>NC_140989.1:157329650-157545308 GCF_052327205.1 Somniosus microcephalus | reverse complement strand
GGAGGGAGGGAGGGGGGAAGGAGCGAGAGGGAGGGAGGGGGGGAAGGAGCGAGAGGGAGGGAGGGGGGGAAGGAGCGAGAGGGAGGGAGGGGGGGAAGGAGAGAGAGGGAGGGAGGGGGGGAAGGAGAGAGAGGGAGGGGAGGGGGGGGGAAGGAGAGAGAGGGAGGGAGGGGGGGAAGGAGAGGGAGGGAGGGGGGGAAGGAGAGAGAGGGAGGGAGGGGGGGAAGGAGAGAGAGGGAGGGAGGGGGGAAGGAGAGAGAGGGAGGGAGGGGGGGAAGGAGAGAGAGGGAGGGAGGGGGGGAAAGAGAGAGAGGGAGGGAGGGGGGGAAGGAGAGGGAGGGAGGGGGGAGAGAGAGGGAGGGAGGGGGGGAAGGAGAGAGAGGGAGGGAGGGGGGGAAGGAGAGAGAGGGAGGGAGGGGGGAAGGAGAGAGAGGGAGGGAGGGGGGGAAGGAGAGAGAGGGAGGGAGGGGGGGAAGGAGAGAGAGGGAGGGAGGGGGGGAAGGAGAGAGAGGGAGGGAGGGGGGGAAGGAGAGAGAGGGAGGGAGGGGGGGAAGGAGAGAGAGGGAGGGAGGGGGGGAAGGAGAGAGAGGGAGGGAGGGGGGGAAGGAGAGAGGGAGGGAGGGGGGGAAGGAGAGAGGGAGGGAGGGGGGGAAGGAGAGAGAGGGAGGGAGAAGGAGAGAGAGGGAGGGAGGGAGAAGGAGAGAGAGGGAGGGAGGGAGAAGGAGAGCGAGGGAGGGAGGGGGAAGGAGAGAGAGGGAGGGAGGGGGAAGGAGAGGGAGGGAGGGGGAAGGAGAGAGAGGGAGGGAGGGGGAAGGAGAGAGAGGGAGGGAGGGGGAAGGAGAGAGAGGGAGGGAGGGGGAGGGGGAAGGAGAGAGGGAGGGAGGGGGAGGGGGAAGGAGAGAGAGGGAGGGAGGGGGAGGGGGAAGGAGAGAGAGGGAGGGAGGGGGAGGGGGAAGGAGAGAGAGGGAGGGAGAGAGGGGGGGAAGGAGAGAGAGGGAGGGAGAGAGGGGAGGGAGGGAGAGAGGGGGGGAAGGAGGGAGAGGGGGGGGGAAGGAGAGAGAGGAAGGGAGGGGGGAAGGAGAGAGGGGGAGGGGGGAAGGAGAGAGGGGGAGGGGGAAGGAGAGAGAGGGAGGGAGGGGGAGGGGGAAGGAGAGAGGGAGGGAGGGGGAGAGAGAGGGAGGGAGGGGGAGGGGGAAGGAGAGAGAGGGGGGAGGGGGAAGGAGAGAGAGGGAGGGAGGGGGAGGGGGAAGGAGAGAGAGGGAGGGAGGGGGAGGGGGAAGGAGAGGGAGAAGGAGGGGGAGGGGGAAGGAGAGGGAGGGGGAGGGGGAAGGAGAGGGAGGGGGAAGGAGAGGGAGGGGGAAGGAGAGAGAGGGGGAGGGAGAGGGAGGGGGAAGGAGAGAGGGGGGAGGGGGAAGGAGAGAGGGAGAGGGAGGGAGGGGGAAGGAGAGAGGGAGAGGGAGGGAGGGGGAGGGGGAAGGAGAGAGAGGGAGGGAGCGAGAGAGGGGGGAAGGAGAGAGAGGGAGGGAGAGAGAGGGGGGGAAGGAGAGGGAGGGAGGGAGGGGGGGAAAGAGAGAGGGAGGAGGAAGGAGAGAGAGGGGGAGAGAGAGAGGGGGGGAAGGAGAGAGAGGGAGGGAGAGAGAGGGGGGGAAAGAGAGGGAGGGAGGGGGGGAAGGAGAGAGAGAGAGAGAGAGGGGGGGAAGGAGAGAGAGAGAGAGAGAGGGGGGGGGAAGGAGAGAGAGAGAGAGAGTTAGAGGGGGGGGAAGGGGAGAGAGAGAGTGGGAAGGGGGGAAGGAGAGAGAGAGTGGGAAGGGGGGAAGGAGAGAGAGAGAGGGGGGGAAGGAGAGAAAGAGAGGGAGGGAAGGAGAGAAAGAGAGGGAGGGAAGGAGAGAAAGAGAGAGGGAGAAGGAGAGAGAGAGAGAGAGGGAAGGAGAGAGAGAGAGTCTACAGCAGAACCTGGATCTACTAGAGTCGTTCTGTCAGACCTGGGCCCTGACAATAAACCCCGAAAAAACCAAAGTTCTTGTGTTCCAGCAAAGATCCAGACATCAGGGACCCAGAATAAATTTCACACTTGGAACAACTAAAATTGAACCAACCACAAACTACACATACTTAGGCTTAAAAATCAGTTCTACGGGAAATTTTCATCTGGCTGTGAATGAACTGAAAGAGAAAGCAAGAAGGGCTTTCTATGCCATTAAAAAATCAATCCAAATAGAAATTCCAATTGGCATTTGGCTCAAAATTTTAAAATCAGTAATTGAACCAATTGCACTCTATGGCAGTGAGGTGTGGGGACCGCTAACACAACAAGAATTTGCAAAATGGGACAAACACCCAATTGAGATCTTCCATGCAGAATTCTGTAAAAGTATCCTCCGGACTCAGAGGAAAACCGCAAACAATGCATGCAGGGCAGAACTAGGCCAATATCCACTACTAATTAATATCCAAAAAAGAGCCACCAAATTTTGGAAACATCTAAAAATGAGCAACCCCCACTGCTATCATTACGAAGCCCTGAAATGCCAAGAGAGGATCATGAAGAAGTGTCCCCTCAGTGAACTAGTCCTGGGACTCAGTGAAGTAACTACTAACACTAATAATAACCAGCCCCAGGACAGTGACATCGTAGCACAGAGAATTCGACCCAACACAATTGTCACTAAACAAAAGGAAAAATATGTGACACATTGGGCAGAAACAACAAAAACCCAAAACAAACTCAATTGCTACTTGGCCCTAAACAGACAATACAACATGGCTGAATACCTGACCACGGTAAAAGATAGCAAATTGAGAAAAACCTTGACTATGTACAGACTTAGTGAGCATAGCCTGGCCATCGAAAAAGGCAGACACAGACAGACCTGGCTGCCAAGAGAGGACAGGATATGCTCTCACTGCAGTCAGGGAGTGGTGGAGACAGAGATGCACTTCCTCACAGCTTGTGGAAAATATCAGGGCATAAGGGGGAATTTCTACCCAAAATTCATAAAAATATGCCCTGAATTCAAAAATTTGAATGACGACCAAAAACTCCCATACCTATTAGGGGAACAGGGAAATTGTGTAACCTTAGCGGCAAACTATGTTACAGCTTGCCATAAGCAGAGGGACAACCGTTAAATCAAAGAAAAGAGTATATACATATTATTATGAGTGTATATTTATACACACAGGGATATATCTATTTATACGCTGTATGGATAGATCTGCGTTTGTGTTCAACCATAAATGTTTTTTTCGGTGCTTTGGCAACATAAGATGTACCTTGTCATCATGCCAATAAAGCAATTTGAATTCAATTGAATGAGAGAGAGAGAGAGACACACCCCGGGGAAGGGGCTGGTCTCAGAGCCCGGCGGGTGAAGAAGGGCGGCCGCCATTTTGTGAAGCCGGCGGGAAGTTTGAATCGCGGCGGCGGCCAAAGGAAGGAAGAAAGCGAGATTGTGGGTTCCCCGCCGGACAGCATCTGAGGTGAGTCTCTCTCTCTGCGCTTTGCTAAAGCACTGAGTTCGGGGATTGATGTTGAGGCGGTAGGCCGAGGATCCCTGGCCGCCTCCTCCTCTTTCACACTGAGTGTGAGCTGAGCCCAGCCCCCCCTTGGGTGTGTGGGGGGTGATTGGCCGGGGGCGGGGAGGAAGGAGGGAATGGCGCTGAGTTTCTCTCACACACCCCGAGCCCCCCGGGGCTGTAATAGAGCCGGCTTCCCCCTCTCTCGGGCCGCGCGGTTGAGACCGCAGGGAAGGGGTAGGACTCAGAGCCCGGCCTTGGTGACCCGGAGCCCCTGTGCGCGGCGGCTCCCGCTCTGGACCGCTGCCGCCGCTCACCTCGCTTTCGGTCGGGCTGACCCCTGATGAGCTCCCGCTCCGGGCCACCGATGACGGCGGGCTGACCCCTGATGAGCTCCCGCTCCAGTTTTTCCCGCTCCCAGTTTTTCCCGCTCCCGTACTAACGGCAGGCTGTAGGATTAGGCCCTGCCCACACATGCCATGAAACGCCCCCCGTGATGCAGCGCGCTTCCCCCGTAGGATTGGTCAACCATCACGTCACTCAACGCTAATGAGCGGATACATCACTCAACGCTAATGAGCGGATTTTTACCGTTTTTTGAAGGTTTTTCCAAAAAGTCAATACGCCTATGACACTCCCCTAATCATACGCTTTCTTTTGATATAACATATGTGTAGGTACGCTCTATAACTTTTGAGTTAAGCACAGTCAGACAGACAGACAGCATCCATTTTTATATATATATATAATATAATATATATATAGATTTGCAGCTGTCAAGTTAAGAAATCATCCCATGCTGATACAACTCCCGACCTCCTTAACTGACGAGATCCCCGAGCAGTGGAGAAGCCATGGGTGAGATTTAAAGGTGAGCTTAAACTAGTTTTTAATTGCCTGTTAACATGCTCTTAATAATCTAAATTGCCTCCCCCGCCGCTTGATTTTGGGTCTGTTCAGCGATGACAGACCCAACATGTGGGAAACTAGCGTGGAGGCGGGTTGACGGCGAGTTTCCTACCCGCTGTCAAAAAACAAATTTCCCCTGCCACCCCGCCACTAAACGTGCCTGCTGACCCTCTGAAAAATACCCCCCATTGTATCAAATGCAACTCTGTTACCACTCATTTTCTGAGGTTGTTGCTGTGAAATACAAATGTAATCAATATGAAATAAAAATTAACAGTTTGTCACTTGGGACTAATTTTTCGGACTTGAATGGTGATCAAAAAATGGCAGTGGTTTAACAAGTACTTTGCATCAGTCTTTACTAAAGAGGAGGATATTGGAGAGGAATGGTTGAATTTTAGATAACTTAATCTAAATGAGAGACAAAGCACCATGGCCCAATGGGATAGATCCTAGGATCCTGAGGGAGATGAAGAAGAAAATTGCCGAGGCCATAGAAATTATATTTCAGGGCTCCATTGAGTTTGGATATATGCTGGAGAATGGCCAGTGTAGTACCCATCCTTAAAAAAGGAGACAAACTTAAGCCAGGTAATTATAGTCCTGTTAGCTTAATATCTGTGGAAGAGAACATTTAAAAATCTTTAAGAATGAAATTGTCACATATCTAGATAAAAAGAAAATAGTTGGAAGTAGTCAGAATGAATCTCAAAAGAAGATCAAGATTGAAAAATCTTAATAGAGTTCCTTGAACTGGTGACATATGGTGGATGGGAGAAATGCAGTGGATGTGATGTACATGGACCTTCAGAATGCCTTTGGCAAGGGTACCACACAGGAGACTATTGGAGAAAAGTAAAGGTTATGGAATTAGGGGATGAATAATGCTTTTCATTAATTTCCCCATCAGCAAGATTAAACTCACTAATTTGTAGTTGCCAGTTTGTGATTTGAATCTTTTGTAAAATAATGGCACACTCAGCCATTTCCTTCAGTACTCTAGAAAAATATTAAATTTGGCCCTGCTGCTTTATCCACCTTGAGCTTCTTAGTTTAGCTTACACCATTTCCTTTGAGATGTGTAAGCAACTCATTTGAGTTTTGGTTTATCTATACAAGTGGCTGCTCAACTTTTGCCATCATGTCATCTATAATTCTGCCGCAGTCACCCTGCAACAGTCCCATTTAGTCGCTAACTAGCCTCTGACTAAGCAAAAAATGCTTTCCCATTATTTTGACTGTTTAGCTACCTTCCTTTCTAGATTCATTTTAGCTTGTGTAATATTCCTTTTTGTTTACAGTAACTGGGTTCCCTAACCAAAGGACAATTACTCAGTTCATAAGCCTTAAAATATCTCTGTTTTAACCCAACTTGCCTAACTAAATCCCCATGAAGCCACTGTGGCATTCTCTTATACGCTTGTTTCTGCTCATAGGGAATATATAAGTCTTCACAGCCTTTCAGGATTTTATTTAAGATGTTCCATTTCTTTAGTGTGTTCCGATGCTCATCACATAGCACCCTCTCCAATTTAACTGCCTCTTAGGCCTCCTGTCATTTCTGCAAATCAAGCCTTGTGGCACCAGCATATTAATGGCCCAGAACTTCGGGTCTCCACGGGTGAGTACACACGGGGTACTCACCCATAGGCCCAATGGAAGTGCCAGTTTCCTGCATGCACTGAGCATGCGCAGGAAACCGGCACTTCCGTTCCCTTGAAAGAAGGGGTTCAGAGTTCGAACGCGTGCGCAGGAGAGGCAGCGCATGCACATCGAAATTACGTTTTTTTTGCAGGTTTTCCTGGGAGGCTAAGTCTCCAGGAGTTAGACATATAAAAAGCAGTCGCAAGGCCTGCTTTTTACAAGGTAAGTGGTGAATTAATTAAAATTAAAACATTTTTTCCACAGGTTTATTATTTTTAAATACTTTAAAGAAAGGTAAGTTTATTTTTAGCCCCGTTAGAAAAATTAAAAAAAAGTTTTCAAAAAGTTAAATAATTGTTTAAAATAGTTATTTCATGTAATTTATAGTTTATTTTAAAAATGTGATTTAAAAAAAATAAAAAAAAATTATTTGAAGATTTAGTGATGTTTTGGGGCCCGTAGTATTTATAAGTTTTGACAGCCCTTCCTGTCAAACTTATGAATGAAGCATTCCCTGCTCCGATTGGCTCTCCATGGCCCACGTGATCCCAGGGGACGCATCGAACTAACTGTGCCCCTGGGATGCACAAGCACTGTGCGCCGGCAGTTGGAGCAGGCCCAGGATCAGAATTCCACGGGGGCCCACAGCTCAACGGCCGGCACGCTAGGTAAGTGCAGGTCGGGTGCTTACACCCACTGGAAGCCCCCGACCCGAATTTCTGGGCCATTATAAACCTTAAACTTGCTACAGCTGCTAATTTTAAATCTTAAAAATGTGTGGTCTGAATCAACAAGGTGCTGCACCATCTCTAGATCGTCTTTCAACTGTCGCTCATTCCTGAACACTCTGTCTAAGATACTGGCCCAGAAATTCGGGTCGGAGGCTTCCCGCGGGTGCAAGCCTCCGACCTGCACTTACCTTG
Organism: Somniosus microcephalus; assembly: GCF_052327205.1. Classification (NCBI taxonomy): domain Eukaryota; kingdom Metazoa; phylum Chordata; class Chondrichthyes; order Squaliformes; family Somniosidae; genus Somniosus; species Somniosus microcephalus. The sequence goes on along the minus strand of NC_140989.1, from coordinate 157,538,316 downwards.
CGTGCCGGCTGTTGAGCTGTGGGCCCCCGTGGAATTGCGATCTTGGGCCTCCTCCAACTGCCGGCGCACAGTGCTTGCGTATCCCAGGGGTGCAGTTAGTTTGATGTGTCCCCTGGGATCACGTGGGCCATGGAGAGTCAATGGTAGCAGGGAATGTTTCATTCAGAAGTTTGACAGGATCTGTCAAACCTATAAATACTATAAGCCCCAAAACATTAGTAAAACCTCAAATAAATTTTTTAAAAATCACATTTTTAAAATAAACTATAAATTACATGAAATAACTATTTTAAACAATTTAAATTTTTGGAAAAAAAATTACATTTTCTAACGGGGCTAAAAATAAACTTACCTTTCTTTAAAGTATTTAAAAATAATAAACCTGTGGGGGGGAAAAAATGTTTTAATTTTAATTAATTCACCACTTACCTTGTTAAAAGCAGGCCTTGCGACTGCTTTTTACATGTCTAACTTCTGGAGACTTAGCTTCCCGGAGAAACCTGGAAAAAAAACGTAAGTTCAATGTGCACGCGCTGCCTCTCCCGTGCACGCGTTCCACCTCTGAACCCCTTCTTTCAGGGGAACGGAAGTACCGGTTTCATGCGCAGTGCATGCACAAAACCGGCACTTTCGTTGGGCCTATGCGTGAGTACCCCTTGCATACTCACGCGTTGGGACCCGAATTTCTGGGCCAATATCTTTTTAGACCTAAATAACAACAGAAAATGCTGGAAAAACTCAGCAGGTCAGGCAACATCCGTGGAGAGAAATTTGAGTTGACGTTTCGGGTTGGACCCTGGTCCATCATGGAAAGTTTGCTTTTCTTCCTCTCCATATTTTTCAACAAAACATGCGAGGGATATCAAGATTAACGCATGTTTTTACAATTATATTAGAAGAGAAAGGGTAGTTGTGGTAAACCACTTTATCGTTACACTATAGTTATCACTGTTGTATTGTTATCACCGTTGTATCACGATACGAGGTCGCCTCTTGTCGCGCTGTTATACCTGGGCTGACCACCTCCGACTCCGCCCATGGCTCCACCTACCTGCCCAGGTATAAAGGTAGTCGACTGGCTGGTATTCCTCCTTGTTGGACCCGATCACCCACGAGGGTGGGCTCTGTTATTTAGTCAATAAAAACCTTTAGTTACGTTCCTAACTCGTCGCCTTTTATTGGACGAATTGATAGGTATATCAATTTTATTGACTAAATTTTAAAGATGTCTACTACTGGCCAGCCAGAAGCCCTCCCAGAAGCACAGCCACACCAGCCGGCTTGGCTGCAAGCCCTCAAACCACCGTACCTGGATCTAAACCCACAGGCAGCAAACGCAGCCCTCAACTTCAAACACTGGCTGGACTGCTTCGAATCCTACCTGGAAGAATCCGGCGCCCCGCAGAGATCCAAACTAAGACTTCTGAACGCCCAAGCGAGCCCGAGAGTATACGCACTCATACAGGACACGACTACGTACGAGGCCGCTATCAACCTACTGAAACAGCAGTACCGCAGCCCGGTAAATTACATGTACACCAGGCACCTCCTAAGATCCCGCCCGCAACAGCCAGGAGAGTCTGTAGCTGAATTTTTACGGGCGCTAAGAGCACTCGGCAGGAACTGTGACTTTAAAGCGGTGACGGCTGTTGAAAATACGGAAGATAATATCCGCGATGCCTTTGTGAAAGGCCTTCGGTCCGACTACTCACGGCAAAGACTGCTTGAAGCTAAAGACCTCGACCTGGACAAAGCTGAAGCCCTCGCTCTCTCCCTGGAGGTGGCCCATCAGGACCAGGAGGCGTTTTGCAGGTACTGCTCGCGACCCTGGGACTCGGGCCCGACCCCTACCGCAATACCCTTCGCAGCGCCGCCCCCGGGACCTACCTCAGCGTCGGCGTCCCGGACCCGACCGGGCCCGCCACCCCCGGTACCGGCTCCGACATCGGGCACCCGCGATCGGGCCGCCGGCTGCTTCTTTTGCGGCCAGGAGAAGCACCCGAGGTCGCGCTGCCCAGCCAGGAACTCTACCTGCACAACCTGCAGGAAGAAAGGCCATTTCTCTAAGGCCTGCAGGAGCGGATCTTCAGAGGCCAGCAGTGCCTCATGTGAACTGTGGGGGCGGCCATCTTCTTTCACGGCAACTGAGGCCAGTATCCCCACACGTGAGTCATGGGGGCGGCCATCTTTGATCAAGGCAACCGACCCCAATAGTGCCTCATGTGAGTTATGGGGGCAGCCATCTTCTCCGCCATTTTGTCCTACCTCGTGGGAGACGCCATTTTACCCACCACGCCCGACTGCCACCGGGCCCCCGGACCCGACGACCGCCTCGCCCGCAGACGACAACGACTCGCTTACCTACACGCTAGCCTCCGTCACTCTGGATCAAGCCCGCCCACACCACCTGTCCAAGTCGATGATGGACATCAAAGTAAACGGCCACGCCACGACCTGCCTGTTCGACAGCGGAAGCACGGAGAGCTTCATCCACCCAGACACGGTGAGCCACTACTCCCTCCCTGTCCTGCCAACGCGCAACCGAATCTCGATGGCATCGAGGTCCCACGCCACGGACATTAGCGGCTACTGTGCTGTGACCTTGTCGGTTAAGGGTACAGAGTATAAAAACTTTAAACTCTTCGTCCTCCCCCAGCTCTGCGCTGCCGTCCTACTAGGGCTGGACTTCCAATCCCACCTCCAAAGTGTAACCCTAGCATACGGTGGACCCCTCCCCCCACTCACAGTCGACAACCAGCGAAGGTTAAACCGCCCACCGCGTAACACCTGCAGCCTATCCACCCTCAAGGTGCCGCCACCTTCCCTGTTCGCTAACCTCACCCCCGACTGCAAACCCGTCGCTACCAAGAGCAGGCGGTACAGCGCTGGGGACAGAGCTTTCATTTGCTCTGAGGTGCAGCGTCTCCTGAAGGAGGGCATCATCGAGGGGAGCAACAGCCCCTGGCGTGCCCAGGTCGTGGTCGTTAAGACCGGCGATAAAAATCGCCTGGTCATCGACTACAGCCAGACCATAAACAGATACACCCAGCTGGACGCATACCCCCTTCCCCGCATATCTGACATGGTCAATCAGATTGCACAATACCGCATATTCTCGACCATCGACCTTAAGTCGGCCTACCACCAACTCCCTATCCACCCCGAGGACCGCCAGTACACCGCCTTCGAGGCGAATGGGCGCCTATACCACTTCCTTAGGGTCCCCTTCGGTGTCACCAACGGGGTCTCGGTCTTCCAAAGGGAGATGGACCGGATGGTTGACCAGAACGGACTGCAGGCCACATTCCCCTACCTAGATAACGTCACCATCTGCGGCCGCGACCGGCAGGACCACGACGTGAATCTGGAGAAATTCCTCCGTACAGCCCAACGGCTGAACCTCACCTACAATAAGGAGAAATGTGTGTTTAACACCTCGCGCCTTGCCATCCTTGGCTGTGTAGTAGAGAACGGACTCATCGGCCCCGACCCCGAAAGAATGCGCCCCCTCATGGAGCTACCCCTCCCCCACTGCCCTAAGGCACTTAAGAGAACCCTGGGGCTCTTCGCCTACTATGCCCAATGGGTGCCCAATTATGCGGACAAAGCCAGACCCCTCATGAAGTCCACATCCTTCCCCCTTACGGAGGAAGCGTGCGCAGCCTTCTCCCTCATTAAGGGAGACATTGCCAAGGCCACTATGCACGCAGTGGATGAGTCCATCCCCTTCCAAGTCGAGAGCGATGCATCCGACTTCGCCCTAGCCGCCACCCTTAACCAGGAGGGGAGACCGGTGGCCTTCTTCTCAAGGACCCTACAGGGCCCTTTATCGTTACACTATAGTTATCACTGTTGTATTGTTATCACCGTTGTATCACGATACGAGGTCGCCTCTTGTCGCGCTGTTATACCTGGGCTGACCACCTCCGACTCCGCCCATGGCTCCACCTACCTGCCCAGGTATAAAGGTAGTCGACTGGCTGGTATTCCTCCTTGTTGGACCCGATCACCCACGAGGGTGGGCTCTGTTATTTAGTCAATAAAAACCTTTAGTTACGTTCCTAACTCGTCGCCTTTTATTGGACGAATTGATAGGTATATCAGTAGTCATGGGTAATGTGGTCCCCTTAAAAACAGATGCAGGGTAACATTGCAAATGAAGTAAGGAAATGGCAAACTTGTTGAATAACTACATTGTGTCAAACTTCACAGTGGAGGAAGAGGATAATATACCTGACATTCCAGGGAAACTAATAATGAATCAAGGACTGGACCTCAGTAAAATTAACATAAGCAAGAAAACCATATTAGAAAAAATAATGCCACTAAAGCCTGACAAATCTGATGGTTTCCACCCCAGGGTTTTAAAGGAAGCGGGTGAGGAAATTGCTTCAGCCGTAATCTTCCAAAGCGCTCTCGATTCAGGAATTGTCCCTTTTAGATTGGAAAATTGCAAATGTAATTCCATTATTTAAGAAAGGTGAGAGAGAGAAACCAGAAAATTATAGACCTGTGAGTCTAACATCTGTTGTGGGGAATTTATTGGAATCTATAATAAGGACACAGTGACTGAGCACTTGGAGAAATGCGAGTTGATTAAAGAGAGCCAACAGGGGTTTGTTACGGGTAGGTTGTGTCTAACAAACCTAATTGAATTTTTTGAGGAAATGTACATGTGGCATGGAATGAGGATAGACAAAATGCAAGGTTCATTATAGCAAGTATGAACATTTTGGAAAGTTGTATAGTTATTTCATCCTATTAATTGAATAAAATCTCACTTTTTGTGGGTGTTAATTATTTAAAAGACCAGAATTCATGTTTGCATATTATTTCATTTTTTTGCATATTATTTCATTTTTTTGACTACACGATTCACGAAGCGCAATACATTTGAAATACAAATGACTAGATTTCAGTACACGTCGGGCACTGTTATTGGTTAATATTGGCCCAGAAGGTGCTACCATATTGGCTGTATCACATTTGGACTAAAATTAAAATGTGCATGGAAATTTCAAGAGTGCTGACCACTAAGTTATGTTATATTTACTAAAGTTTCATTTTTGTTTTTATAACTTTGTATAGTCTCTTGGAGCAAATAAGAGAAGTGTTTTTGTCATAATAAACCACATGTTACTAGTTGTACGATAATATCAGTTGTGTTTTATACAGATTTTCGTAAGATCTGTCAGAGGAAGACATACTGAATCAAGTGTAGATGTTAATTGGCTATTTATGGAATCTTTTTAATGATGAGTGCAAAATGTTTACAGCAATTACATTTCAAGTAGTTGAATCCCTTATTTGCACCATTGAATATTCTTTTTATAGCCTTTTCCTCTTAATGACTCGTTAAGAAATTAACTACCAGAGTACAAAAGCTATGCAACATGAGCACCATATGTTGTTGTTCTGGATGTTCTACAAAAAATGAATGAGGAATATAATTAAGTATCATCATTAGTGACTGAGATATTAAAAATTGGGCATAACATGGATGATTCTGCAGAAGTTGTTGTATTTACTGTAACTGTTGTGATTGATTTTACTAATGTCACAAATAACTGAAGAATGAAAGTGGTTATTTTCTCATTGTTTTCTAAATGGTGAAATTATTTGTAATCCAGAAACAATATCCAGGGTATTTAAGAGAATAATGGGTATAAAATTGAATGTGCCCTGCTGTGTGACAGAATAAATTGATATGGAGACAGTTGATTTCAAATGATGCTTGGTTAAATATTAAAACTTGCTCATTTTATTGCATTGAACACTGATTTGTAGCACATTGCATTTTCCTTTGAGGTTTTTACAATAATTATGGAGTAAATTGGATGTTGAAAGAATGCTTTTCAGGGTAACATAATAGATGTATTGGAACTTTATAAATTACTTAACTTATAGTGTGTAAAATTATCACTTGTTAGTATGATAGATATAGACGAGGAAGGCCTTTCAACTCAGCTTGGCTCATCCACTCAAAGACCCTAAATTCCACCCCCCCCCCCCCCCCAGTCCCATCATAGCACCCAACCTTTTCTTAAACTATTCAAGTTCTTTCCTCCACTACCCTACTGAGATCATTTAATGTGTTGATCACTCTGTGTAAAGAGAACTTCCCGATAATGGTCCTAAATTTACCTTACAGTAGTTTTAATCTGCCCTCTTGTTACAGTTTAATTTGAAGTAGTGTTCTGGATTTGTCTTTTTTCTAAACTTTCATTACCTTATATTTCCACGAGGTCACCTCTCATTTGTCTCCTTTCAAGGCTGAAAAGCTGAAATTTCTCCAGTCTTTTATCATAGTCTAGGCTTCTGGTTTACAATGACTGAACGCCAAATATTGTCTTTATTGCATGAGTTCTGGAATTTTTGCAAGAAATTTATAATTAGTGTCACTGATTTATGATCCTGAATAAAGTCACATTCTGTAATTACATGGGTCTCTGAGATTTTCCAGGATTTTTAAGTATTTTGTGGATTGCATTCCATAATTCTTTTCAGGTTTTTCATGAAAGTTGGATACCTGTGACCTTGCTCTTGTGCCTCTGAAGCTAGGGGTCAGTCTCATTGTTCCCTGTGCCACCTTTGTGGGTTTGAAAGTTTCCCTTGTGTCTTGGTGGCTAGAATTGGACACGCTGCTCCACCTGTGATATGACAAGTGACCACAGTGCTACACCTGTGATATGACCAGTGACCACAGTTTTAAGCATAACTTCCCTCTGTTCTGTGCACGATACATTTTAAAATGATCTTGATCATCAAACTCTTACATTTTATAATGCTTGTAATTTTACTTTCGACAAATCAACATTACGCAACATCCTGCTATTTACTACAAAAACAACTAAAATTACTGTTCCTTACGTTAATAACACATTTCAAAAGGAGCCAACAAGTGACTTCAATAGTTTAATGTTTTTACTATTCACGTGAAATTATTCAGAAGCATTCAGTGAAGCATTCAGAGCTGACGAGTGTTGAATTGTCTTCTGATTTTAAATTTAATTAATGATGTGCGCTCCTGAAATTTATATGAATTGCAGCTGATGTATGATCATTTTGTTTAGAAAAGATCAAAGGGATTTGAAAGTTTTTGTTGACTTAAAGTGAAAGTACAAGCTTGATTCTAGGTTAATGTTGTATAGGGTTTTTGTTGAGGGTCTGAAAAGTATGTCTGTCCTGAAGAAAATGTTGTATTGCAGAAGGGGTTTTCATCCCTAGTAAAGGCAGATACTTGCAAAGCATTCTGATCGTACATTAATTTGTTGCATTAATTTAAACAAATCCATGATGTATATTTTTCTGTTCCTTCTTAGGTTCTGATACTGCCCTTCCTACCCTCTCTGCAACTTGCGTACAGCCCCATCTCCCCACCCTTTCTTCAGCTTTCCCCATCCAACCTGAATCCAAGGACTCTCCCCCACTCCTGGATGAAAAACTGCATCAGTCTGTCTTGCAAATTCCTGAGGATCTGGGTACTTTTTTGGTTGATTTATATAATTTTCTTTTTTAATCTCTTTGTGGGGGTAATTTAGTTGGTTCATTGAGTTTTCTGCTTTCTGCAAAGATATGGTGCAAATGTTTTGTGCAAACAACCTCATTATTCTGCTTTACTTATCACTGTGATTTACATTTGAAAATCTCAGCTCAGATTTGAATAACCTTAATGTTGCAATATGAACATATCTGCAAGAAAACAAAAAACTATTGAACATTGAGATTATTCTTTCAATATTGATCTCTTGTTGATACCAGATACATCTCGTCAGTTTCAAGATGTCCAGAGGTTTAGGGAACAAAGTATCAGTAATTTGTATGGAACAGTACATGTTATGGGCATGCTAATGTCGTAGAAAATATGATTGAAACAGTTTGAAATAGTGGCGGCCAACAACTCATCACCGAAGCATTGAATTCACAACCATACTTTATTTATTGTAGCAAATTGGGATCAAATCATCAGAAAAATAGGTTTAGTGATTCTACTCTGCTTGTGGTTATGTAAGCTATTTATGCTTATTTATTTATGCACTCCCATTAATTTAAACAAACCCATGATGTATATTTTTCTGTTCCTTCTTAGGTTCTGATACTGCCCTTCCTACCCTCTCTGCAACTTGGGTACAGCCCCATCTCCCCACCCTTTCTTCAGCTTTCCCCATCCAACCTCACTGGAAGGTTTCACAATCCAAATAAACATAGCTACTTCCAACCCAACTGCCTGTTGTTTAATTCTGGCTGCCCTTCAAGTAAAAAAGACTTGTAAGAAATTAACTTTAATGCAACTTGCTTTATGTGATTCCTTTTCATGTAGTTCAAAAAAAATGCAAAAGAAAAATATGACCATGTTTATTAGCATGTATGTTCAGCATATTGATCTTTGTACAGTTTTAAGAAACTTAATGTGTGATGCCACTTTCTAGATAAGACCTACAGTTGGGCACCATGTTAGGTATATTATACTCCCTGTTGGTGAAATTGTCCAGCAGTCTTAAGTGTGACACATTGATCGATGGGAGTTAAAGGCTAGATGTTTCTGATCTTGCACCTGGGCATACTGGATTGCTTGTGCACAGTGCATCGAGAGAAATCAGGTGGAGAGGATTGCATGGCTCATGTTGCAATAATTAACTGATGCCCAGTTTTTCATCAGTTGGGTGGGCTCCCTTATGGGCATGTGATCCTTCCCACCCGATGTTCCTCCGTGCTCTACTGCAGGCCATCTTATATGCCCAGGAAAAGGAGGATCTGAATGTTCAAGTGGATTTGAAATGCAGCTCTGAGCAAAACTCTGTCTGAAAGACCTGACATTCAGTCACCGCACTTAACCTTTCCCTGACCATAAAAGATCAGTCTCTGCTCGAAAAAACTGCTTTTGATGGATGGGTGAAGGACTCACCCAACTTCTGTTTTATCAGAAATGATGAATAGGAGCTCAACTGGTTGAGTAGATCTCAAATTTCCTTGGGAACACCCCACCTGAAAAGAAAATAGTCACAGGCGCTCATGGCCATTAATTGTGGTAGATGCAAGTCACAGTTCCTTGCTTAACTTCCCCAGACAGGTTGCCCAGGGAGTGTATTGATGGGATCTGTGGAACTGTTTGCTAGTTGAACTGTCCAGTTTTTTGGTGGGGGGAGGGTATAAGAGTGTCATTGAAATATATCTGATCAAATGTAATTGGCCAGTGTTCTAATAAAAGTTTTTTTTTAATGATGAATCTTTGCACATTTGCATATAATAAAATAGAAGTGCATAAATAAATATTTGTAGAAGTTTAAATCAAGACTCTGTGAAAACTGCTTTGTATTTTAGTTTGCAATATACCTGAAAATATGTACAACTGAAACAATGATCTTGATGTAGCAGAAAATATCCAGTAGGGGATGCTAGATTCAAATGTAAAACCCCATTTGAAACTCAGACACTCTTTGAAGCTGCTAATGTCTGGTATCACCAAAATCAATTTTACTTTTCTTATTAACATTTGCATCAAAATAATGATTTTCAGAATTTCTGTTGGGTAGGTGCAATATTTGCTTTTTCAAAATCCAGTTGACACTTGAAGAAAGCACTTTAAATTTTTTCTAAGCTGTGGGGTTGATTTTCATCTTCACCGTCTCTGGCAGAGCAGGTTGCCCATCCTTCATAGAACCTGCCTGATTTTTATTCTGTTGAAATCAGTGGAATGAAAATTGGGTGGGTTCCATAAAGTGTGGGCGATCTGCGCCACCAAATTACTGCCCAGGTGATGAAAACAAAAATCTATTGCTATATGTTGCGTTATAAAAAAAACTACAAGTCATTACAGATATGTGTCATTCACTCTGCCATTTTCTTTAGCTTAATGTGCAGGAATTGTTGGTGGCGGTGCTCTTTATAAATCCTATTTTCAAATCTTGTGTTGCATAAATTTCACCCAAAATGTAATTTGGCCTCTTGGAAGTTTGAAACAATAATATTGATATTTTAGGTTCTAAATTTCAGCTCTCCATTAAAAATGCAGCACTTTTATGCAATATTTATTTGGAAATTAAAGAACAACTTAATTTAGTTAATGCAACACTATTCCTTTTATTGGGATCAATGCATGTTCATAATGTACAGTTCAGTGTGTATACATAGGGACATTACACAGACATAATTTGTATATCTAGCCTAGTCCAGAATATAACTCCGGGCTAACTTTGTTGTCCCTGTTGGAGTCTACACTAACAGTGTAGTAGTAGGTATTTTTTTAATGCCCAGCTTAGTATGGGGGCAGGAATTGTAATGTGTAACCATTTATCTCGCAAACTTTTTTGGAATTCATGAATTATTTGACAGTAGCTATAATGCACATGGGGTGTACCCGAACCCTAGACAAAAAATAAAATTGAGAAAAATTAAAGAAGGAAAAGGGCCATCGTCACACTACAGACATCAGGGCAGCCAAATGTGCAAATTTTTAAAGTTAAAACACTTGGATCAAGGTTAAGCCAATTCACAGGAAAATGGAAAGTACTTATATAGTTACTGCACTGAGATCTTTGACCAGGACTAAGCAGAGGAAAATCAATGGAGGCCAGCCAGGCCAGATATTGGCAGTGGTGGTTGGGAGCAAAAAAGCAAATGATGGAATTTACATTAGGAAATGCCTCGTGCATGATTATCAGAGCTCCAAACAATCAGTTAAATAAGAGGGAACAGGTTTATGGGGCAGACACGTGCACTGTGAGAGGATGAAAATTATACCTAGAAGGGAAAGGTGCTGCTGGGGTAGCCCCCCCTTCAGTATAAAGAGATTGAAGGGAAGTTCAGAGCGTTCCAGAACTCCCAATACCACTGTCCAGTCTAGATCAGATTAACAGATCAACTGAAAACACCAGAACCACTACGACCTGATCCTACCTCCTTCACAGTAATTCAGAAAGGAAGACCATATACAAATAATTATGGCATGAGATGAACTGCAGCTAAGAGTTTTGGAACGAATACATAATTAATTCTCTTTGACTAAACCACCTTTCATAATTGCTGCTTCCACAGGAAGCGAGATGGCATTGCCATCTGTCTGCAAAGAACTGGTAGACTAATGTGTTCACAAACAACAGAAGGTGAACTAAATTACCTGTTCATGTGTGCAACAATTTGCACTTATCTAGCACATTTAATGTTGCAAAATGTTCCAAAAAGATTAGAAAAGGGGGAAGCAGGAGTTGAGGTTAGAAGAGTTAGGGAGGCGTCCAAAGTTGTAGTCGATGAGATAGGATTTGAGGAAGGTTCAGAATGTAAAGAGAGATGCAGAAAAATGGAGGGGTTTAGGAAGAGAATGCCTGCAGTGGTGAAGTAGAGAGAAGGGAGAAACACCATGGTTGAAACTGTGAGGCTATAGAGAGATTTATAAAGGAAGGCACGGATTTTGAAATCAATGAGTGAGCCACGGAGTTGGTGTAGGTAGAAGGGGATGGGATAGTAAGCAGCGGGACTCGGTATGGGATAAAATGACAACAGCATACAGGTACTTGGATAAATTGGAATGTGTGTAGGTTAGAGCTTGGCAGCATTGGAGAAGTCAAACGTACAGGTGCAAAAGGCATGGATGACTGTTTAAAAAGTGGTTGGGCTGAGGCGTGGATGCAGTGCAATGGGATCACCACTATGATGGCCTTGACCATCTGCAATATCAATTCGTTTTGATTTCAACACTCTGTGAAAACCAACATTGAAACGAAAATCCCAGTTCTGGTGCAATATGACTGGACTAAGGGACAAGTCGAAGAGATATGCAAGTGTTAACTAACTCCTCAGTATTCTCTCCAACACTGATCTATAAAATCAGGCTAGCAACAATGTAACCACACTGTGGTGGAGAATGTTCATTTGTCCCGCTTGAGGATTCTTGCTGTTAATTTAGGAACTGCAGACTAACTAGTCTCGCATTGCTTATCCAAAGTCACGCAGTTAAAATTTGATACCCATGTCTCTCATAAAAGAGATGAAATCACCATGCTCGCAGAAATCGATATAGACAGAGCTTTGAAATTGATTTCAAATCAGTCAGAAAGGATTCCAACCTCGACTTTTTTTTCCCACTGAGAAATCAGGTTGAAGAGTCAAGATTCATGGTGCAGGATGCCATCAATGTTGAAAAGTGTAGAAGACAGCACCTCCCAAACCTGTGTTTTTGAAGAAGTGCTGGTTAGGTAAAGGGAATATAGTAGATGTAGCCTAAGTAGATTTTCAGAAGGTGTCGCAGGAGGCTTGTTACACAAATGTATGTATAGGATACAGCATCACATTTTTTGTAACTTACATTTCATTACAAAATTTATCAGTAACATTTTAAATTATCGAAGAAACAAGTCATAATAAATAGGTATATGTAGGCTTGGTAGGTCCAAAGATAATTCAATTCTCAATGTCATCATGGATATGTAAAACCTACATGTTTTAATCTGTCATGATTTCTCCAAACCAAACATTAAAATGCGCTGTCTCATTACACCATTCTGATTGAATATTTATAGTTAAGAGGAATTCAAGTTGTGTACAAAACATAATGCATTTTCATATTTATGTCTATATCGATGTCTCATTAGTGTACCCTTTTCTCTGCATTATATTTATTAAGGTTTGGAGTCAAAACGTATTGAAAACGTGGGGTATTTGACTTCTGTGATTCAGTGTTTAACAGCATATTAGCACAGAACAAATTTGTTGGCCCTGAATTTGCAGTCGGTATGACTGCGTACTCTAGTACGCCATTATACCGCCTTTGAAATTGACTGCACGTTCAGGATTTCCAAACGCTAAATCCCGAACTTGCGATCTGTCAAGTTCCGACTGTGCATCGGTTTCGCTGCATGTTTCAACTACCCATTGAAATAAAAGTGCTAGCAAAAGGGTGGGCTAACTGCCCAACTACTGCGCATTAATTACCTTGGAAATTTTTACGGCTGGTGTAAATGAGCGCAGGAGAGTAAGGGGTGGGGGGATGAGAAAATTATATAGGTATTCATTATCTTGAAATTTAATTAACGATGCCTTCTCAGTTTACCATGCCTCTTTTATCAAAACCCAGTAGAATAAGCATTAAGTCACACTGACTCTGAATGACCTTATCCTCAGCAAGTTCACTTACCATTCCTTTCGTATTTTAATGATTTTTCTTTTTAAAGGGACACATTTTCTATTGTACTAATGCTGTACGTTATTTGAAATGTTCATTAGGATATAAAATTTAGAATCCAACATGGTATAAATCTGTCACAGTTCACATAGCTTTATTTTAACAATCCTTTCAGTTTTCAGTTTCGTTTCGCTTTTGTTTTGTGTAAGTTAATTAAATATATAACAATAACATCCTCTTCATAGTGGGTTTTTACAAGTTAATGTTACACAAAAAAACTGGGAACATCGACAACCACAAACCATAGCAATCTCCTCTGTTTCCTGAATGGGTAAGAGTCAGGAAGTGAAAGGAGCACCGCCCCATGTAATCCCAGATATGCTTACATGCAGTGGTGCGCTCCTGGGATCCGTGGGCCCCTGCGCTGCGCACAACTCCACAGCAAAATAATCCAAGTTCTCGAAGGGGGGTTCGCACCAGGTAAGTGCGGACTTCCTACGGATGTCGGCGGTGAACTCCTTCGCTACACCGCCGACCGTAAATTCAGGGCCATTGTCTTTGCTTGTTGTACTATGATTCCTCTGAATCACATTAACCTAGAAAAAATTGCTATAGTGTTCTGAATTGATGAAAAATTAATGTAAGCACTGGGGGCTTGCATGATTGTTGTGCAAAAACTGAAAAATATTTCATGGCCGAACAATTGAAGTAGCATAAACTATGTTCTGACATTTCTTTATTTTAATCTACAGACAGTAGTGAATACCTTTCAGATGAGTGCAGTATCATTGCTGGAGGAAACCTCACTGGTTGGCATGCTGATGCAGCTGCTGTGCTGTGGAGAAGGATTTTGGGGATTTTGGGAGATGTAAACTGCATACGTTGCCCTAAAATCCATGCCCTGGTCTTCGAATATCTATATGACCTCTGGCACAAATTAGCTAAGGTATACTGGTTGTGTAATATTAGTTTTTCTAAGTTTCTCTGTAATAAAGTAAGACAACCTGTAATAAAATAAGACAACCTGCGTATTTTGTAGCATGTGTATTTATATGTATCTCGCATCCAGAATTGGTAAAGAGGGAGTTGGGTAGCAGGGATAATGATAATGATCTCCTTAACATATAATCAAACACAATCTCGAAGCTTCACAAAATCCATCATGATCACTTAGTGTTTAATACAGTTTTTGACCAGCCACTTACCCAATCAAATATGTTTAAACATTAAATATAATGGGGCAGAATTTGCAGTCGGTATGACGGCGTACTCTTGGAGTACGCCGTCATACCACCTTTGAAATGGACATCAAGTTCGGGATTTCTGATCCTGAACTTGCAATCTGCCAAGTTATGACTTGACCGATCATCCACTCCGACATTGAAACCCTAGTTGCTGTCGCAAAGTTGGGCTAATTGCCCACCAACTGCCCAGCAATTACATATGAAAATTTTACAGCTGGCACAAACAGGCACACAGGGCCTGTTTGCACAGCGTAAGGAGATATCTTTTGGAAATTCAAGTATATATTAAAAGCTTAAACTACAAGCCAGTCTTTCAGACTTATCAGGTGGGTGGGGTTCTGAGTGAGGCTGCTATCTTTGAGATTCTGAGGCCGGAGAAGCATTTACATATTGACGTAAGAAAACTACTAAGCACTTGGTCTGAGTATAAAACAAGGCTTTAATCAACTGTTTCACAACCATGAGTTCTAGTTACATCACTAGTTCCTGGTTACAAAAACGTCCTGAGCAAGTTGGGCCCACGCCCGAGTACTTATACTTTTCTTGGATGGCGCCACCAGCTGGCTGCCCAGTGTTATCTCATGAGTCATTTCTACATGAATGGTAAGATTCATGACACATGACCCACAGGATTATTACAGTTATATTTATTGTCCATGAAAAATATGATTTTTTTTTTTTGTTCCCCAGATTTGGAAGTTGTTTCCCTAAGTTATTGTTGAAGAACTTTATTCGACAATAACTTAGGGAAACAACAATTTTTGAAGAAAGCAATATTCTCAGGTTTCTAAAATGTAATTTTGCTTGGAGGAAAAAAATGAAATGCACACATCCAGACCCCCAAATCACACATTTATGTATATTTTTGAAGTACTGAAGCTTAAATGGAGATAGCCAAAGACCTGATAGCTGTATGGCAAGGACTTCAGATGATAACGATTTCTAATAGCATTAATGAGAGACCTTTTTGCTGATTGGAGCACCGGCGCACGTGATCCCAGGTATGCTTACGCACATGGTGCACCCCTGGGATCCGAGGGCCACTACGCTGCCCTCTGCAGCGTCTGACAGCAACGTCTCGGAGGAGGGTTCCCAGCAGGTAAGTGCGCATTTGGTTAGGTTGCTGCCGGTGTAATCCGTAGTAACGCTGCTGACCACAAAATCCGGGCCAATGAAGTATTTAATAACTGCTATTTTGTAGCATTGTTATTTATATGTATTCATTGGAGTTTTGAGTTTAAAGATACTTTGGGCCAAATTTTGCTGTAGCAGGGCATCAGAACGGTATTTGCTGTTAGACCTGTCCTTGCACATTTAGGTTTTTTAATTTTTTGCGTGGCAAGTTGTTGAAAGTGCGAGCTGATAATGTCGCAGCGATAGAAACAGGGCATCTGGGACCTGAGTGAACAGCAACTGTGCATCTCCTTAACCAATCAGATTGAAGGACTGAGAAATAAACAGTGCAAGGACTAAGATGGAAGTGTAAATTAGGATGGTGAGTTCAGTGCCAAATCAGGTACAGAAGGAGAAATAGAGAGGGTAAGAAAGATTGAATTAAGAGGGAGGAAAAAAAGAAAGTAAAAGTTTTTAAAAAAAAGTAAAATTTTGTATTTAAAAAATCTCCAATAACAATTAAAACCTGAAGGAATGAGACTGCACACTTGGTAATAGTTAATTTTCAATGCCAGAGAGGTTGTTGGCAGTAATTAACACATCATATTGTTAAAAGGGTACTTAGACTTGAAATTACTTGACCTAACTTTCTGTGGTGAGTTTAGTTCGTATCTACTGCACAAATACAGCAACTTCACGCCATGCAATGCATTTCAATGGGGTACCACACAGTGTGATGCCGCTTTCGCAAAGCTAGCGGTGGAGCGCCGCAACGCGGACTGCAACCTTTGGATATCCGCCTTTAACCGCGTATCTGCCCCTCGCCTGAATTTGCTGTACCATTTGTGCAAACATAACGGCGAGTGCCATTAGCCTCACCGTTATTTTGAGAGCAAAATCTAAACCAATGTCATCCATTCGCTAATACAGATCTAGATTTAGATTTGAAAAAACTGCTTCTTGAATGCCATATACTTATGCAGTGGGTCTGGACTGATTTTTTTTGTATTTTCATATAATTTGTATTTGTTTGCATCCCTGTAAACTTCTGTGTATTGAATAGAGGAACAAAATAATAATTCTGTCAATAATTGTTTCTTCAGAAGTGAAATAAGACAAAAGCAAAATTCAAAAACACTTTGTGAAATGCTGGTCCGATTAACATTCTGATAGATGTAAACATGGAAGGTTTCATTGGACATGTGACTAATTGGAACAAGTCTTTTAAAAACTATTTTTGGTTCAGTGTCATGAACTTTAAAAAGTTGAATATCCAGTGGAGGCTAAGCCTTTGTGTAATAAATGGATATTTTCTTAGGAATTATTAAACACTCCTTAAGTTTAGTGACTAAACATATTTGAAAGGGTAAGTGGCTGATAAAAGAATCTGTGTGAAACATTAGCTGGTTGGGATGGATTTCACGAAGTTTTGAGATTGCATTTGACTGCGTGTTAAAGGGGTTATTTTCATTATGCCCTGATATTCAGCAACCTGATTATTTAGCTTTGTTTCAAAATTTAACTGTTTCAGGCTATGAATGATTGTTTTAGATCCTAGCTATTTAATAATCAGGTATTATAAGTAAAACCAGATAATAGAAATATCAGATGATATATCATGAATTAAATAATTTTACAGAATCATAAATTATACATAAGACTAAAATGTTGAAAGCATTATGTTCAAGAGACCAAATATTTGATAGTACAGTGGTCAATTCAGGCTGTGCCTTTGGATATTCTAGTAGTAGAAATTTATAAACCACTGTTAGCTGACAATTGCACTTCAGGTTGTTGAGGAATAGATTGCTTGGTTCAATCAGCTCTTGGGAAGGTGGTCTTCCCATATTGTAGTAGCATGCTTTCTCAAGTAAACCAAGGAGCAGTATTGGATATCTGTGGAGATATCTGCATTTCCTGTCCTCATTGTGGAGAGCAACTATTTTTGGGTGGAGAGAAGAATGCACCCAAGAATCTAAATTTATCTCCGACCCCCAATCTCCCCCAGCCACCGATCACTCCCTTCTCGAGGCCCACGATCTCAGCCACCTATCACTTACCAATGGGCTGCTGTGGCGCTAGCAGCGGCCCGAACTTCCACCACTTATCTGCGTGGCCTCGTCCCACAGCATCATCTCTGTGAATGAAAGTCTGAGGCCCAATATCATCTGACTCTACCATTCAAAAATGGGTGATCCCAAATTTCGAGGCCATAATCTTTTACAAATTGACATAGAAACTTAGGAGACCCTGCTAGAATCATAATTCATTGAAGATTCTTATCAGCATTTACATTTAAAATTAAATTATGAGTTCACTTCAATTGCATATAGAGTAACATCAATATAGGAAAACCCCTCAAAAGATCAACTTTTTTAAACAAAAGTTTAAATTAATTTTGATGCTGAAATTGCATTAACTGAAATTGGGCCATTTAAAATGTAGTTGAGAAACACTGACCATATTTAGTTGAGAAACACTGACAATAGATATCTTAATGTCTATGTAATATTATGAAACACAAATGAAGCATCACAATGATTTAAATTGTGATATGTCAATGGTGCAAAACATAAGTAGAGTTTATTAGTATAGTGACAATGTGTGCTGGTATTTTGATATTCCTTCTTGGATTCCATCACTCCCAAGGGGGAAATAAATCAGCGTAACCTTGTATTGTAAAAAGAAAATATGTCATAGCAATTGGGTTCGTATAAAATAAAAACGTTCTCTCACACATTTGACCCAAGTCTCCTGAGAGGACTTTGCAGAATATGTCAATTATGTAGTTGAGTACATTTGCTTGTAATGGTTTGCTTTGAGAAAAAAAGGCCATTGGGGATTTGAAGATGGGCATTGCTTAAGTCTTGAGACCTTTTAAGTGTTCTACTGAATGCATCTTAGAGGTTACAATCAGGTTATTTGTGCAATTTTCTCAAATTTTTGGCTGTTGTGAATTTGTGTAATATAAGATGTGTTTCAAAAACACATTTAAAATTTAAGAGGCAAGGGTAAACTTAAAACACTGCTCATTGTTTCACTAGAGACCAGGAAATGTTACATGTGAGAAATAGGGGTGCTCTGTAATGAAATACATAGAAACACATTTAAGTTACAATATGGAGCGCTCATTTAGCCCAACCAATCCATGTTGGTGTTTACCCTCCACACAAGCAAATAGTTCTAATCACATTTACCCATCTTGTTTCCCTATCCCTTCAAGCCCTATTCCTACCTCCACCTATCCAATCTAATCTTGAATGTTGACATAATTTCTGCCTCAATCACCTCAACCTGGAAGTGAATTCCACAGCCTCCCAAATCTCTGTCTAAAGAAGTTTCTCTTGCTCTCTGGTCTAAATTTCTTACGTTTAATTTTGTATATATGTCCCTCGTTTCTGACCTCTCAACTCCTGGAAACAGTCTGCTTCCACTCTGTCCGATCCTTTCATAATTTTAAACACTTCTATCATATCACCTTGTAATCTGCGTTGTTCTAATGGAAAAATTACCCAGTGTTTCAAGGCTTTCTTCATATTTGTATTTGTGGTGTTATTTAGCTAGCTTTCGAGCTTAAATTCTGCTTTTTGAATAATAGCAAGTGATTAATGGCATTTATTTATTGCTATGGTCTATTTTTGGTTTTATGCTCTGTTTATTCCAGCTCTCTCACTCATCCCCTCAAAAAAATCTTTGTGAAGATGTATTATATTTCATTTCTGTAGAGCAGCTTTTTAGTGTGGTACAACAACTGCAAAATACCCCAATTTAGGCGCCAGTGCTGTGAATTTCACCTGAATTTACTGTTTTGAAGTCAAAGGTCAAAAAATAAGAATTGGAGTAGGCCACAAAGCAATACAACTTCAATTATTAGATAGCTTTTCTCAATAGGAATTTTCACAGAACCAGAATTTAAGATTATACAGTATAATGTTTGTGCATATAGCGTGTTTTCAGTAATCAGAGGTGGCTTATTTAACAGTTGGACTATATTTTATTGTTTCTTGTGCCATTCAATCCTTTTCACAGGACTAATGAGATTGATCTTTGTGATTTTTTCTCTCTTTAGATTAGAGACAACCTGGGTATCAGTCTAGATAATCAGATTTCACCGCAATCTCCGATTCTGATTCCACCTCTTCGTATGTTTGTGTCCTGGTTATTTAAGGTAATCTAGTACAACTCTTATCATTTATATTTTTAAAAAAATGCAAATGCTGGAAATCTGAAACAAAAAAATAAAATGCTAGAAATAGATTAGCCAGCATCTGTAAAGAGAAAAAGACAGGTCAAAGTTTCAGGTGCAATCTTTCATCATAACTGTGAACTAAAAGTTAAGTGGGCATTTTAATAGGGTTGAGGGTGGAAGGGAGAAGTGAAGGGAAGATACTTCATTCATAGAAGGTATTTAATGGGCAGTTACATCAGTAGCTTGAGGGCTTGAAGACAATGACAACAGGATTACAGATTTTGATTTATTCAGATATATGGTGAATGAAGAACTATTTAATTATTTTGTATTATTTTCTAATTCCATTAAGTCATAAGAAAATGCCCTTTTCAGGCTGATACCTGTCATTGATCTAATATCAAGTTGGAAAATTCCCTTAATTTTACTTTTGTTTTTGCAATGTTCCATTTGGCTTAGGTGATAACTGATGCTATCTTATTATAATTTTAGTTCTGCAGAAAAATGAATACATTCCAAAGTATTTATATATACAAAAGCAAAATACTGCAGATGCTGGAAATCTGAAATAAAAACAGAAAATGCTGGAAACACTCAGCAGGTCAGGCAGCATTTGTGGAGAGAGACACAGAGTTAACGTTTCAGGTCGATGACCTTTCATCAGTTCTGATACAATTTACAGAAATGTAAAATAAAATGGGCATATGTCTGAAGTAGATGAAAGTGTACTACAGCTGTTTTGTAAATGTGACTAGAAATTCAGTCTAAGCTCATCAGAAACTCTGGCAGTTTAATAGTATTGCTGTAACTTTTTTTAGGCAACAACTCTACCCAATGAATACAAGGAGGGAAAACTACAGGCATACAAGCTAATCTGTGACATTATGACTAAGCGCCAAGATGTCTTGCCAAACTCTGATTTCTTAGTGCACTTTTATCATGTGATGCACAGAGGCGTCGTGTGTGAGGATCAGGTAATACAACCATTTCCTTGTTTGAGTTGTAATTTAAAAGTCAAAATGAAGTGTGCTGTTCTAAATTAAAGCAAGGGCGTTCTAAAGTAAATATAAATACAAATTCTTGGGGACAATACTGACTTAGAAAAACAATCTGCCAAATACCAAATGAGCTGAGTTCTCTTTTATGCATTGTACTCCAAAGATATCACTGGGGTAAAGTACCCATTTCAGTTGAGAAAATCTTGAGGATGTCTGTCCCGTTTAAGTATTTTTTTAAGACTTGAACCCTACGACCCTCTCTATGGATTCAGGTATGAGACTGTAATTTGAAATTCTATTTCCACATTTGCAAAGTTCAGAATATTATTCAGCATGCCAAACCTTAAAAGCCAAATATAGAGGATTGGCTCAAAACTCAAAGGTAGACGCTACAAAGTATTGCTTTATGATATACTTCCAGTATTTGGGGAAACCGAGGAGTTCATCAAAAGAATTGAGGTAAATGAGAGGCATCTTGACCTGGTGCTCATTCATGACCCGGAAAATATGCTATTGTGGGTTTTCTTTGGATGGATGAACTAAGATGGGCTACATGGCCTTCCTCAGCCATAATTATCTTGTGAATTCTAGCAAAGTCTCTGTGATGGTTGGTATACAGGACAACATTGGAAAAGCTTGTTTTCAGGTAATACAACATACCAGATGTTGACATGGCAGTCTTATTGGCAACTGCCAGTACAGGAAACTTTCTGGTATCCGGCACTGACGGGACCGAGCTGGTGCCGTACCATCAAAACTGCCATAGAAACCAGCGCTAATGTTAAAACATACGGAGCTTTTGAGCTCCGTGTGAATCAACAAACCCTGTTGCTACAGCTTCAAAACAGTTGGCTGCAGCTTAAAAGCGTCTCTGTAGCTAAGCAACAGCTTCAGCTAGACCTTGCAGAGCCTGACTGGGGAAAAAAAAAGCAACGAGAAGTAAAAAAACTTATAGGAAACGGCTCCTGAATTTTGCCGGTAGATAGAGCTTTCCGGACAGTTAACCTCCGGTTAAACGAAAGTTTCCTGTATATTGGTTCAGGACCTGACCAGAGTTTTTCCTCTATATCAGAACAAGTATTCAGGATGTAAGGGTAGCCTGAATTCCTGTGCAGCAGTCTTCAGTGAATTTCTGATTAATTCCTGCTAGTCAGTGCCATCTGAACCATTTGTTAGGATCAACTATATCGACTGTCTTTAGAGAAGACAGAGCCTTTAAGGCACCATTCCAGATGACAAGGACCTCAACCGCAACACTGTTTTAGTGACCTATGTGAAAGTTGAGTCCTTGCCATGGAGCATAAATGTTTTATGAGCCAAACTGCAAATAAACTTCCCTTAATCTCAGCTGGTCCTGGCTCATTTTAATATCTATCTTTTAACAAGAGCTGCTTGTTTAGTTTTATAAATATCCTGTTAAAATGCTTTGAATGTGTACCTTGCACAGAATATATTTGCTGTTTATCCTTGTGTTCAGCTGTCAAGTAAACAATGATACTATGTAGTTCATTTTGTGGACTGAGATGTGTACTGTTAGATTTCCTGAGGTCTAGGCTTGAGTCCTGCCCAGATAACCTCTGCCTTCTGCATAGATTAAGAATTCTTGTACTGTATTTGCAGGGATGTCCAGAATGACTCTGGTTGACTCATTTGTTTACCAGTCCAAAGACATTTTATAACAACAACTTGCATCTATTTAGTGCCTTTAACATCCGAAGCTGTTTGACAGAAACGCTATCAAACAAAATTTGACACCGAGCCACATACAACAACAACAACAACAACAACAAGAAGTATTTATATCGCACTTTTAACATAGTAAAACGTCCCAATGTGCTTCACAGGAGTGTTATAAGACAAAAAATTGACACCGAGCCACCTAAGAAATTAGGGCAGATGTGGTTTTAAGGAGCATCTTAAAGGAGAAGAGTGAGGTTTAGGGAGGAAATTTCAGAGCTTAGGGCCCAGGCTGCCTCAAATGGTGGAGCGATGAAAATCGGGGATGCGCAAATGGCCAGAATTGGAGTAGCATGGAGATCTCAGAGGGTTGTTGAGCTAGAGGAGGTTACAGAGAAGGGCGAGGTCATGGAGGGATTTGAAAACAAGGATGTGAATTTTACAATCAAGGCGTTGCCAGACCGGGAGCCGATGTAGGTCAGCGAGCACAGGGGTGATAGGTAAATGGGACTTGATACGAGTTAGGATATCGGCAGCAGAGTTTAGGATGAGCTCAAGTTTACGGAGGGTGCAAGGTGGAAGGCCTGCCAGGAGAGTGTTGGAATAGTCGATTCTAAAAGTAAGAGAGGCGTGGATGAGTGATTCAGCAGCAGATGGGCAGAGGCAAGTTACAGAGGTGCAAGTAGGCGGTCTTGATGATGGAGCGGGAATAGGGTCAGAAGCTTGGATCAGGGTTAAATGGGATGCTAAGGATGCAAACAGTCTGGTTCAGCCTTAAACAGTGGCCTGGGAGAAGGATGGAGTCGGTGGCTAGGGAACGGAGTTTGTGGCGGGTGGCAGGGATGGATGGAATGGAGGAAATTTCTGCTGAACCAATGCTGGCATCAAGTCCCGTTCACCCATCACCCCTGTGTTCGCTGACCTATATTGGCTCCCGGTTAAGCTATGCTTCGATTTCAAAATTCTCATCCTTGTTTTCAAATCCCTCCGTGGCCTCGTCCCTCCCTATCTCTCTAATCTCCTTCAGCCCCACAACCCCCCCGAGATATCTGCGCTCATCTAATTCTGCCCTCTTGAGCATCCCTGATTACAATCACTCAACCATTGGTGGCCGTGCCTTCTGTTGCCTAGGCCCTAAGCTCCTGGAATTCCCTGCCTAAACTTCTCCGCCTCGCTACCTCTCTTTCCTCCTTTAAGACGCTCCTTAAAACCTACCTCTTTGATCAAGCTTTTGGTCACCTGCCCTAATTTCTCCTCCTGTGGCTTGGTGTCAAATTTTTTGTCTTTTAATACTCCTGTGAAGCGCCTTGGAACGTTTTACTACATTAAAGGCGCTATATAAATACACGTTGTTGTTGACAAGCCCCATGACAAATCACACGCAATGAAGGGTTTGGGAGATGTGATGATGAGGTAGGTCTGGATATCGTTAGCGTACATGTGGAACTTGACGTCGTGTATATTGTGCAACTTCAAAACTTTTAATCACTCTTATATTGGTGCTTTTTCTTTACTTTGGATCATGTGCATACATTGCTGTCATAGAGATTAAGGAACCGAATTTAGCAATATAAATGTGGGCAACACTCTCCCACATTGTGAGCTAACGACCTCCAATGTAAATGTGTCTTCGGACAGGTAACCTTAGCGGCTAGGTGATGTCAAGCCACCATTACTGGAGGTGCATGAATGGGGGTCGAAGATATGTTTGGATGAGGGTTCTAGGCTTGCCACGTGTTCACAGTACTGGGCTTCATATTTGAACGGCTTATGTGGCTAGAGGGTGGAAATTTCATACTCTTGTGGGGTGTTGATGGCACACGTTTTCCTTTGCAATAAATTCATGAGCAATTATACCCCAGTTGGCAGGGTTGGCAAATTCATGTCACTTCATTTGGTACCCGGAAGTCTCATCCGAAAGACGGCACCTACGACAGTGCAGCACTCCCTTAGCACAGCACTGGAGTGTCAGCCTAGATTTTGTGCTCAAGTCTCTGGACTAGGACTTGAACCCACAAACTTCTGACGCAGAAGTGAGGGTGCTTCCAACTGATCCACGGCAGAGACCTCAATTAGTAAGATTAGCTGGATTAGCTCCATCTGATTCATTTTCAGAGGAAATATTGCAATACTCCCTATATTTCCATTCTCTATCTCAGCGTTTGGAGCTGGGGGGGCTGGACACTCGTGTCAAAAAACAGTGAGTTGCATGATTATGCAGACATGTAAACCCCAACTTCAACCCCCATACACACAAATGCAGAACAAGGACAATCAAATCAGACATGGTTTGCTATGAGTAGTATGCAAAGCAGGAATTTCATGACTTCTAAGTACCAAATGAAGTGACATGGGGAGAAAATTTTAGGCAAGGGCCTCTGGGTTCCTCTGGTATCAGTCACAAATCAGCTTAACATAGGTTTGGTCTCCAGTTTGACATTTGTTCTAGTGACCAGAGTGTCCAGGTTACGAACTTGTGCTCCTGATTTTATTGCTTCGGCTGCCAGAGTCGTCTTCACTGCCTCAAATAGGTCAATGAATTGCCTTGGCTGCAGAAGCAGCACTAACCCAGGTCTTTTCCAGTGGTTGAAATCACAGAATCGACCCACTAAAATGCTTGATGGAGAAGCAGAAAATTGTTGCTTGAGCCCGATGTCAGATTATAGCCACTCCAGCTAATCTTATTAATTAATAGGTCTGAAAGTCTTGTGACAGTAACTTTAATACTTTATTAAGAACAAATAGATTAGAAGATTTTCTGTGTTCTACTTTATCTTGTGTTGGTACATCATAGTACACATGCAAGTGATACATGGCCGCATACCTGCATGTCGCCAGCCCACTGGATGGAACCTTGGACGCCTTGAGCTTGATTCCAGTGTCTTCAGTTCCAGCTGACCACCTTACACCAGTATACTCTCATTTTTTATACCCACTTCTATAACACAGCTACTTTGGAAAAATGGTAGAAATCGATTTTGTCCAAATCTATAGTGTAGACAGTAGGCCTAATCCCTTATCTCTTTAAGGTTGCTCTGTTCAGCACTTTCCCACTACACTTCTGTATTCATGGTAACCTCACTTAACTATTTAAAACTTATGCACTTCTAAAATTATGTAATACAATTGTCATCTAAGGGTCTATTGTCTACAGGAATACAATTAATTCTACACCAGCTGTCTTATCTTGCTTAGACTGGTTATTCTGCAAAGCCATGTTTTTGACACATGTTGTACTGTCTATATTTGTTCAATCCATGATACTTTCTGCTCATGCCAAGTTATCCTAACTTAATCATTTTCTGTTAGTACCCCTAAAACCTGCTCTCTTTCTCCCCCTGCTCTCTCACAGGGGCTTCCTTATAAAGCCCTTTAGATGTATGTGCACTGTCTGAGCTTTGTTTTAGCATACGGCCCAGTTTATTGAGATGGTATGCATCTCTCCCAGACCATCTACAACGATGACCCAGGAGTCTCAACTCTAGTACAATTACAGGCGTTGCTAAATATCAGGGTAGTGTTCATCCGTAGTAAGGGAAGCTTCATGGTTCCCATCAAGTCACCCAAGGTAAGTAGTTAGTTTGCAAATGGCAGTTAGACTCTCCTGTCTCTGAGGAGGAGGAGGAGACAGGTGAAGACCTCCCATTTCAGAAGTTCAGTTTTTATGAGCTCCATGGTGTTCTGCAAACTGTCATTTTCCGAGTTGCAAGATTTTAATTTTTAAGAAGAAATCTAAATCAATTGGGAAACAGGGAATGTTCCAGATTCATCTGGCCTATCACCAGATATCCTGGGTGAATTTATGCACGAGCAATCCAACGAGATTGACTTGCCTATTTCTCAGATTCTTAAAATCGGCAAGAATTGGATCCTGGCTCACGCGGGCAGCACCAACCTATAGGTTAAATTGCTGAAACTGCAGAATTAAACCTTGAATGTTGCGGACACAACAGCCTGTACCCAGGACACTGTTCTGTCCAATAGTCTTAAGTTTTCTGCCAGACTTGCAGAAAAGGCTGATGGATTGGCTTTTTCCAGGTACAGGAAACTGTTTGGTATCCGGGACCGGCGTGTTGCTGGTTGATTAAAAATTCCGGATGACGGAGAGGGTTATCTACCGAGGCTATTTTTAACAAACAAAAATAAAAAAAATCAAGAAATGTGCAGTATACAGTAATTGGGTACTCACCTACAGAATGTTGTGTTAAATGGATGGTGGAAGATGCTTGATTAAGTACAATACTGCCAGTTGAGGGTAATCCATAACTCTTTAATGACTTCCGACAGCGCCAAGAAGCCAAGTAGTGGCAATTTGGAGAACTACCCCCACTGACTAACTCGGCCACCTCAAGAGACTCAGACTCGGGCTCGGCAACATTTCCGGTTATTGAGGTGTTGTTTTCAGAGTATGAATTTTGCCGGTTAATAGAGAATTCTGGATATTTATGTGCCATTTAAACAAGAGTTTCTTGTAGTAGCTATTTGAAGATCAAGTACTTAAAAAAAAAACACATTAATTAATGAAGTTTGTGAGCCATTCCAAATATGCCCTGAAGAGGGCAGTCTTGCAAAGCACAGAGATCAATGACATTCTCATCAGCTAAGCAGCAATCAGCTTTTTGAAATAAGGAGTGATTCACCCCAGCAGTCTAGAATGGCCAGCATGATTCCATTTTTTTTTAAGAAGTCCATTACATCCACCTCCTCTTCCACCATTCACTGTATGCACTTGACTGCTAATAGCTGCTTTAATGAGAATCTCATTTAATGACTTCAGAGAATGTGTTAGTAGATTGTGTTTGATAAGGGAAGGGGTTGTTTGCTTCCCATGCCTCCACCCTCACACAATAAATTCAGGGCAATCTTGAGGCAATCAAAATGTGCAGACAAAGTTTAGAAACTGTTACTTGCAAGATACAGAAAAGATTCCACCAGGCAAGGAAACACTCAATTTCTGACTGACCCTGAACTCCTTTATCCTGACATTAAAGTCTAAAGTAGTCACACTCCGCCACAGATCATACAGGCAGTTCAACCAAGAGACCAGCTAGCCTGAGAAATGTATACTGCCATTCTGAAATTGTGAAACCCATAGAAAGTACCATAGATCAATATCAGCAGAGTGCACTACAGGTGCAACGTACCACCATTGCCCTAACAGGACCCTGTCAATAGTCACAGTACTTCTAAGGAAGTACTTATCTACATGTTTATCTATATCTGGATGAACTGGTTGATACAGATGTCCTTCAAAGAGGCAAAGTCCAGGAATTCTTACCATGTGGCATTTGTGATCAATAGAGAAATCCCATTTGTGTCCAATACAGGGTTATTCAAAGAGAGAAATGTCGGCAGATTCACCACCAAATGAAATATAACCTAGATCAGATTCCCATTATCTGTGGTCTGATTATGTCAGTCGTTTTCATGGTGCTGTTTGTTATGTGTTATTTGTGTGGCTGCTACAGCTGAATCTCCTTGCTCATTGATCTTCTGCTCTGAGAAAGAGTTATGGATCAAAGAGCACCTTCAGTGGTGGTTATAAGGTGTTAAATGAGCTGTCCTTCCACCACCACCTCTAGCATTAGTGGCCATCACCATTGCAGGGTGGCGAAGCCATCTGGAGGGAGTCTGGGTAGGAGGATATGGAATTCCTCATGAAGTACCTGGCATTTAAACAGGCTCCAGTAGTGTGGCTAACCATGAACTGATTTAAAAGGTTGAGTGATTTGTTTGACCTCCTAGACAAGAGAAATACCATGAATGAATGGTTTGTGGAATAGATCAGACTATATCTTTAATATATAAGTACATTGGTTCCATGTCCGTTATATCCAGATGATGATCATGGATGACAACTTGAGGTTCAACCTTCAATCTTTGATATTTATGCATTCACCTACTGTGCACAGTAAGACCGTAGCTAATTTCCTCACACAATCGCTGGAGGGATGAGCAATGCTCTAAACAAAATCATTTTACTAGAAACCAGCTAACATTTTGCTACAGTTTTTGTAACTGCATATGGCTTTTTAAACTATTGAGGTATTACTATGTGCTGGAAGAATGTGAGTTATTACTTCCATACCTCATATCTGCGATTATCCTTGATCACAAAACATTTTGGCCCGCTGTATGTTCCACAGTTTGCCTGGTAACAAGAGCTCATGTTACAAAGATATCCTGCAATGTGAAGAGCATGTATATGAGGAATAGGTAAGAGCCAAGGATGGAACCTTGGGACCTGCTGGAGTTGACTGTGCAACCACGGGAGATGTACTTATTACATTAGGGCAGCCATGATCCTATTGAATGGCGGAGCAGGCCCGAGGGGCCGTATGGCCTACTCCTGCTCCTATTTCTTATGTTATGTAACAATCTACATTTGTACCAGTTGCCTTCTTCCTGTGATATTTCTGTAGTCTTAAGAGCACAGAACTTTTGTTCTCTAGACTACTTAGTCATCTCAGTCTATCCTTTTCCTGGAACCATCAATATATTTCTTATATAAATGAGTTCATCAACACAGGAGTGTTCCAAATATTTACTGTTCTTTGAGGGGTGGGGATGGAATTTAATCTTTAGTGCTTCTAAGAGTGTTTTTTGGTGCTTTAGTTCTGTGCTTATTGTGTCATTATCGCACTGCTGTTTGTGCGCAAACTGGCTGCCGCGTTTCGCACATTACAGCAGTAACTACACTTCTGAGGTTGTGAAAGGGGCTATATAAATGCAAGTTTTTCTTTTTTAGAAACTGCAAAGGAAAGCTCAGTTTGAAAGTCTCATACTGTTGTGTTCGTGGAGAAGGGACAAACGGTTAAGATATTGAGCTGTTGCTTTAATTTCTAACTCGTTGTATCGGCTAATAAATCTGATGGACTATTAGCAATCAGTGTTTTCTTTTCTGAAAAATAAGAGATAAATGAAGTGAATTAATGCATGTTTGTACCACAACAACCCACATCTGCAGATGCACCCTCTCTCTCATGTTTTATTAATTTTGACCTCCAGGTGGCGCACATAGCCACACGTCTAGCCTTTTACTTCTGGTGTACAAAATTGTTTTGCAATTTGAGAATATATAACATTTTGTCAAAGGTTTTATTAGAATAACTTCTCATTGTTTCATATTTTAGTAATATACGTCAGATAAAACAATCACCAGGAAATATATTGTGTGCTGTAATAATGGCAAGGACGCTGAATTTTGTTCCTTATGCACTGAAGCATTTAACGTGAAAATCTCTAAACTATATGTATATAGAAGTATATTCATCAATTATTGAGGGTACTCAATGAAGAAATCCTGACGTATGCCTGCTTGGTTATAATTTTAAGAGTGTAAGAAAAGTTAAGGATGAGAAAAGGACATTCAGACCATAGAAACTCATTTCTCTAGTACCCAACTCTTGCATTGTAACAGCTTCTGGCAGATTGTTCCAAGCATTTATCACTCGTGGAGTAAAGAAGTTTTTCCTAGTATCTGTTTTAAATTAATGTCCTCTGATCCTCTTTTCCTGGATTAATGTGAAGCAATATTCACATTGCTATTCATCATACTTGCTCTAAATTCCCATATGTTGCAGCGAACTCTTAAAGCTTAGTTTAAGCACTGTTGCAATTGTTAGATAGTAATACCATTTCAGAGGGTGCCAGATGGCTGGGGTATCAACAGCCAGTAATTAATTGTAAATGAGTAACTGCCAATAATAAACTTAGGGGTGTGAATTAAAACAGCAGTGCTCTATAAGCATTGCTGGGTCTCTCAAATTGCACAGCAGTCATTAAACTAGTCAGATTGGTTGTTATGGTTTCAACTGTACTGATTTCTCAAGTGGAGTGCAGCCCCATTCATACCACAAAGATAATGTAATGTCGTAAACCTCAAGTTCTTCAATGTAGTAATAAATAAATATTACATTATTTCATGTATGAAAGGACAAAAATGTTAAAATCAACATGATTAATTCAATAATTTCCCCCCCCTTATCAACATGATTAATTCAATAATTTTCCCCCCCTTATCAACATGATTAATTCAATAATTTTTCCCCTCTTTTTGTTTTTATGGGATGTGGGCGTCGCTGGCAAGGCCACCATTTATTGCCCATCCCTAATTGCCCTTGACAAGGTGGTGGTGAACTGCCTTTTTGAAGCACTGCAGTCTGTGTGGTGAAGGTACTCCCACATTGCTGTTAGGTAGGCAGTTCCAGAATTTAGGATCAGCCATATACTTCTAAGTCAGGATGGTGTGTGACTTGGAGGGGAACTTGGAGGTGGTGGTGTTCCCATGCGTCTGCTGCCCTTATCTTTCTAGCTGGAAGAGGTCGCGGGTTTGGGAGGTGCTGCCGAAGAAGCCTTGGCGAGTTGCTGCAGTGCATCTTGTAGATGGTGCACACTGCAGCCACGGTATGCCGGTGGTGGAGGGAGTGAATGTTTAAGGTGGTAGAGGGGGTGTCAATCAAGCGGGCTGCTTTGTCCTGGATGGTGTCGAGCTTCTTGAGTGTTGTTGGAGCTGCACTCATCCAGGCAAGTGGAGAGTATTCTATCACACTCCTTACTTGTGTCTTGTTGATGGTGGAAAGACTTTGGGGAGTCATGAGGTGAGACACTCGCCACAGAATACCCAGCCTCTGACCTCTTGTTGCCACAGTATTTATGTGGCTGGTCCAGTTAAGTTTCTGGTCAATGGTGACCCCCCAGGATGTTGATGGTGGTGGATTCGGCGATGGTAATGCCATTGAATGTCAAGGGGAGGTGGTTAGAGACTCGCTTGTTGGAGATACTCATTGCCTGACACTTCTGTGGCGCGAATGTTACTGGCCACTTATCAGCCCAAGCCTGAACGTCGTCCAGGTGTTGTTGCATGTGAGCATGGACTGCTTCATTATCTGCGGAGTTGTGAATGGCACTGAACACTGTGCAGTCATCAGCGAACATCCCCATTTCTGACATGTTGGAGGGAAGGTCATTGATGAAGCAGCTGAAGGTGGTTGATCCTAGGACACTGCCCTGAGGAACTCCTGCAGCGATGTCCTGGGGCTGTGATGATTGACCTTCAATCACCACAACCATCTTCCTTTGTGCTAGGTATGACTGCAGCCAGTGGACAGTTTCACCCCCGCCCCGATTCCCATTGACTTCAGTTGTACTAGGGCTCCTTGATGCCACACTCGGTCAAATGATGCCTTGATGTCAAGGGCAGTCACTCTTACCTCATCTCTGGAATTCAGCTCCTTTGTCCATGTTTGGACTAAGGCTGTAATTAGGTCGGGAGCCGAGTGGTCTTGGCGGAGCTCAAACTGAGCCTCAGTGAGCAGGTTATTGTTGAGTAAGTGCCGCTTGATAGCACTGTCGATGACACGTTCCATCACTTTGCTGATGATTGAGAGTAGACGGATGGGGCGGTAATTGGCCGGATTGGATTTGTCCTGCTTTTTGTCGACAGGACACACCTGGGCAGTTTTCCACATTGTCGGGTAGATGCCAGTGCTGTAGCTGTACTGGAACAGCTTGGCTAGAGGCGCGGCTAGTTCTGGAGCACAAGTCTTCAGCACAATAACTGGGATGTTGTCAGGGCCCATAGCCTTTTCTGTATCCAGTGCGCTCAGTCGTTTCTTGATATCTCGTGGAGTGAATCGAATTGGCTGAAGAATGGCTTTTGTGGTGGTGGGGACCTCAGGAGTAGGCCAATATGGATCATCCACTCGGCACTTTTGCCTGAAGATGCTTGCAAACGCTTCAGCCTTGTCTTTTGCACTTGCGTGCTGGGCTCCACCATCATTGAGGATGGGGATATTCATGGAGTCTCCTCCTCCCGTTAGTTGTTTAATGGTCCACCACCATTCGCGACTGGATGTGGCAGGACTGGTTGCCCGTTGATTTTCAGAATGAATGGTGCACATATGACTTGAAAGGATAATTTGTTTCTGTTGTAATCATGGGATTTTATTGGCTTGAAGAATAATGCAATAATTGCTAAACAATTTTAGTCAATTTCTTGAGTTATATTTTTAATTGTTCATTGGTAATCTAAGCATATACTGTAGTTATAAAATTGATGATTTAAAAAAAAATGATTATTTAAAAAAAAAAAATCCAAAATACAACTTGGCTTTTAAATAAGGATATCAAAGTTTTACACAAACAGGCATATGAGCAAAATTTTGGATACTTGTGATGTGTTGTCTATCTGTTGCCCTCTATAATTTAACTGGGAATATGCTAGAGCTGTATGCAATATTCTCATGTTGCATTGATGCTGGATATATTATCAGGAGGTGTTGGGTCTTCAGACAGCTAAATTATGCTACCCATCTGGACAAGTGTAGTGTGAAGGATAACTTGAAAGGATGTCATCATCCTTTTATATAATCTGTGTTGTAATACACAGTTTAGCCTCAAGGTTTCATTCTGTTCAAACTGGAATTCCTGAAGCTAAATGAATCCTAGTAATTATAGCTAGGCCAGTTTAACTGTCGTGAACATCATGCAATGAAATAACGAAACTGAAAGTTTTTGATTTTTTTTTAAGATATAGATATTAATCATAACTCTAACAAATTGCAAGATTTTCAAAAGAACCTTAAATGTATTTTAGAATAGAAACAAACTATATTAAATGCAAGTAGAATTGAGTCCTTTCTATGGGATAGTGGGAGGAGGAAAGCAGGAGGTAGTTTCCCTTTGACTAACTACCCTGCTTCCTCTCCTGAAGGCAACAACTTATAGTTGGGAATAGTTTATTGGGCAGTAGCATCCCTCTTGTACCTCAACCAAGTAGTCATTCTAGATGTGTGAGCCTGTGCAGTGATTAAGTGCAATAATAGACGGGATGCTTTTACAACTCTCCCTTGCAACTCACATAAAGTGGTGTCATCGCTTTGCTTTTTAACAACAAGGAAAGCTGTCTTACCATTTAAAGCAGCTGCTGGTTTGTATGCTATAAAGCAAATTCAGTTTTGTACTGTTGACCTTTTTCTTGCCCTGAGGCAGCAGTAGATAGCATCATAGTGATTCAGTCCTGTGACACATGAAGTTTTGCAATCCATCTGTTTGTAATGATATGACCCTTTAGTTGATTGTGGACATTATCCACTGCCATTCAAATCCAAGAGGCTGAATTGTGCGTAAAAAAAAAATTGTATTTTTCCAGCTGCAGAAAAATCATCTGGTGGGGTGGGGGGGGATGCTGATTGCAGCTGGCAGCGGCTGGAAGGATTGGCATGGAGCTGGGAGGAGCACTCCTGCTCCTCTGACTCCCCATGAAAATTAAAAAATATATTTTTACTTACCTTTTGGGAAGAGACTGCTTGCTAGATCACATTCGCGGCAGCAAAACCTGAGTGGAGCAAGCTCAGCATCTGCTTCACTCAGGGAGGCTCAATTTCCGAGAGGTATCCTAAAACAGGCATACGGCCCCTCATTAGCATATTCAAGGAGCCTAACGCCCATTTGAGGCAGCCGCCCCGGATGCCTGAGAACTAGCCTGGTCCAAAATCAGGTCGGAACTCTTTCAGGCGTCCATGGGGCGCAGACATTGGTCCTCGAAATTGGCCTTTGCACCCATTTTATGCCCATAAAAAGGACAAAACAAAGTCCGATTTCTAGGCCTATGCTTTTAAAGTTTAAAAAATATATTTTTCTTTAAGTTTATGTTATTAACACTCATCCATAAATCATCATCTTAAAAATGTTAAGCATATGAACCGATTTGGTGCAGATGCTACTACTGGAACTTAGAGCCACCCATGGGCAAAAGAAAGGGGTAATGCCCAAGGGGATTGTAGGGCTGGAGGAGGTAACGGAAATGGGGAAGGGCAAGGGCAAAGCCATGAAGGGATTTAAGAACAAGGATAAGAATTTTAAATTAATGGCTTTGGGAGGCAGGAAGCCATTATGGGACGGGTGTAATTGTCAAGTGGGACTTGGTGTAGGATAGGATATAGACAGCAGAGATTTGCATCTGAACTTTATGGAAGATGGAAGGCAGTCCAGGAGGGCATTGGAATAATTGAGCCTGGGGATGACAAAGGCATGGATGAGCATTTCAGCAGCAAATGGGCTGAGATGGGGGTGGGGTGGTGAAGTTGATGTTATGGCGTTGGAAATATGCGCTGTTTATGATGGAGAGGATATGGGGTCAGAAATTCAGCTCAAGGTTGAACGGGACACTGAGATTGCGCACCGTCTGATTCAGTCTGAGACGTTGGACAGGGAGGGGGATGGAGTTGGTGGTGGGAGCTGAAGATATTAGCTCCAGTCTTCCCATTGTTTAAATGGAAGAAAGTTACTGCTCGTCCAAGACTGAATGTTGAACAGGCAGTCTGATAGCACAGAGGCAGTGGAGGGGTTAAGAAAGGTGTTGGCGCTGGGTGTCATCAGCATACATGTGGAAGCTGACCCCATGTCTGTGGATGATGTTTCCAAGGGGCAGCATGCAGATAAAGAAGAGCGGAGGGCTAAGGATAGATTCTTGGGGGACTCCTATGGTGACAGTGCGCGGGTGGGAGGAGAATCCATTGGTTGAGTTGCTCTGGCTATGATCTGATATGCAGGCGTGGAACTAAGTGAGGGCAGTCCCACCAAGCTGGATAACCGAGGAAAAGCGTCGGAGGAAGATGGTGGGATTGACCACGTCAAAAGCTGCAGAGAAGATGAGGACTAATAAACCACGGTCACTGTATTTAGTTTGTTATCTTGGTTAGGGCTATTTCGGTGCTGTGGGAGTACAGAACCTCATTGGAGGGAGTCAAATCTGGAATTTCAGATGACTAAGAGGTTGGGGTTGTGCTGATAATTAACAAAGAATAGAGGTAGTGATTGTGGGTTTTTTGAGGAAGGGGTAATGATGATTTTGAAAGGGAAGATGACAGTGCCTGAGCAGGAAGAACTATTTACAATGTCAGCTATCATGGAGGCTAGGAGAAGAGGCTGGTTAGTTAAAAACCTAGTGAGAATGGGATTGAGGGAGCAGGAGATAGGTCTAGTGCTTAGATAGAGCATGCCAACAAATTAATACTAGTATTCTGAAGTTTGCCCGTTTGTAGGTTTTGCTTATACAATATATATAAAATGCTATATTTAATGGACAACGGTAGCATTTGAGCAGCAAAATGAACAATTAATTAAATCGAGGCATTAAGATTATTCTGACTAGATGAAATATATCTATATTTTTGACTTTGCTTTTCTAATGGAAATTCAAATAATATTTGCTTGAATTAAAGTATATGTTTTGATAGTTTTAGCATTTGAGTTACCCATTTCATCAATTGGTTTGGTATTTGCTAAATCCAGGGTTATGGCAAATGTTTCATGTTGGTAGGATGAAGCACCATTAGAACTATGTACTGTATAGAATTGCATTGCCTCCAGTGCCTTTTATTAAAACCTGTATTTTGGTTTGTATAGGTAAGACGGTTAACTGCAAAATGGTTGATCATTTTGTTATAAACAGAGCTAAAGAGTGCAGAGATTGCGTGTATTTTTGTCAGTACCATTATGAAGAGCCACAGGCAGCACTGGATAATAAGCTTTTCAAATTCTGAAGATCCTACAGTTGCAGCTGTACGTAGAACAGTGTGTTTAATAATGAACTGTACTAGTGATGAGTCAGAACACAACAGCACTTTGCCCCTCGCTTCCTCTAGAACCTTCCAGCTTTGCCTTAATTACCCAACTTGCCCCTCTTGTCTCACACCTCCCTTCCCCCCCCCCCCCCCCAACCAGTGGAGGAGCCACAACTCCACCCTCCCACTGCTGCGCCCCTCCAAATTGTAACGCTACTGTAATAACTTTGAAATGGTATATTTTTCCCAGAAATACATGCACATGTAATCATGGTTGTTAATTACTCAAACAGCTGTTTTTTTTTCTATTTCATGGGTTCACTTTTCATCTAAATGAAATAAATGGTGCACTAATACTTGAAATTAACAGTGAGCAAAATCATTTTGCCGATTTTGTTCATCAACGGCCAATCATCCAGGAATGAAGGGATTGTCGCAGTAACAAAGTGCACTCACCAACTGCCTTTTGCTACCGCCATATGTTTTCACTACTGCTTGCATTTCTGCAAGCACTGTGTACAAAGCATTCAATTAAAGTGATTCATTTACCAGGTAGCAAGCAGCCTGCTGCAGTTCGTATTTACTGAACTGTGCTTTAAAAAGGAAGAAAAACATGCCTGTATTTGAATTAGTTGATTTTTATGATCCTGCTGATAAAGGGCAGATGTTTTCATCTTGCGGTTTTCCCATACAGATTGTGGCTTTCAGATGAGTTGGAAGTTATATGGTAACAGGTTAGACGACCCAAGGTAGTTGTGGAATATCAGTGTTTGCTAAGGCTACAGTATGTACCCCTTTTATGAACACTCTTCCTGCCCTGATATTATTACCATCTAAAGTACTAGTTACACTTTCTCTCTTTTTAAAAAGAACTCCACTAAGCTGAAAAATTAACAGCACTGTTACTGAAAAAGTAACACGAAGATTTTTGGTCTACCATCTTTTATCCTATAGAGGTTTAATAATTACTTTCTGTCATTTGTTGGTAGAATTTTGCATTAGTTAGTAGGCTAACCCAAAGCATTTGCAATTTGGCAATTAAATTACCAAGAACTAGGAATAATTTGCTAGTTTTACTCCAGGATAGCAATCATGCAAAATGTATGAAGGCAGTAAAAGTTATGTTTATTTCAAAGTGACAAAGATCTGAAAGTATTAGTACCGTTTGATCCTGCTTACAAAAGAATGTCTGAATACATTTATGTCTCAGATCCTTAGCATTTATAATTGATATTTTTAAAATGCAATGTGAAAATATGGTTAAAATCAATTGTGTGTAATTGATTTTTTAAAACTACTTTATAACTCCCTATGGTAACCCACAAATTTAAATAATACTAATTAAGGTCCAAGTTTTTAAGTCTGTAAATGTTGTCAGACTCAACTATGTCAGATTGGCTTTCTGCTCAGAAGTAAGTTCAGTATTTTGGAGGCCTTTGAAAACTGATTTGTGGAGGTAATCAGTGCTATCCCTACAAATATGTCTGCAGTGCCGTCTTCAACAACGACTTGCATTTATATAGCACCTTTAACGCAATAAAATATCCCAAGACGCTTCACAGGAGTATAATTAGACAAAAATTGACACTGAGCCAAAGAAGGAGCCATTAGGACAGGTGGCCAAAAGCTTGGTCAAAGAGGTAGGTTTTAAGTAGTGTCTTACAGGAGGAGAGAGAGAGGTGGAAAGGCAAGGAGGTTTGGGGAAGGAATTCCAGAACTTAGGGCCTAGACAGCAAAAAGTATGGCCGCCAGTGGTGGGGCGAAGGAATTGGGGGATGCACAAGAGTTGGAGGAGCACAGAGATCTTGGAGGGTTGTAGGGCTGGGGAAGGTCACAGCGATAGGGAGAGGCAAGGCCATGGAGAGATTTGAACATGAGGATAAGAATTTTAAAATTGAGATGTTGGTGGACTGGAAGCCAGTGTTGTACTACAATAACCTTGTAGTAAAGGGGCCTTTAGGGAAGAGTGACTATAATATGATAGAATTTTATATTGAGTTTGAAAGTGACTTAGTTAAATCCGAAACTAGGGTCTTAAATCTAAACAAAGCAAACTACATAGGTATGAGGGGCAAGTTGGCTAAGGTAGTTTGGGAAACTACATTAAAAGGTATGACAGTGGACGAGCAATGGCTAGCATTTAAAGAATTAATACATAATTTACAACAAATATACATTCCTTTAAGGCACAAAAACCCCGCAGGAAAAGTGGTCCAACCATGGCTAACAAGAGAAGTTAAAGATAGTATTAGATCAAAGGAAGAGGCTTATAATGCTGCCAAAAAGAGTGGTAAGCCTGAGGATTGGGAGAATTTTAGACTTCAGCAAAGGAGGACCAAGAAATTAATAAAGAAAGGAAAAATAGAATATGAGCGTAAACTAGTGAGATACATAAAAACAGACTGTAAAAGCTTCTATAGGTATGTAAAAAGCAAACGATTAGCAAAAGTAAATGTGGGTCCCTTACAGGCTGAGACAGGAGAAATTATAATGGGGAATAAGGAAATGGCAGAGAAATTAAACATACTTTGCGTCTGTCTTTATGGAAGAAGATGCAGAAAACTTCCCGGAAATAGTAGACAACCAAGGGTCTAGCGTGAATGAGGAACAGAAAGATATTAGTATTAGCAAAAAAAGTAGTACTGGAGAAATTAATGGGACTGAAAACCACTAAATCCCTATGACCTGATGGCCTACATCCAAGGGTTTTGAAAAAGTTGGCTATAGAGATATTGGATGCATTGGTTGTCATTTTCCAAAATTCCATAGATTCTAGAACCGTTCTCGCGGATTGGAAGGTAGCAAATGTAACCCCACTATTTAAGAAAGGAGGGAGAGAGAAAACGGGGAACTACAGACCAGTTAGCCTGACATCAGTAGTAGGGAAAATGCTGGAATCTATTATTAAGGACGTGCTAACAGGGCACTTAGAAAATAATAATAGGATTGGGCAGAGTCAACATGGATTTATGAAAGGGAAATAGTGTTTGACAAATCTGTTAGAGTTTTTTGAGGTTGTAACTAGCAGAATAGATAAGGGGGAACCAGTGGATGTGGTGTATTTGGATTTTCAGAAGGCGTTCGATAAGGTGCCACACAAGAGGTTATTAAACAAAATTAGGGCTCATGGGATTGGGGGTAACATTAGCATGGATTGAGGATTGGTTAACGGACAGAAAACAGAGAGTAGGAATAAACGGGTCATTTTCGGGTTGGCAGGCTGTAACTAGTGGGGTACCGCAATGATCAGTGCTTGGGCCTCAGCTATTCACAATCTACATCAATGATTTGGATCAGGGGACCAAATGTAATATATCCAAGTTTGCTGATGATACAAAGCTGGGTGGGAATGTAAGTTGTGAGGAGAATACAAGGAGGCTTCAAGGGGATATAGATGGGCTAAGTGAGTGGGCAAGAACATGGCAAATGGAATATAATGTGGAGAAACGTGAAGTTATCCACTTTGGTAGGAAAAATAGAAAAGCAGAGTATTTTTTAAATGGTGAGAGATCGGGAATTGTTGGTGTTCAGAGGGATCTGGGTGTCCTTGTACACGAATCACTGGAAGTTAACATGCAGGTACAGCAAGCAATTAGGAAAGCAAATAGTATGTTGGCCTTTATTACAAGAAGGTTTGAGTATAAGAGTAAAGATGTCTTACTGCAATTATATAGGGCCCTGTTGAGACCACACCTGGAGTATTGTGTACAGTTTTGGTCTCCTTACCTAAGGAAGAATATACTTGCCATAGAGGGAGTGCAGCGAAGGTTCACCAGACTGGTTCCTGGGATGGGGGGGGATTGTCCGATGAGGAGAGATTGAGTAGACTAGGCCTATATTCTCTCGAGTTTAGAAGAATGAGAGGTGATCTTGTTGAAACATACAAAATTGTTACAGGGCTTGACAGGTTAGATGCAGGGAGGATGGTTCCCCTGGCTGGGGAGTCCAGAACCAGGGGTCACAGTTTCAGAATAAGGGGTCGGCCATTTAGGACTGAGATGTGGAGAAATTTCTTCACACAGAGGGTGGTGAATCTTTGGAATTCTCTACCCCAGAGGGCTGTGGAGGCTCAGTCATTGAGTATATTCAAGACAGAGATCGATAGGTTTTTGAATATTAAGGGACTCAAGGGATATGGGGATAGTGCAGGAAAGTGGAGATGAGGTAGAAGATCCACCATGATCTTATTGAATGGCGGTGCAGGCTCAAAGGGCCAAATGGCCTACTCCTGCTCCTATTTCTTATGTTCTTATGTTGGTCGGTGAGTACAGGGGTGATGGGTGCACAGGACTTGGTGAGAGTTCGGATACGGGCAGCAGAGATTTGGATGAGTTCGTGTTTGCGGAGAGTGGAAGATGGGCAGCTGGTCAGGAGAGCATTGGAATAGTCGAGTCTGGAGGTAACAAAAGCATGGATGAGGGTTTTATCAACTGATGGGCAGAGGCAGAAGCGTAGATGGGAGATATTACGGAGGTGGAAGTAGGTGGTCTTTGTGATGGAAGGGATATGGGGTGGGATGTTCAGCTCGGTCAAATAGGATGCCAAGGTTGCGAATAGTCTGGTTCAGCCTGAAACAGTAAAGGAAATTGTCTATCTTCCATAGCTATTTGGTAGCAGAGTAGGCTGGTAGCTTTTGAACCTGGAAGACATCAGCACACACACTTAAGTAAAATAAACTCAAAAGGCTGTTTAACAGCTCCCAATAAGCTGACAACTAAAGACAGGCTGTAATTAAATGCCTGTATGATAGGAAAACAAATAGTTAAATGGACTTCGACACATGAGCTTTAGGTAATCACTTGTACTGGAGGGAAAAAAGTCCATGAAAATCTGAGGAGAGAAATCTAAATATTGATTATATAAAATTTGGAATGCATTTCTATTGTTCTTGGCAAATGGTGCCTGGGTATTTTTAATTTTTACATTTAAAAATACTGCATTACAGTTCATTTGAAGCACATTTACACATCACAGTTGCTAGGCTTTTAATCTTCAAAATATTGCTTGGTTTTCTTCTTTTATATTTTCAACAGACCAACCAGGCCATCACTTACCCAATGCTTTCTAAGCCGTTACTCCTCTTGACCCCATTTCACAGAGACACTATACCCCCATCCAATTTCCCACTCTTTCATAGACATTGTCTCCTCTTCCTAACCCTCCTCGATAATACTTGCACTCTTTCTCCCCCCCTCCCCCCCCCCCACCATTCTACCCACCCACTCTTCCCACAACCACCCCCTCCCATAATTCAGCCTGACACTCAACTCCCCATCTCTTTAATTCATCCTAGCAATGTTTTCCCTCTCCATCCCAGTTCAACCTTGTACTCTTTTTCAAGCTGGAACTCTTCCTCTTCCACCACCACCCCCCCCCCCCCCCACCCCCAATTCAAGCTGGGAATTCCCACCAGCAAGTTTTTCTCCCCAGTTCCGGTTTGGCACTCTCTGTTAATGCTGACACTTTCCTTCCTCCCACTCCACAGACTTGAGCACAACATCCAGGCTGACACTCCACTGCCGTACTGAGCGATTGCTGCCATGTTGGAGGTGCTGTCTTTCGGATGAGACATTAAACCGAGGCCCCGTCTGCCCTCTTGGGTGGACGCAATTACCCTCTTACCCTTTCATTCCTTCTTCCTCTCTTCATTGCCACCTATTTTCCTCTCCCTTTCATTTAGCACTCCCCATTTCTGTTTGTTACAATGCATTTCCTCACCTTTTTTAATGCTATCCACCCCCCCCTTCAACATCCACTTCTGCATTCATTCTCAGCCTATCCCCCTTTGCATTATATCCCCTCTTTGTTGCCCTCCGCTCATTCCTATCTATTTCTCTTCCCACTCAGTACCGCTACTATTTGAGTACTGCATCTAATGGAAGAAATCTCTGTCGCTCAAACTGTAAGCGGGAATTCCTCTTTTGAGAATTTCTGCCGACAGTATTCAGCAGCGGGAATCCCTTCCATTCACAGTAGAACTCTCATTGGAACAGTACTGAGGGGAAAGAGGCCTTGGCAGTACTGTTTTTTGTCAGCAAGCATGACTGCGTCTGTCACATAGACAATTGGCATGTATGCCTCAGGAAAGCTCCTTTTGAATAACAGAAGCAGAAGACTTTTGGGATATTCAACCAAACCTAACTAAGCACTATATTCACCTGCTCACAATAAACAGATGGTTGGGCTCTTCAGAAGACTACCTCTTAAGACTTTTATTTTACCTACTTAATGGAGCCTTTACACAAGAACAGAATCTTGATTGACTTGCTAAATCTATACAGTATATGGTAGATAACTTTTTCTCACCTAGTAATAAAATGATCACCAATTATGTATTTTAATAAAATATTTTGTAAATTAAAATAAGCTGTAATAAGTGTACCTCCTTACTAATATATCAGTTCTACTTCACTAACCAGTGCAGATTTTTTTTGTTGATAAAATGGCGTGAGCAGGCAGCATTGATTGTATTGTTCCCTTGCATCACTATTGAATGTGAGAAGGCAGTACTCCAACATAGGTTCTCAAACACATCCACTAAGTGTTGTTTGTTGACCTCAAACTGCCAGTGAAATTGCTGATGGAAAAGGAAGCTCTTTTCAAAAATTAAAAATTGAATCCTGTACAGTTTTTTTTTTTTTAAAAAGAACAAAATCAAATGTTCACTTGCTATAGTCACAGTGCAACTGATGTGGAACATAAGCAATGCAAGACCACATCTTTTAAACTGTTTCAGGTTTCATGCCAAGCTTCTAGTTTGTGCAAAATTAGCAATAGTACACCATAGAGCATCAGATATTCTTTGTGTATTTCTTAAAGATATATTGAAAGTCTTAGTTTTAAAACCAGTGTTTTGTATATTATGTTGTCTAATCTCAATCATGACGCTGGTCTTTGCATATTTATGCATACTTAACAGGGTCCTAATTGAAGTTGGGGAAAAAAATATTTTTCTAAAACTAACCTGTTTAAACTGTACATGGAAAATGGACTATCGCCACCTTTTTTGAGCTTGGGTTTCTAATATTTTTCAAAAAGCAGCATATGTCAACAGAAATGAATTCCCATCTGTTCCTATATTGCTTAATGCCAGACATCCACCAACAATTGTCCAGGACAATACATAGCTGTGTTTGTAATTACAGGTGTGATGTAAAAATGACATATTAATCAGCCTCTTAATCATACAGGTAGATCTTTTGTCCTGCTCCACAGTCAGCATTTGTTTTGTACTTGTTTTATTAGTAGAATCCATCTGCTGTCTCTGAGGAATGTTTAGTTTTGAATCTAACAACTGAATTGATTCAACCCTGTTTAAAAATTAACCGTCAGAAAGGTATTCAGATGCCAACTGTCAAAAGGAATGCAAAAGAAAGCCTAATTATATTTGTGAATGTTAACTGAAACCCAAGAATAGAGGCTTTTGAAGTGTAATTGAGTATTGTATTTTTAAAGATTATAGTTTATTTAATTTCATCCATTTTTAAACTAGGTCTTGTAGTGTCTCAATTTTTCTGTTAAAATGGTAGAGCTTGCAAAAGTCAGAATCTGGCAAAATACATTTTTCTTCTGTAATTGCAAGTATTTGCTAACTGTAAAACAGAAGAATATTAATTACTAGTATTTAGTGATTATTTTTGATTTAGTTAATCAAATATTCCCCAGGGGTCGGTACTAGGACCACTGTTTTTCTTGATGTATATATTAATAACTTGGACTTGGGTGTACAGGACACTATTTCAAAATTTGCAGATAACACAAAACTTGGAAGTTTTTTTTTTATTCGTTTATGGGATGTGTGCATCACTGACAAGGCCACCATTTATTGCCCATCCCTAATTGCCCTTGAGAAGGTGGTGGTGATCTGCCTTCTTGAGCCACTGCAGTCCGTGTGGTGAAGGTACTCCCACAGTGCTGTTAGGTAGGGAGTTCCAAGATTTTGACCCAGTGACGATGAAGGAATGGCGATATACTTCTAAGTCAGGATGGTGTGTGGCTTGAAGGGGAACTTGGAGGTGGTGGTGTTCCCATGCGTCTACTGCCCTTGTCCTTCTAGGTGGAAGAGGTCGCGGGTTTGGGAGGTGCTGCCGAAGAAGTCTTGGCGAGTTGCTGCAGTGTATCTTGTATATGGTACACACTGTAGCCACGGTACGCCGGTGGTGGAGGGAATGAATGTTTAAGGTGGTAGATGGGGTGCCAATCAAGCTGTTTTGTCCTGGATGGTGTCGAGCTTCGAGTGTTGTTGGAGCTGCACTCATCCAGTATAGTATAATGAACAATGAGGAGGATAGTGATAGACATCAAGAGGAGAGGACATGGACAGACTGGTGGAATGGGTGGACACGTGGCAGATGAAATTTAACGCAGAAAAGTGCGAAGTGATATATTTTGGTAGGAAGAACGAGGAGAGGCAATATAAACTAGGGGGTGCAGGAACAGAGATCTCGGGTATATGTGCACAAATCGTTGAAGGTAGCAGGGCAGGTTGAGAAAGCGGTTAAAAAAGCTTACGGGATCCTGAGCTTTATAAATAGAGGCATAGAGTACAAAACCAAGGAAGTTATCATGAGCCTTTATAAAACGATGCTTTGGCCTCAACTGGAGCCGTGTGTCCAATTCTGGGCACCGCACTTTAGGAAGGATGTGAAGGCCTTCGAGAGGGTGCAGAAAAGATTTACAAGAATGGTTCCAGGGATGAGGGACTTCAGTTACATGGATAGAC
The DNA here is from genome assembly GCF_052327205.1 of Somniosus microcephalus. Lineage (NCBI taxonomy): Eukaryota > Metazoa > Chordata > Chondrichthyes > Squaliformes > Somniosidae > Somniosus > Somniosus microcephalus. The sequence continues at coordinate 157,493,688 of NC_140989.1, read as the reverse complement.
TGGAGAAGCTGGGGTTGTTCTCCTAAGAAGGTTGAGAGGAGATTTGATAGAGTGCTCAAAGTCATGAGCGGTCTAGACAGAGTAGATGGAGAGAAACTGATCCCATTGGCAGAAGGGCGGAGAACCAGAGGACACAGATTTAAGATGATTGGCAGAAGAACTGAAGGTGACATGAGGAAAAGCTTTTTTATGCAGCGAGTGGTTATGATCTGGAATGCACTGGCTGGAAGGGTGGTGGAGGCAGACTCAATCTTGGCATTCAAAAGGGAATTGGATAAGTACCTGAAGGAAAAAAAATTGCAGGGCTACAGGGAAAGGGTGGGGGAGTGGGACTAACTGAAGTGCTCGATGGGCCAAATGACCACCTATGCTGTAATCGTTCTATGATTCTACAACGTACTGCAGTGCTTCAAGATCCATTTTAAATATTGGTAACTTACATAGTTTTTTTTATTTTAAAAATATTATGTATGTGAGATAACTTCAGTCTATTTTTCTAATAAACCTTTCTTTTACTAAAACTAGGATGTGCTGAACATACTTACTAAGCATTGTTCACCTCGCTTCTTCTTACTTGGTTTACCTGGTTTCACCATGATGCTAGGAGATTTCATCACAGTTGCCACCCAAGTCCTCAATTCAGACATGCTGGATGTGAGTATGACCATGTTGTCCGAGGGGGCTGAACAACACTTAACAAGGTTTGGATTTCTCCACACAAACAGATGTTTGCTCATTAGTGCAGTGTGAGACAGATTGCTCAGGGCAGATACCATGGCAGCAAATGTGTGAGTTGCAGGGTGACACTGGAGTAGCATAAAGGTGTTTCATCAAAAGGCTAGAATGAAAAACCATATATACTCACTAATACTGCTGCACCTCTTACACACAGAAAGCGGAAGTTGTTTATGAATCTTATTAGCTGTAGATTTCTAAATATAATTATGCTAAAGCCTGAATATTTATTATTTAAAAGTGTTCTCCTGGCTTGTTTAAAAATATCCTGTTGTACATTGCATAGGCGCCACGTTGTGAAGCACAGATTCTTCTTGGATCCCTGGTCTGTTTTCCTAATCTGTACCAACAGATGTCGCTGCTACAGCCTGTCACTGGTGCTACTGACATCATCACAGGAAATGAAGATATCAAGGTAATGCAGGTTAACTGGCTGGAACAGAAGGAAAATTGTTGAGCCAAAAATTTTGACTACAATCTTAATTAGTGTTACAGACGAATTAATTTGTGTTACTGTGACTAATAGGCACTTACTCTTAGACTTATATTTAAACCTGGCCTGATCCTTGCATTTATTTGAAATGACATTTTATTAACTTTCTACACAGCATAAGAAAAATTTCACTTTGACAGAGGAACTACCTCCCCATTTTAACTTGCACAGTAAATTATTTATATGTAGAATATCTCCGCGTTTCTGCAGCCTTTGACACGGTTGACCACACCTCCAGTGCCTCTCCTCCGTTGTCCAGCTGGGTGTGACTACCCTCACCTGGTTCCATTCCTATCTATCGAGTCATAGCCAGAGAATCTCCAGCAATGGCTTCTGTACCCACTCTCACACCGTTAGCCTGTCCCCCAAGCATCTATCCTTGGCCCCCTCCTATTTCTCATCTGCATGCTGCCCCTTAGCGACATCATCTGAAAACAGATCCCACCTGTACGCTGACGACACCCAGCTCTATCTCACCACAACGTCTCTCGACCCCTCCACTGTCTTTGATTTGTTACCCTGCTTGTCCGCCATCCAGTAGATGAGCAGAAATTTCCTCCAATTAAATATTGGGAAGACCAAAGCCATATTACATAAGAACATAAGAACATAAGAAATAGGAGCAGGAGTAGGCCAATCAGCCCCTCGAGCCTGCTCCACCATTCAATAAGATCATGGCTGATCTGATCCTAACCTCAAATCTTCTATCACTCTCCATCTCACCCGAATCTCCCGGGAGAGGCGAAAAACCAGATAAAAGACCCAATGGCCAATTTGGGACACAAAAATCTGGGAAATTCCTCTCCGACCCATCTAGGCGATCGAAATTCTTCCAGGAGTCCAAAGATGTGCGGGTTAGGATGATTGGCTATGATAAATTGACCCTTAGTGTTAGGGGGATTAAATATGTGGGGTTACGGGGATAGGGTGGGATATGTGTCGGTGCAGGCTCGATGGGCCGAAATGGCCTCTATCTGCACTGTGGGGTTTCTGTGATTCTGTGAGGAGATCACACTGTCCCTATATTTTCTACAGTACTTACCTTCTGTAAAGGCGATCTCCACCCTGGCCAGGAACAGGAATAAAACCATCTCCTGAAATCTAACACAGAATTAGAACACAGTAGGAGCAGAACCAGGCTACACGGCCCCTGGGCCCACTCCACTACCCACAGTGCCATGACCATTCCAAACCTAGACTCGTGTCCAATTTCCTGCCCGCTCCCCGTAACCCTTAATTCCCTTTACTTCTAGGAAACTATCTATTTCTGTTTTAAATTTATTTAATGATGTAGCTTCCACAGCTTTCTGGGGCAGCAAATTCCACAAACCTACCACCCTCTGAGTGAAGAAGTTTCTCCTCATCTCAGTTTTGAAAGAGCAGTCCCTTATTCTAAGATTATGCCCCCTAGTTCTAGTTTCACCCATCATTGGGAACATCCTCACTGCATCCACCCGATCAAGCCCCTTCACAATCTTATATGTTTCAATAAGATCGCCTCTCATTCTTCTGAACTCCAATGAGTAGAGTCCCAATCTACTCAACCTCTCCTCATATGACCACCCCCTCATCCCCGGGATTAACCGAGTGAACCTTCTTTGTACTGACTCGAGAGCAAGTATGTCTTTTCTTAAGTATGGACACCAAAACAGTATGCAGTATTCCAGGTGCTGTCTCACCAATACCTTGTACAACTGCAGCAATACCTCCCTGTTTTTATATTCCATCCCCCTAGCAATAAAAACCAACATTCCATTGGCCTTCTTGATCACTTGCTGCACCTGCATACTAACTTTTTGAGTTTCGTGCACCAGGACCCCCAGATCCCTTTGTACTACAGTACTTTCCAGTTTCTTGCCATTAAGATAATAACTTGCTCTATGATTTTTCCTGCCAAAGTGCATAACCTCACACTTTCCAGTATTGTATTCCATCTGCCAAATCTCTGCCCACTTACTTAGCCTGTCTATGTCCCTTTGCAGGTTTTTTATGTCCTCCTCACTACTTTCCGTCCCATCTTTGTATCATCTGCAAGCTTTGATATGTTACACTCGGTCCCCTCCTCCAAATCGTTAATATAGATTGTAAAGAGTTGGGGACCCAGCACCGACCCCTGCGGAACACCACTAGTCACTGGCTGCCAATCTGAGAACGAACCATTTATCCCAACTCTCTGCTTTCTGTTAGAGAGCCAATCCTCCACCCACGCCAGAATATTACCCCCAATCCTGTGATTTTTTATCTTGAGCAATAATCTTTTGTGTGGCACCTTGTCAAATGTCTTTTGGAAGTCTAAATACACTACGTCCACTGGTTCCCCTTTATCCACCCTGTATGTTACTTCCTCAAAAAACTCCAGCAAATTTGTCAAATATGACTTCCCCTTCATGAAACCATGCTGAGTTTGTTCTATTAAATTATGTTTATCCAAATGTCCCGTTACTGTCTCCTTAATAATGGACTCTAACATTTTACCAACCACAGATGTTAGGCTAACAGGTCTATAGTTTCCAGCCTTCTGCCTACTACCCTTTTTAAATAAGGGCGTTATATTAGCAGTTTTCCAATCTGCCGGGACCTTTGCTGAGTCCAGGGAGTTTTGGAAAATTATTACCAATGCATCCACAATCCCTACCGCCACTTCCCTCAAGACCCTAGGATGCAAGCCATCAGGTCCAGGGGATTTATCCGCCTTGAGTCCCATTATTTTACCAAGTACCACTTCCTTAGTGATTTTAATCGTATTTAGTTCCTCCCCCCCCTAGAGCCCCCTGTTTGTCCACTGTTGGGATATTCTTAGTGTCCTCTACTGTAAAGACTGATACAAAATAATTGTTCAGCGTTTTTGCCATCTCCATGTTTCCCACCATTAATTTCCCGGTCTCATCCTCTAAGGGACCAACATTTACTTTAGCCACCCTTTTTCTTTTTATATAACTATAGAAACTTTTGCTGTCTGTTTTTATATTTTTTGCTAATTTACTTTCATAATCTATCTTCCCTTTCTTAATCAATCTTTTAGTTATTTTTTGCTGTCTTTTAAAGACTTCCCAATCTTCCATCCTCCCACTCGATTTGGCTACCTTATATGCCCTTGTTTTTAGTCAGATACTATCCTTAATTACTTTACTTAGCCACGGATGGCTATCTTTTCTTTTACACCCTTTTTTCCTCAGTGGAATATATTTTGGAAGTTGTAAAATAACTCCTTAAATGTACACCACTGATCATGTACCGTCTTACCCTTTAATCTATTTTCCCAGTCCACTCGAATCAATTCCGCTCTCATACCTTCATAGTCTCCTTTATTCAAGCTCAGCACGCTTGTTTGATATCCAACCTTCTCACCCTCTAATTGAATATGGAATTCAACCATGTTATGGTCACTCATTCCAAGGGGATCCTTTACTAGGACATTTTTAATTAATCCTGTCTCATTACACAGGACCAAATCTAAGGTTGCTTGCCCCCTGGTCGGTTCAGTTACATACTGCTCAAGAAACCCATCCCTAATACACTCAATGAACTCATCCTCAAGGCTGCTCTGCCCAATTTGATTTGTCCAGTTAATATGATAATTATAATCCCCCATAATTATAGCTGTTCCCTTATTACAAGCCTCAACTGTTTCCTGATTAATACTCCGTCCAACAGAGTTGCAACTGTTCGGAGGCCTATAGACTACACCCACTAGTGTTTTTTTCCCCTTATTATTCCTTATCTCCACCCAAACTGTTTCATTATCCTGCTCCTTTGACCCAATATCATTTCTCTATTATAGTGATTCCTTCCTTTATTAACATAGCCACCCCACCTCCTCTCCCTTCCTGCCTGTCCTTCCTGATTGTTAAATAACCTGGTATGTTTAATTCCCAGTCATGGTCACCCTGCAGCCATGTTTCTGTAATGACCACAAGATCATACCCATATGTCGTTATTTGTGCCGTTAACTCATTCATTTTGTTACGAATGCTACATGCATTCAGGTAAAGAACTTTCAAATATGTTTTGTAACACTTAGTTCCTGTTTTTTCCCTTTTTTAGTACTTTGCTTTTTACTCCATACCTTCTGTCCCTTCCTGACACGTTCTGTTTTTTAATTCCCCCACTGCTACCTAAGTCTATGACCTTCTCTGTTGTCATTTCTATTATTTGCTCTCTAGAACCCAACCCCCCACTAATTAGTTTAAAGCCCTCTCTACAGCCCTAGTTATATGATTCGCCAGGACTCTAGTCCCAGCACTGGCCAAGTGGAGTCCGTCCCAATGGAACAGCTCCCTCCTGTCCCAGTACTGGTGCCAGTGTCCCAAGAAGCAAAACCCATTTCTCCCACACCAGTCTTTGAGCCACGCATTTAACTCTTTAATTTTATTTATCCTAGCCAAATTCGCTCGTGGCTCAGGTAATAATCCAGAGATTATTACCTTTGAGGTTCTGTTTTTTAATTTGACTCCTAGCTGGTCATACTCCTTTAACAGAACCGTCTTCCTTGTCCTATCTACGTCGTTTGTACCAACATGGACCACGACAACTGGATTCCCCCCCTCCCATTCCAAGTTTCTTTCCAGCCCAGAAGAGATGTCCTCAACCCTGGCACCGGGCAGGCAACACAGCCTTCGGGACTCCCGCTCTTGACTGCAGCGAACCCTATCTATCCCCCTAATGATACTATCCCCTACCACTACAACATTTCTTTTTACTCCCTCCACTTGAATGGCCCCCTGTACCACGGTGCTGTGGCCAGGTTGCTCATCCTCCCTGCAGTCCCCGCTCCCGCCCTCACGGAGTAAGAACCTCGATCCTGCTTGACAAGAGCAAGGGCTGCGTCTCCTTCAACACTACATCCTGGATCCCTGTACCTTCCTCACTCGTAGTCACACCGTCCTGTCCCTGACCACGGACTACATCTGCAGCAATTAACTTCATAGGTGTGACCACCTCCTGAAACATAGAGTCCAGGAACTTCTCCCCCTCCCTGATGTGTCGCAGTGTCTGAAGCTCGGTCTCAAGCTCTTTAACATGGAGCTTGAGTTCCTCTAGCAGCAAACACATATCGCAAATGTAATCACCGTGAGCCTCAATGGGGTCCACCAGCTCCCACATTTCACAACAGTGACACATCACCTGTTCACCCATATCTATGTAATTAATTAAATTTATTATTATTAGTTATGAAGGCCCTCTGCCCCGACGAAGATGATACTATTACACCACTATTTAATAGGACTTACCAACTTAAAGGAATAAAATAGAAGGAAGAAAACCAACCAACCAGCTGATCACCAACCTCCTCCTTGAATACTGTCTGTGGGGCCTGTTTGGTTGACTCGTCTCGCAGCTCCGCTTCCGCAGTGCTGTCTAAGCCTGGGAGTGGTGAAAACAGAACAAAAAACACACCCTCACCTCCCACTTGCCCGAACTCCCCCTCTTACCAAACTCTAGCAGCACTCAATGCACAGCACTCCGTGCACAAGCACTAGTCCCGCCCCTTTTATACCCAGATTCTACTTCCGGGTTAAACTCCCCAACAGTTTAATATACACTTAAAAATTAAACACACTTCAAATAATTAACTTTTTAACACACTCAAATTCACAAAATACACTTAAATGACTTTTCTCCCTCTTACCAAACTCTAGCAGCACTCAATGCCCCACCACAAACTTCGTTCCCTAGCCACTGATTGCAGGCTGAACCGATCTGTTTGCAATCTCGCTGTATTCGTTGACCCTGAGTTGAGCTGCCGACCCCATATTCTCTCTCTCACCACCTCCATAATATTACCCATCTCCGCTCCGCCTCAGCTCATGCTGCTGAAACCCTCATCCATGTTGCCTCCAGACTCGACTATTGCAATGCTCTCCTGGCCGCCCTCCCACCTTCCACCGCCCCCCCCCCCCCCCCGTACAATTGAGCTCATCCAAAACTCTGCTGCCCGTATCCTAACTCACACCAAGTTCCATTCACCCAGCACCTCCTGTGCTCACTGACCCACATTGGCTCCGGGTCCAGCGATGCCTCAAATTTAAATTCTCATCCTTGTGATCCAATCCTTCCATGACCTTGCCCGTCCCTATCCTTCAAGCCCTAAAACTCTCCTCCAATTCTGGCATCTTGCGCATCTCTGATTTCCATCGCTCCACGATTCTGTGGTGGTGTCTTCAGCTGCCTAGTCTCTAAGCTCTAGAATTCACTCCCTAAACCTCTCCGCCTTTAAGATGCTCCTTAATACCTACCTCTTTGACTAAGCTTTTGTTCACCTGCCCTAATATCTCCTTATGTGGCTTAGTGTCAAATTTTGTTTGATAACGCTCCTGTGAAGTGCCTTGGGATGTTTTACTACATTAATGGTGCTATATAAATGGAAGTTGTTGTTGTAGGATTGTGCACTGACTGGGAACCAGTAACAATGCAGGAGACCAGCAGGTTGCTGTTGGAGTCGAGGGGCTACCACAATATTGATTTTGGGCCTGGCTTAAAAAACATAGATTTTGTGCGGGACCAGCAACAAATAAATGAGAATGAGACCCCAGAGGAGCAGGGCGCTGCTAGGAACAAAATCTCCATATATGGAAATATTAAAGTTTTGTTAAACCCTGTGGAGTTCAATAATATCGAGACTCCACTGTAGAGTTAACATCAAGAACTGTAAAATTTGATAACCCCTTTGTCTTAACGCTGCTGAAACACATTTGCTCAGTTCTGGAACCATCCAATCGTGAACTCCTTTGCAGAATCAGGGTGTTACAAGTTTAGGGTTTGCCTTGAGCTTTTCTCGGGTACATTCATTCCTGTAAATGGTCTAAGCACCTTGTGTTTAGTGGTGTGTCTGTGCTCCCAAGTATCAGTCTATACAATAGCGAAACTCGGGCATAATGATAGGACCCTCTTCTGATCTGAACTGGATATTGTGTGTGTCGCAAGTTGCCTTCGCTTGCGCTTCTCCAATCTTTTTGCAAGCAGGCTGAGAAATGCTTGGTAAGATAGGAATCGCTAAGCTGCTTTATTTCATTGATAACAAGTGAACATACAGAACATACAATCAAACCGGATTCTACTTGCTTAGCTTCATCTCATTTCTCTCCTCAAAAATGAGGTAAAAATAGTAAGCCATATGCACTGTCCCTTTAGCGGGCTGACTTTTTGGCATTACCTTTCCTTTAGACTACGAATTTCAAAAACTGACCTGCATTTTTCAGCTCCCATCTCCAGGCCAGGGTCTTTGTCTCACAGACCTCTGTTCAAATCTTCACTGCCCATTGCCCCTTTATGTCTCCTCCGCCAGTGGGAAGGCTGAGTTGCTGACTTCCTCTCTGTAGTGATTCGCCAGTAGGATTATCAGTAAAACCTGCTACCTATCCTCCCTCCTTGAGGTGTGAGTTTAAAGAGGACACCTGCTGTTCTTGAGTTGAAGGGAGACCGTCAAGGATAATAGGCCTGAGATGAGACAATTAACACATATTGGCCACGATAGGGTGGGCGGGGGGAGTTATGGTCGAGGAAACCTGGAAGTACGGATTTCTCCGAACGCAGTAGTTTTAACTCCACTGCGAGCGTGATTTAAAAAAAAAAAATGCTTCCCTGCCCAGAAGCCAGCTTGATTGACTGGCTTGGCTGCCTGTTGGGTGGGGAATGCTCCAGAAAAGGCCATAGCCCAGGATCAAGTAAGTTTTGTGGTTGTTGGGGGGATAGAGATTGTGTGGTGGGGGGGGCAGAGCGTGATTGGGGGAAGTGGGTGTTCATGGCGGGGGGGTGGGGGTGGTGTCTGGAAAGGTCAGTGGGATGTCTAAGATCGCAGGGGGGTTGGAGATCAGGGTGGGGAGAAATAGGGGAGTTGGGGGAGAGTTGGAGATCGCGGGGAGAGATTGGGGGGGGTCAGTGAAGGGGGGCCATTGGGGGGAAAGAGCATGGAAGTGGGGGGTCAGACGGATCGCAGGGGGGTTTACAGGTAAGCTTGTTGGGCCTGGAGGAAAACAACTGCTCCTCCTGGACCGCAAGCAATGCTGTAAAGTCACTTACCTCATGGATCCAGCCCTTCCTACCTCCTTTTACCTACTGAGTTTCCCGAGGCCCAGAAAACCCGACCCACTGGTTAAAAATATAAACCTTGTTAAAATAAAGGCACGCAGCCTCCTTGCAAGGTTTCAACGTCCGACCCGCCTCCTGAGAGCAGATTGAGTGCCTGCCCTTCGTCCCATCTCCGTTAAAACCGGAAGCAGGCTGGTTTAAGGCGGGTTGGGTTCCTGTTTCGGATTTTTAACATTTTAACCCCCCAGCTGAACCAAACTTTTAAAATTACCCCCGCTGTCTCAGTTGTGAGTTCCACAAACTGGCCCATCTGGCTTCAGTACACACATTCAACACCTGCATCCTGTTGTCCTTTTTAATCCTGTGCGAATTCACTGATTCAAAACACAATCCTTAAAATTAACAGTTTGAGAACTGAAGTACAATAGAGATCAACAAGAGAAGAGAAAAGTAGTAACAAGCAGAGAAAGAGAGACAAGTAGAAAAGGAGAGAAAGAGAAAAGCACCAACACCAAAATAACAAGTAAAAAAAGAGAATGTTTCCTTGGACTTACCATGAGCAATGGGAGATTCACTCATGAATTATTTAACGTTATTGGCCCGGATTTTGCAGTCAGCTGTGAAGGAGCAACGCTCGCCGTTCACTACCATGAAAGCTGCCCACAGGGTTTGTGTGGACTTTTGAACGGAGGCTTGCTGTCATTAAGCCTCTGATCCAGTGCGGCGCCCTCTACAGGAGATCTGTATCGTGGGTGAGCAGGGAATGAAACAGCAAGGCTCTTCAACCAATCAGATTGAAGAATCCTCACCGAGCCACGCAGTCCGGGACCTTCCTTACCTCGGTGGATCCGGGGCGGGCGATGTTGGTGCGGGTCGCAGCCCCCCTGCTGGCTCCATTCCGCTGGTCGTCAGGAGGATCTTGGTGCAGTGGTGCAAACCTTTCCATGATCTCATTAGATCACAAAACATTAATACAAAGCCACACTCAACCTCATCCCGCTGTACCTCTCATCGCATCCCCATTATTCTGCCTTCCCTACCCTACTCCTGCACATCCTTACTCGCACCAACTTACCTTGCACCTCCACCCATCCCTCTCTCTGTCTACATTATCACATCCACATCTCACTAGCCACTGCTCACACTCACGCTCATCCTAGTCCAATCATACCAACTAACAGCACACAAGGGTAGCCACTTGGGTGTTTTATCCAATGTTCATATAAAGTTTCTGTTAATGTGCTGTCAAACATTGAAACCTTTACTTTCAACACTTTGCGTTCTTGGACAGATTTGTGTGCACCTTTGCAAGTGGCTTAGTGAGTTGTAATGAATGGTGAGACTTAACGGTATCCCCTGCAATAGTGGTGAGTGTGAAAGGAATGGCTTGGACATTGTAGGGATGCTTTATGGTGTTGGTGTGGGGTGGTGTCAACCTGGCACATCATGTGGCAACCAGGGTGTACAACACCAAGTGAAGTAAATCTAGCTGTGGTGAGGCCATCCCTGGCTTCCCGGATAGCAATGTGGTCGGGTGCTGATGCCCTGTGTCCTGTGCAGCATCAGTTGATTGCGGAAAAGGTTGGTTGTTGTTGGTGCTGCTGGTGTTGGGGCTGATCGTGGTCGGATTCTGAGGACCAAGGTGAGATAGTATAAAGGGCACCCATGTTGACGGAATAGATGGCAGGCGAAGTAGAGATGACTGAAGCATTCTGTCAATGATGAGAGAGTTCTTCCAGTGAGGTGAGTGGAAAGCCTGCAGAATCTCTGCTGGAAATGGACTGAGAAACAACTTGTGGCTGAGGAAAGTGATGATCTGTCAGGTGGGAGCTTTTATTGTACATTTGAAGCTGTCAAGTAATCAGCTGGAGCAATGGCCATTCAACTCCTGCCTCAGGTTCACAGATGTGGTCCCCGAGCCGCATGGACCCCGTGGGTGAGCAGTTAAAGTGAAAAGGTAAGGTTAAAAGCATTATTAAGTGTCTGTCAACAACCCAATAATTGGTTTAATTGGGTCACCCGCCTCGACTGGTCGGATTGGAGATCTCGCACGTGCTTGTGGGAAATGTGCATTGCAGGGTCCCGACCTGCTGTCAAAAAATTCAAATTTCCCACCCGAACCGCCACTGATCCCTTCCGCTGAACCCCTCCCCCCCCCCGGAAAATTCACCCTGCAGAGTATGAACCAGGAACTAAAAATTAGATTTAAATCATGTACAGAAAGTGAAAAAAAGATTGGGAAAGAAAGCTGGGATTACGAGAGATAGATAAAAGAGACAGATAGAAAAAGTTTTAAAAAAAAATTTTTTTTTTTAAACCACCTCCAACACTAATTAATGTCTGAAGGAATGAGACTCCACACTTGTAAAATTAAATTTTCTGGGCCAGAGAGGTTGTTTGACAGTAATTATGACTGATCACGCTGTTAAAAATTCACGTACACCTGAATGCACCAGCCCTAACGTTTTCTGCCATGTTTAGTATGTAACTAGTGGGTAAGCACCGCAAGTTCATGCCCTCATATTGATTTCGATGCCGTGTCAATTGGCAAGGTACTGTTATAGTGCAGCCTGTGGAAGAGCAGGGTAACTCGGACCGCAACTTCATGATTTCCATGTTTAACTGCGCATGTGCCGACTCCGGAAGTTGCTGTCCGATTTACTCCATAACGGTGAGCGCTGTTGGCCTCACTTATTCTCAATGCAAAATCTGGTTTTGATTTAAATTTAAAATATTGCATTTGCCATTTTGGTTTTCAGTTTCACTTCATGAATCTTACAAATTGCCTATACTCTTAAACCAGATTGACATACATCTGTCTCAATTCTGTTTAATTTCCATAATTATTTAGAAAATTGCAGATATGGCTTAGTTCTGTACTCAGATTCTGCATTTATATTTGCTGTTCTTACAGAATAAATTAAATGTTTATGTATTACATGTGACATAAGGCAAGTTCATAGAATGTTACAGCACAGAAAAGGAAGACATTCAGCCCAGCATGCCTGTGCTGGCTCTCAACGAGCTATCCACTTTGCCCCAATCCCCTGCTATTTCCCCATATCCTTTGAGATTTATCTTTTTCAAATATCCACTTCCCTTTGAAAAGCATTATGGATTCTAACTCGCTCTTCCTGTGGAGTCCCCGCCTAGAATGTGCGCTCCAGGAATTTAGTATGTAAGTTGAGTGCCTCACGCTTAGAAACTTTAAGCTTGAGCAATCAGCCGGACATGCTTCCCATACATATGGTCATCCCACGCGAGTAGAATCCAGGCTCTCCCACATAGTAAAGGTATCGTACATCCCAAGCTTCAGCTGGTCCTCCCCATACTAAATGAAAGCTATCTTCTCTTAAAAGTTAAAAAAAATTAAACCGAACAAATTAAATAATTTTAGATCAACTGCACCTCGAGGCTGAACTCCCACTGAGACTAAACTTTATACATTGTCTTTCTCACTGCTCAGGTCTCTGCTCTTAACATACAGTAGCTAGCTTTTAAAGTAAATTACTTTTAAGTCTGTGTCAGGTACTGGATAAAACAACATCTATTTTGAAAGTTTAGTTTGGCCCAACCCTCCCAGTCTTTCCCAGGTCCTAGCCCTGGCTCTTGCCTTAGGCTACCTGTCCCTCTCAGATACCCCTTTGTTCCATTTCTTCCCAGCCAAGGCCCTGCCCTCTCACTTCCACCCTCCTCCCATCCTGACCTGCTTGTCCATCTGATCGTGTTTTTTTTAGCTTGGATGTCTCTAGTGCTTTGTGATTGCTTGTTTTAGGCTGGTAAATGAGGAAATTTGATACAAGAGTTTTGATTTGGCAATCAGTACAAATTTTAAAAGGATTAGCAGTGAGTAAGGATAACTGTAATCTTTCTGCGGTGATGAGCTTTTTTTCCATTGTCAACTATGATTGTCCATATTAACATTTTCCATTTCCCAATTGGTAGAGATGGAATGAAATTGTATTCTAAGATGTTTCCATTACAATCTGGCCTGCAATGTGTCAATTTTAATTTTTCTCAAATTTGTTAGAAATTTATTTCACATACCAACAATAGATTATTTTATGTCTTCAAAAGATTTTTGTATTTTAGTGATTAATCTCATACTGTACATTTATTAGGTTGCAATACACACAGTATAGCAGCAATTCAGTTTAATTTAATAATCTAACCTTCGCAGCACAAATAGCGAAGATAATCATAGGGACTGACGATGCCGAATTGGGCTGGGAAAAATCCGCACAGCCGAGCAGAAACTCCAGGCCAATTTTCCCCTTCGTTTGAATCTATTTTCAGAGAATGGTGGGGCATGTTTCTGTACTACAAGCCATATTTCTAAATATTTAGAATTGTTTTGTGATGGTCAATAGTACATCAAAATTGTAGTAAAACTGCAATTCAGAGCACTGGGACTTCTGGTAATCATAACCTTGGGAGTCGCTGGTGTAAAATTCCTAGTGACTGTGCAACTCCGTCTCTTACATCAATGTTATTGCAAACAAATGACTTTGCACAAGGAGATGCTGTCAGTGAATGATCAGAGACAGCATTTTACTGGGCGGTTACTTTATAACAGCCACCTGACTTTGTTATGTTCAATACTGACCAGGTGCCCAGAAGGCACTCAGATGGTGCCTAAAGCACCTGGACATGCTAATCTATCCATCATGTAGTTAGGTTAAAGTTGTAATCTGTGTGTCTGGCCATCCAACAGTTTTAAATCTGTTCTGAGTGAAGTCAGTTCGCTTATGGGCAGACAACAGCAACATGGTGACATAGGCAAGCACAGTGTCACTTACTCCAGGAGTCTGTGTTGCAAAGCTTTGGAATTGGGTCATGATACAGAGAAAAACAAAGTTCAACTTTACGGCTCCTCTCCTGGCAGGTATAAAGGACTTTGTGGTGGATTTCCTCAGTGGTCGGATCTTTCACCAGAAATAGATTATATGCAGAGGAAAAGCCTTCATGATGGTTTCTGAAACCAATTTTGTTACTCCAGCACTTAATTTTCTTTCAATCCATTTCCTTCCCTTACTGGAGACTCATTTACTCCCACAACCACCATACTAAATAAAGTGAATGTGCTTTCAGGAACAACAACTTGGATGTATATAGTGCCCTTAATATAGAAAAATGTCCAAAGGTACTTCACAGAGGCATAAAGAAGAAAAGTGGATGCCAAGCCATAGAAGAAGATAATAGCAGGGGTACCCAAAAGCTTGGTCAAAGAGGTGGGTCTTAAAGGAGGAGAGAGATGTGGAGAGGAAGCAGTATTTATAGAAGTAATTCCAAAGCGTGGGACCTAGGCAACTGAACACAAGACTGCCAATGGTGGTGTCATTCTGGAAAAGGTTTTTTCTATGTTGCAGCAGTAGAAGGGCAAGGCCATGGACAGATTTAAATATAAGGATGAGAATTTTAAATTTTGAGGCAGGGAATAGGAACCAGACTTGGTGCAGGATAGGAAACGGGCAGCACAGTTTTGGATAAGCTTAAATTTAAAGAGGGTAGATCATGGGGTTAACACTTGAATAGTTGAGTCTGGAGGTGACAAAAGCATGGATGAGGGTTTCAGCGGTAGATGGGCTCAGGTAGGAGAGGAGGCAGGTGATGTTATGGAGGTGATATAGGAAACTCTTTTTTATCCGGCACCAATGGGACCAGTGTGGTTCCAGTTTATCAAAAAGTCCGGATTACAGAGAGGTATAGTAAAAGGTACGAGAGCTCCATACACTGCAACAAATCCAGGCTTCCCTGTTGCTTAGCAACAGGTGCAGGAACTCCGACCACAAGATCCAAGCGTCCCTGTTGCTTAGCAACAGGTGCAGGAACTCCGACCACAAGATCCAAGCGTCCCTGTTGCTTAGCAACAGATGCAGGAACCCGGCCACAGATCCAGGAACAGGCCACTAATATGAAGTAAAACTTAACTGAACCTACTGAATTTTGCCGGTTAACAGAGATTTCCGGTTATTTAGGTGCCGGTAAATCGAGAGTTTCCTGTAGTAGGCAGTCTCTGTGATGGAGAAAATATGGGGTCTGAAGTTCAGCATAGGGTAGAATAGAATGCAATGTTTGCTAATATTCTGCTTCAGCCTGAGACAGTGGCCAGGGAGAGGGATAGAATCAGTGGCAAAGGGATGGGGTTTTTGGCAGGGGCTGAAGACAATTGTTTCAGCCTTACCAATATTTAGCTTGAAGGAATTGCAGCTCATTCAAGACTGGGTGTTAAATAAACAGTCTGAGCGCAAAGAATCAGCGGAAAGGTCAAGAGTAGCGATGGAGAGGTACAGCGGAGTGTCATTGACATGCATGTGGAAACTCATCTCATGTTTGTGAATGATGTCACCAAGAGGCAGCATATAGACGAGGAAGCTGAATAGGTTAAGGAAAGATTCTTGGGGGACTTCTGAGGTGAAGGTGTGGGCTGGGAAATTAAGACATTGCTAGAGATACTATGATCAGATAGGTAAGAGTGGAAACAAATGAGGCCAGTCCCACTAAGCTTGACAGTGGAGGAGAGGTGTTGGTAGAGAATGTAGTCAACTGTGCCAAAGGTTCCTAGAAAGGGGGAAACTTTTGGTTTCTACCTTGACTGGAGTTGGCATTTTGGTTAATAGATATAATGTCAGAAATGGGGATGGTCGCTGATGATTGCGCAGTGTTCAGTTCCAATCGCAACTCCTCAGAAAATGAAGCAGTCCGTGCCCACATGCAGCAAGACCTGGATGACATTCAGGCTTGGGCTGATAAGTGGCAAGTAACATTCACGCCACACAAGTGCCAGACAATGACTATCTTCAACAAACAAAAGTCTAACCACCTCCCCATGACATTCAATGGCATTACCATCGCCGAATCCCCCACCATCAACATCCTGGGGGTCACCATAGACCAGAAACTTAACTGGACCTGCCACATAAATACTGTGGCAACAAAAGCGGGTCAGAGGCTGGCTATTCTGTGGCGAGTGTCTCACCTCCTGACTCTCCAAAGCCTTTCCACCATCTACAAGGCACAAGTCCCCGAGTGTGATGGAATATTCTCCACTTGCCTGGATGAATGCAGCTCCAACAACACTCAAGAAGCTCGACACAATCTAGGACAAAGCAGCCCACTTGATCCACCACCTTTAAACAGTCACTCCCTCCACCACTGGCGTACCGTGGCTGCAGTGTGTGCCATCTACAAGATGCACTGCAGCAACTCAACAAGGCTTCTTCGGCAGCACCTCCCAAACCAGCGACCTCTACCACCTAGAAGGTCAAGGGCAGCAGGCACATGGGAACACAACCACCTGCAAGTTCCCCTCCAAGTTGCACACCATCCTAGCTTGGAAATATATCGTCGTTCCTTCATCGTCGCTGGGTCAAAATCCTAGAACTCCCTTCCTAACCGCACTGTGGGAGTACCTTCGCTACACGGACTGCAACAGTTCAAGGCGGCGGCTCACCACCACCTTCTCGAGGGCAGTTAGGGATGGGCAATTAATGGTGGCCTTGCCAGCGACGCCCACATCCCAGAACGAATAAAAAAAAATCTTAAAATTCCAAAGACTCATCAATAGAGCTTAACCAAAAGCTGCTACACAAATGTTGAATGTTTGTAACTGGAAAGCGATTCCTCTTGTCGGGTTTAGGTGAAACTCTATCGATCAAAGGTAGTTTTAAGGCTGTCTCCTACCTCCATTCAGTATTTTTCAAAGAAGTATTAAAGCATTTATATACAGAGGCACCAACTCTGCTTTACCAGACTGGACACTAGTGCAAGATGAGCAGTGTAGCTTGGTGCTGTCATCTGGCATTGCTCATGGTAGGTACTAGCTCAGTAGTAAATAATTCTGGAATCTACATTTTGGGATACCGTCTCGCCTTGAACATTAGAAAACCTATGGAACTTTGTTGTGTGTGGTACTCCGGTTCAGTTTCCTCAAGCTGTTGTGTTTTTATTTTGTAGAATGCTTTTTGTGTATTTTATACTGACGTGCCCAGGTGGTAAGACTGTAGAAAGTGTTTGATTATTGAAATTTTAACATGAAAAGCTATTTAACCTTCAGTATTAGTGTGCCCTGGACATCTTACAGCAGCAAAACAAGAAAACTGCCATGTTTTCTTTATTTTCTGAATTCGCTCTTAATGTTTTTAATTTTGGTTTAAAATGTTACTTTGGTCCTCAGAGTATTCCTATTAACTTCACACTACAAAGGTTTATGAAAATTATGATGGAAATAACTGATGGAAATGGAATTTGCACCTTAGAATATGATTTTCATCATAGGATTTTAATCAAGTTAGTGGTCATTAATGCACTTTACAGTTTTAAGTGAGTTGATCTGTCAAATAATTGCCTTCAGTCATGTGCTTTCAGGCAAGCATCTGTTCTTATGAACATTTGGCTGCTTTATGTCACTTATTTCCTTCAGAGCACTTTGGGGGAGAAATTTGGTTGGTAGCGCCACCGATTAACGCCTAAAGAGGCCGAGAAGTGGGGCGCTAGCCAATTTCCGGGCGGGCGCAGGGTGCCTAGCGCCTCGCCCATATTGACCATGCATTTAGCGCTGGCGCAAACTCGTAGCGCCCGCTCATGGGCGCAGGCAGATTATGACGTCATTTCAGTGTGCAACGCATTTTGGGCGCCCCGGACCGGAAATTCAGTGGCGCCCCCCTCCGTAGCGTCTGGCGCTATTAGTGACAGCTTACAGGGAACCTTACCCAATCGCTCTCGGCCTGGGGGGGCGTTATTTAAAGGGGACTGGTGTGGTTTAAAAACGGCAGCCATTTCTGGAGCACAACTTCCTCGAGAGCTACAAAGAGTTGCTGAGCTGCACACTGAGAGCCATTTGACCACTGAGCCAGCGCAGGCAGACGATCTTCAGCCTTCTGACCAACACCTTGCTGTTGGTGAGCCTTCACAACGGGGAACCTTCCTGTGGGCACTTATTATGGGGGCTGCATTGGAGGGGAACGTCCTGCTGCTGAATCATCTGGAAAGGGCACTGAGACGCTGGGAGAGGGGGGCGGGCATGGCCAGACGGAGGAGGGCCAACAGATGTCGCCACAGTAGACATTACGCTGGCAGGGTTTTCCGACAGCAGTTTTCCTACATGAACATGTCGGAGGAGCAGTGTGTCAGAAGGCTGCGATTTAGAAAGGAGGTGGTGACTGAGCTGTGCCAGCTGCTTCAGCCAGATCTGCAGCCTCAGATATGGTGCAGGACATCTCTGTTGGTGGCTGAGAAGATGCCTGCTGGCCTGAACTTCTACGCGAGCGGCTCTTCTCAGGCTGCGCGTCAGAGGCTGATCAGAAGTAGCTTCTAGGCCCCTCTCACGGAATGCTTGCTGCCATTCCAAGAACAGGAATGGAACCGGTCTGATACCCCCAAGCCTGTGAAGGGCAAGATGCATGTAAATAGCAGGCATGGCCATTGTAAATGAAGAAAGTGTTTCATTACACAAAATGTGATTCCTTCAAACATGAGAAAGCTATGGCAACAGAAAGCAAAACTAATACACTGACACATAACTGCATCTCACACCTGGGAGACTGTCCAAAACATAAATCACATTCCGACCATCTTCCTTGGCCTTGATTCCACTGCGCCAACCAAAGCATCCAATGCCCCATCAGTGAGGCGTTCCGCCCTCTGCCTCACCCTTTCCATGTCTTGCTAGGCTGGTGCGCCACAGGTAGGCTCAAGGCCTACAAGGCAGTGAGTGTGTCTGGTGATGCCAATTGACCTGCCCCTTTAAGAGCTGGCCGGCGCCAGTGTGGCTCAGGGAAAGTGATTATTGACAGCACCCTCGCTGCACCCCGCCGCCGCAAAATTGGGTTGCGCCGCCGGGTTAGCACCTTAAGAGCCTCGTGCAGCGCCTGATTTAGCGTTGCAATCACCCTCGGGCGCAACGACCCAATATCGCGCCAGGTGGCACTAAATCGCGACTGGCGCTAGGCTTTGCGCTTCGCCAGAACTAGCGCCCCAAACGGGGCTATCCCCAATTTCTCCCCCTTTGTTTCTTAAATTGACATTTTCGAGACCAATACTCCATGTATCTACCTTTTAGAAAGAATATAAGCTGCCGATTTTTAACGACCATACTCTCGATATGCTAAATTCCTGTTTCTGAAACATTTGTTACTAATTTTAAAGATGTGTGTTTTTAAAAATTTTATTTCCTGTTTTTTGTTTCTTTAAAATTTTACAGAGGCTTTGTGTAGTTCTTTTATATTGTCAAAATGTACTGACTAATCTTTGAATTTATATTGTCAAAATGTACTGTCTAATCTTTGAATTTATATTGTCAAAATGTACTGACTAATCTTTGAATTTATATTGTCAAAATGTACTGTCTAATCTTTGAATTTATATTGTCAAAATGTACTGTCTAATCTTTGAATTTATATTGTCAAAATGTACTGACTAATCTTTGAATTTATATTGTCAAAATGTACTGTCTAATCTTTGAATTTATATTGTCAAAATGTACTGACTAATCTTTGAATTTATATTGTCAAAATGTACTGACTAATCTTTGAATTAAGTTTTAAGTATAATTTTGTTGTACCTGTATATCATTATTCTTAAAATAAGCTGAAAGGGTTATACTAAAATATTGCCATATTTTGATCTACTTCAGGATTATTTGATAAACATTCTGATGAAAAATGCAAGGAATGAGACCTGTGAGACTGCACGGTAAGTATAATTACTAATTTTAATTTGGAAGTCTTTAAAATATTATATAGAAGTAAGAAATATCATGGGGTATTTGTTTCACTGAAGCCTCAGGTGAGTCTAATACTAGTTCTTGTTGAAGCTTGTTACCTTATAGACCATTCATGACTTAATCTAGATCATAAATCTACAAGACTTTACTTATTGTAAAAAAATCTTTATTACACTCAGATTTTTCAAAATTACACTGTAACTGGTTCTACCAATTGTAATATTTGGTAACAGTAAATTAAGATATGTTAATGGAACACAGCACAAGATAATAATATATGGGTTAACGTATTATCCAATAGAAATTGCTGTCTAGCCACAGGGATGGTTATGACGATATTGCTTTAGGCATATGCACAAAATTTAGTCGAAAATGCCTTGATACACTCACACATAATACAAATGTAAGAAGTCACACAACACCAGGTTATAGTCCAACAGCTTTATTTGAAATCACAAGCTTTCGGAGCGCTGCTCCTTCGTCAGGTGAAGTGGAGAAATGCATAAAGACACAGCTTATATAGTCAGAGAATCATGTCAGATGTTTACAGGTAATGTTTCCAACTGCCATTTATCACACCTCGGCAGTGTGATAAATGTCCACCCCAGTCCAACGCCGGCATCTCCACACCACACGTAATACAGGTAAATGTACTTCACTTGTATATTTACTTAACAAACATCTACCACTATTCAATAACCAAGGAAGTAGAGCACTCACAATGATCAAAAAACACTCATACGCACTGCTTTTCATCTTACCATTTTACAAACAAATGCACAATAAGATTAAAATACACATGTATACACTGTGCGAATATGAGTATTGAAATCACATGCCCAAGGACGGTGTCTGTTACTCTCTTTATTTACTAATCAGAAATGCAATTAATCGCATCTGGATTCCCAATTAGTCACGTGTGGCTAGTAGATAACCTATTGGACAACATTGGGTTAGCGACACTTTCATTTCGAACAGTGTCAAAGCATTGATTAGGATCCAAATGGTGTGGGGCAGGTTCAATTGCCTTATTCCACTGAGTTCCTCATCTCAGTAATGGTGATATGGAGAAGGCTCTGAGTAAAGTTCAGGGGCTTGCTTCCCTGTGCGAGATGAAAAATTGTCACCAGATTTCACTTGCACCTCCTAGTTGCTAAGTCAGCTCACTCATTCTTTTGGCTGCATGAGGTGAGTGGCCTAAGAAGACCAGAAGTGGAGAGAAAAAACATCAATATACCCTCAAAAGAAAACATTAAATCTCGTCTGATACACCTTTCTTGATTTTATTTAGATGTATAGCGATGTGTAGTCTTGGAATCTGGATTAGTGAAGAACTGGTGCAGTGCACAAACCACGCTCAGGTCCAAGATGCACTGAATGTGTTGGGTGTGACACTTAAGGTAATAATTAATTCTGTCTGGTATGACTTGCTCATTTAAAATTTCAAAAACAGGAATGAACAAACCGAACCAAACCAAATTACATCTCTTTTTTTCTGTTGCGTATGTATGATGTTTTGTAATATGGATTAAAATGCAATTTTACCCTTAGGAACACAAGTCACTATTGGGGAAAAGAAAAGTTGTGTTTTTTTGATCAATATTGCAAAGCAATATTTGTTCCCAAATATTTTTTTGTTCCTGTGAAAGAAATGTTATATTTTACAGCAGCGTACGTACATTTGATGATCAATTATTTTGATACATTAGGAAATTGCTTCAAAAGTTAAAAAGGATGAATATTTTAGACAACAAAAGATACAAAAGTTATTTTTTCCCACCCAGCTGAATTCAGGTGAAAGGGATCAGGAATTTGGGCAGCCAGCACCTGAATTACCACTGAATCTTGCTGCAAGGTACACCTACATAATTCATTCCCATTCATTTTGAGCGGGAGCCTAATTAATCACGTATGCAGCTAGGGAAGTCCTTTTATCTGATGTTTGCAGACAACGGAAAAATGTTAAGATGTAAAATAAAATAACCTGAAATATCAAAAATGAAACGCTAAAGAACAGTTGAATAAAACCAAAGGATAGAATTAAAAAATCTCAATTTCACCTAAAATAAGCTAATACCCACCTTCACATTGCAAGCTACTGCACGACTTCCAATCTCCCTTTCCTCTCAAGTCCTAAAACATGTTGACGCCTCCCAAATCTGTGCCCATCTTTCCCGCAACTCTATGCTGTTTCCGCTGTTGAACATGCATGTAGTAACCTCCAGACTTGACTAATCCAAAGTTCTGCTGGTTGGCCTCGCATCCTCCATGCTCTCTCAACTTCAGTTCAACCAAATCTCTGCTACCTGTATCCTATCCCGCACCAAGTCCAGCTCACCCATCACTCCTGTCCTAGCTGACCTACATTGGCTTCCAGTGCCTTCAATTTAAAATTCTCATCCTTGTGTTTAAATCTTTTCATGGCCTTGCCCATCCCTATTTATGTAACCTCTGCCAGTCCAACAATAGAATACTCCCTTCCTCTAACTGTGGCCTCTTTTGCATCCTCCTCCCTTCGCTTCACCATTGGTAGCTGTATCTTGGCCATCTAAGCACTGCACTCTGGAATTCCCTCCCTAAAGCCCTCCGCCTTGCCACCTCCCTCTCCTTTTTTAGGAGCCCCCTTAAAGTCAACCTCTTTCACCAAGCTTTTGATTACTCCTTCGAATGTCTTGTCCTTTGGCTCAGCATCTATTTTGTCTGATTATACCTTTTGTGAAACCTTTTGGGATGTTTTTCTACATTAAATGCATTATATAAAAGCAAGTTGTTGTTGTAAAGAAAAGAACTATGCAGTAAACAAGATGGGAATAGACTCGAGAAACATGAGAAAAATAAGTAATTTTTTTTTACAATAAAGTCTACTTTCATTGAGTCAATTTTTTTTACATTTTTACCATGACAAATACCACAGGACCGCCATTAGTTATTTTTTAAAAACATATTAGTTACACCATTGTTGTGAGAAGATGTTTGGATTGAAATGCTCTTTTTTGTTGCTGAGCATTTAAAAGGAATGACCAGCTCAAAGAAGAATAAGATAATTCAGGTACACTACTGATGTTCACAGGATGCAGCTTCTTCAGATGTACCTATTAATAAATGTTGACACTCATGAAAGAGCACTTGATATTTATAAACTGTAGGCATGTTTTCTTCTATTTAGCAGGGACAAAGCTTTAAACAGCTTTAAGCTGAATCTGCATTTCTACAATTAAATTAGAACTTGTTTTTTTATCATTTCAAATGCAAATTATTTTCATATCCATATTAGTATATAGTTTTAATGTTCTCTTGGAGTAGAGAAAATCTGTCAATGAACCATATTTGGTTCCTGCTAATTAACATTAGAAAGGTGAAGAGTTTTGTGGTTTAAAGAACTATTTGTGTGACTATGTTTGTTTGTATGCGGTAAACACAATAGGAAACAATTCAGAACTTCCAGAATGTGTACCTTATCTGACATTTCAGTAGCAGTGACATGCTAAAATAGAAGTGCTTTTTTTAGCTTGTAATGGTAAAATACAATGAACATTTTTTTTAAAATGCTTTAAGAACATAAAGAAAAAGGAGCAGGAATAGGCCATATGGCCCCTCGAGCCTGCTCTGCCATTCATTTAAGATCATGGCTGATCTCCTACCTCAATTCCACTTTCCTGCCCTATCCCCATATCCATAATTAAGATCAATTAGTAGATATTTCTTGAGGCTCCTGAACAGTGTTACACGAAGTTAGCAATCCTAGTGTTTGCGATCTTCAACTCTCTAGAGTGTGGGACGTCAAAATGACATAACTGTTTACATAACTTTGTTTTTTCTGTACTTGTAAAATATAAAAGCAGCGTTCATAAGAAAACAATCTTGTATTTTTAATTCTTTGTGTTACTTAACATAAAGCAAATATCTTCATTCTAACCATTAAGCTTTGCTATATTTGCTATAGTTGTATAATGGCAGTGCTGAATTTCTTTGTCATGGAGGTGCAACTCCTAATTAGTTTCCTTGAGCTAGTGGCTGTCTGGACAGAAAACAGCCATTTGCAAGCCAGCAGATCTCAAATTGTTGCAGTTGAAAATTGGATCCTCTTCATAGATGGGGGCATTACTTAACCTACTGATGTGCAGTGGGAGAATTCTTTCATTGTGAAGTGCACTTTCTTTGCTTTGCACTAGGGTATTCTGAGAAGCTGATAGTATGTAGGAATTAATACTTGAAGACAGACACAGAAGTGTAGTAGCCCTTGAGAGTGGCATATATATAATGGCCATCTCTGCTCAGCTGAGCATCAGTCATGACAAATGTTATTTGTAAAGGCATTTTCTTTCTGAGAATATTCATTTAGTTGATGCAGTGCGTTTGTTCCTTTTATAAGGTTAAATGAAATTGAGTATAGGTCAGAAGTTTTCTAATGTGCTTTTAGTTAGCATGCTTGTAAACAAAGTATTATTTTTATATGCTTATTCCATTGTGAAATTAGTCTTGCTTTTTTGATATCCTTTAACTGCTGATGAACTTCGCAAGCCAGCTCACAACCTTATTTAACCTTAAACTAGTTTGTTTCAGTGGACATGTCAAGGTTAGGTTGTGGTGATCATAGATTATTTGTCTAATATATAGTTGTGGTATATATTTTCACTGACTTGTGGTTTGTCTCCAGTTTTCCAACAAAGTGGTTGCTGAAGTGGCTTGTGACATGCTTAAGCTGTTGGTTACTCATATGGAAAGGCTTAAGAAGTATGAATCTCAGCTCCCCAAGAAAATTGCTGAGGTAAATCACTTCCTTTCAAGGTTGTTTGAGGCTATGGAAATTATGCTATCCTTCTGTATCAGTGAAATCAATGAAAATATGAGTTAAACATGCATGTATTGTGTGTGCTTTAATAAAACTGAACAATATTGTTTAAATACAGATCCTTGTGGCCACTATTGCATTTCTCCTGCCAAGTGCAGAACATTCATCTGTTGATGCAGATAAAAGGGTGAGCATGAGGTTGTATGTTACTACTTTTCAGTTGCATGGCAATGCTTTAGAGTGAAACTAATGCACAGCACTGCATTATATTTTCTTCCTTTTTAGTTAATAGTATCTCTATTGCTCTGCCTTTTGGATTGGTGCATGGCAATGTCTGTGGATGCCCTATTGGAGCCTATTAGTGCAACTTTGATGGAAGACCAAATGGCGCGCAAAGCACCTTTACTAGACTATATCTACAGGGTATGTATATCTTTTATTGTCTAATTGAAATAGGTTTAGAACTTTTACTACTGTAGGCCCATTTAAGTGCACTACCAAAAGTGTAAGATTATTGAATAATGACAAATTCAAATTATACATGTTGCTAATGAAATCCTGTAGTAATAAATCATCCCCAACAAATTACAATCATGACTTGATCACATGCACCACCTTCTTGGTTTATTTAAGGTATAATTATACTGTTATTTTGCAAAAGTAAAAAAAAGTGGAAGTGTAATTCCTGAGTTACACCCAATCTGACTGAATAGGAGCAGTGTTGGACCTCCTTAGGAAAACTGCCTTAAATCTGTTGAATTTGATGACGTGTGCAGTATCACTCCAGAGCAGCACCCAGCCAGATTTTAAAAACTGCTCGGGTTGTTCACTGGATCACTTCGGCACTTTATGAACTTCAACGTGGTCCTTTTTTTACTACTTCGAAATAGTGGTGTGTCATACATTGAAAATTTATTGTTTGGGGCGCAAAGCTCAGCACATGCATTTGAGTTTTCCCAGTCAAGAGTAAATATTGGGTGTTGCCAGTTACAAAATGATTCTGTAGTTACTGATTGCAGACCAACAGCACAGCATAATTGAAATCTTAAATGGAAGCAAAGCTAATCACAACATTAAAATATTAGACATAGTAGAATCATAATCGCTTATTGCAGGTATGACCCATCGTTTCAGTGTTATAAAGCCTGATATGATTCTCTCTTTTCTTGTACTGAGCTTCAGCATTGAAATAGGGATGGTTGCAATCTTATGACTGAGTTGGTCTAATGACTGTGGTAAACCACTGTTTGTATTCCACTGTGTACATGCCTGGACATGCCTCAGCTGACTCCTCCCACAAGTCCTAGTATAAAGGTGACTGCTCCCCAGCCCCTTTGTATTCTGGACCGGTCGACCACTCGAGGCAGACCTTCATTCCTTTGTTAATAAAAGCCTTTAGTTACTCTCTTAACTCTCAGTCTTTTATGAGTAATTGATAGCGCATCACTGTTAAACTAGTAATGCAAGATCAAAAATTTAAATTTATCATATTCAAAAACCTAATGGCAATAGTTATCTTTCTGCCTTTTAGATTTTAGGTTAGAATGTAGCCCAGACAGGGAGGCTTTGTCTTGAAGCTGAAGTGAGTATAGACAGTCTTGGTTAGCAATGGACAAGCTTGATGGGTACAGAGAAACTCTCCTTGATTTGGAACGCCACATAGTTAATGTTGCTGCTCAGAGTCCACAGGGATAAGGAATGTGGGAAATGAAAATGTTTTCACCGCATCAGGATATCTTGCATTTGATGTGCAGCATTTGCACTGCATTGGATGCCTTGCATTGGGTGTGTGACATTTTCAGTGTAAGAAATATTTGCATCTTTCTGTTCTCAAAACTGCTTAACCGTGCTCCTTTTACTAGCATTTTCATTTCTAACATTAAATGAACACTTGTATATCCATACAAAATGTAAACTAACTGGATAATTCAAGCCCTTGTGTGTGACCATTTTTTGTAAGTAAGAAAATATCCATGGTAAAACGGTGCTATGTGATGTTTCTGAATGTTGACTTTGTCTGTGAACTCGTGTGTGCTCATCTTTTAGCATAAGGAATTACTACAACAAAACTGCTGCTGTCAAATAGGGCCTGTGTTTTATATTTGTAGGTTTCAAAAGTACATATCTTAACAAGATGAGAGTGTTGACCTGTAAAACAACACATTACAAAGGATACCTCAACAATGTTTCCTGCTGCAGTTCAGTATGTGAAGCTTTACCAGGTTGTGCAGTTTTAGCCAATGTTATTTCCTAAAATGTAGAAATGGAAATTGTTCAATTTCAAGCAGGTTATATCATTAAAAATCAAAGCACTGATCGAATGTAGAATAGTTCAGACAAGATGGAGGTGGAATTCAACTACAGCAGGGGGGGCTGCAAAATGGGCAGCAAAGAATCAGCCATGTGTTTTACACCCCTTCCCATTCTCCTTTCCATTGTAAGGTTATGTGTAAGTGGTAAATGTGGAACAAGACAGACAATCATGGAATAAAAACAGAAAAAGCTGGAAATACTCAGCAGGTCAGGCAGCATCTGTGAAGAGAGAAACAGAGTTAACGTTTCAGGTCGGTGATTTTTCATCAGAGCTGGAAAATGTTAGAGATGTAATAGGTTTTAAGCAAGTACAGAGGCAGGGGATAGAGGTGAGGGGAGGAGAAGAAAGAACAGAAGGGAAGGTCTGTAATAGGGTGGAGGGCAGGAGTGATTAAATGAACAGCAGAATCATTACTATCACCTGCTGTCCAGAAAATGGGAACAGTTACTGTCGGATGGTCCTACCTTGCTAGGCATCTTATAATGTGTTGTTTTCTATTGCAACTGTTCCCAAGTGTTGTAGGCTCTGTAGACAGCCTTGAGCCTTGCCACCACCTCCTGCTAGGCATTGTGCACCTTGTGGGAGAATACCTGGAGTACTTTTTTTAAAAAAGGGCAACGCTCATCACAGCAGTATGTCCACTTTTGTCAACTATCAAACAGGGGTTGTTCATGTGCTGTGCCACTCAACCACTTATCCATAAACTCTGTTTTGTGCCTCTGCATCGGTTTGCCTTCCTTTGCTTTTGGTTTGCCACTTCTTTCTTTCCATCCAGTCTTTGAAAAGGCTGACAAATATTTAAACACTAATTTGAACCTTTCTAGTCAAGAATTTTTGGCCATCGATGTGGCCACTTACCTTTTAAATCCTCTGAGCAGTCCCTTAAGGGCCGATGTGTGCAGTGAGCATAATCAGTTTATTTAAATTAGTGGACCTTGGAGACTCGATGAGACCAGCCCTCCTACTCGCTGCATGCAATACATGCAATGTGGTCCCACCAGCACAGCAACAGGACCGCTAAACAAATTTTCACTAACTGGTGTGAGAAGTTCCTGATTCCCAACCAATGTTCAGTTTAAATAGAGCACAAACAACAAAGAAAATTATATTGAATGTGTACTGGTGCTGAACAAGTATAGTACAAAAATGCTAAGAAATATCATGGTATTTAAAGGAGCATTTTTAATTCCCATAAGTAGTAGAATCGCGAGCTTAGAAATTTTACCACCAAAACTCAAGACAGTTAAAATTCCTTTTATTAAAAAAATATATAATACTCCTGCTGACAGTGCTATTTTTAATTTTGTCTGTTGGACTGCAACTATACATTGCCACTTACCTCATCCCATTTCACTGGCTTCCCATGAGTAATAAATGCAATAGCTTCACTAACCCCTTAATCACTAGTTGATTTGGAGGAGATATGCGAAGACAATTCTTTATTTTTTTCCTCCAAATTTATCTAAGTACCCTTTGAAGGGGTAAGATTCTGTTCACATTTGAATTAATCCAGAATTTACAGTTCTATTAATAAAGATTTTTCTGAAAAAAATATGATGGCACACTGCTGTGTACTTCTATCAATGTGAGCCCAGAACCCACAATTGGTGGTGATATTCCATTGATATGAGCCTGTAAGATGAGACGTCACAAAGACCACTTTAATGGCATGAACAAGTTACTCTATTAGGTATGTCTCAACTAAGTGAGGAATAGTTGCAATTGTTTTGACCCTTAGTAAGCAAGTCTCACAAATGTAGGTGCTTCGATTTATCAATATATTATTAAAAATCTTATTTGTTATCATGATATTTGTTCATGCTGTTGTCAACATTTACCCTTGCAAATGGCTGTCAATATTCCCATTCAATTTTGCTTTGTCACCTGTCACAATGCAGTCAAAAACTCTGGCCACTAAACGGCTCCGTGGGACAAGTTTCTCTCCCAACTCTACTACCATATTGTACACAAAATAAACTTATATTCATCAGTTGATCATGAGAAGAACTATGGGTATTTTCTAGTAAACGCATATTGGCCCGTATTTTCCGATCGGAGGCTTCATGCGTGTGGAGGCCTCCAATCTGGAAAAAATCTATGCCCTTACCTGAGGGTTCCCGAGGTCCAGCCATTTCCGCTCCTGGGCCTCTCCACGACGAAATGCGCAGGGCCCAGATATCCCAGGGGTGCGTGCGGTTTGCAAGCGTCCCTGGGATCACGTGTGCCATGGGAAAACATGGGAGAAGGGAATCCCCCTTCATACTTTTGACAGTTTAAACATGTCAAAAGTATGAATGGGGATCACTGAAAAAACACATCAAAACAGTAAATAATTTTTTTTTTAAATCACGTTTTTAAAATGAGTTAAAATTACATTAAATATATTTTAAACAAATTTAATTTTTTGAAAAAAATTAAAAAATTTTAGGGCTAAAATTAAACTTACCTTTTTAAAAAGTATTTTAAAATTATAAATGAGTGGGGGGGGGGGGGGGAAATATTTTTTTACTTTTTTAAACTCTTATGCTGGTAAAAGCAGGTCTTACGCCTGCTTTTACCAGGCGTAAGATTTTGAAAGGATTTCAGCGGGCGGAGGTTCTGCGGAAAGCGGAAATCTCCACCCGCAGAGGCCCTTCTCCCGGGCAGGCGGAGGATCTGTCAAGAAGATTCTTGACAGATCGGAAGTGCCGGTTTTCAGCGCATGCGCTTCGCATGCCTGAAACTGGCACTTGCGAGGTCCCTATAGGTGTGTACATACCTGTAGGGATCGGAAAATACGGGCCATTGTGCAACTTAAAGGAATTTATTTTTGTTGTTGAATTTGGTTCTTTCACATGCCAGATAACTAATCTTCAAGCAAGGAGGCGAAAAATGTGGATTAACATACTGAGAAACAGCACAATGTAGCATTGCTTCCTACTGTGAAAACATCAAATAAGATCCCCCCCAAAAAACATGAGTTGTTATGAACTGTAATGCACTGTCTGAAAGGGTGGTGGAAGCATATTCAGTCGTAACTTTCAAAAGAGAATTGGATAAATACTTGAAAAGGAAAAATGTACAGGCTATGGGGGGAAAAAGCAGGAGAGCAGGACTATTT
The DNA here is from genome assembly GCF_052327205.1 of Somniosus microcephalus. Taxonomy (NCBI): domain Eukaryota; kingdom Metazoa; phylum Chordata; class Chondrichthyes; order Squaliformes; family Somniosidae; genus Somniosus; species Somniosus microcephalus. The sequence continues at coordinate 157,463,503 of NC_140989.1, read as the reverse complement.
GGATAGCTCTTTCAAAGATCCGGTACTGGCACGATGAGCCGGATGGCCTCCTTCTGTGCTGTATCATTCTATCATTCTATGACATCAAAGGCTACGACAGATACACTGTTTCACAGTTCTCATAGTTAACTTGTGTATTTACTTTTCTCAGTTTTATTATTTATATTAATATACTTTGTGTGATCAGCATTTCAATTTATAGAAGCTTGCATATTATTTGCTGTTAAATTGTATTAGCTTCTGTGCTTCAATTACTATTTTTTGCTATTTTTAAAATGACTTTAATTTAATGAGTTTTTAGCCAATGTGTGTAACCTTACACTGTTGCGGTGTTTTATCTTTTTTGTTATGAAACATTAATTTTTGTTATCTGAGTAAAGAGTTTTAATTAGTCTGAAGTGTGATAAATTGTCAGGTGGTGTAATTTTATCTCTGAAAATCAAATTACATTTATATAAGATTTTATGTAATCTCTGTCAGTGAGTAAAAACTAATCACACTTTCTCATTTTACTCCTAGTTAGGAACATGTAGTACATAGTACAGCTACTTACACTTGTATTTAGTACAGAAAACATTGTCTATATATGCGTCAGCAAAACCTAATAGAATTCCTTGTTCTCCAAATAAAACTTGAAAATCGCTTTTCAAAGTGTTTCCTAAGAAAATCTTTGTATAAAATTTTGTTTTCTACGAACTGCAGTGGCATCTCATGGTTATGGCATTATGTCTCTCTTGCAGGTCACATCAAAATAAGCATTTGCTACTTCTAGATCAAACAGAAAAACAATTGCTTTAGCAATATTCTTGTAAAATTATCCCCTATGTCATCTTCTGTATGTTATGTATTGCTTTTATTTAGGCCTAGCAACCCCTTCACTGAAGGGGGCAATCAGCAGTTCATGTTTGTGTTTGAATGTGAACCACAATTGTGTAATTCCTCACCTGAAGTCCTGTGGTGTTGGTCATTGACATAATTTTTTTTTAATTCTCATCCCTGTAACTGACTGCTTGTTCATGTGCACTAAAGGGTCGATTTTCCTGGAGCCGTCAGGCGGGGTTTCAGGCATGTGGGGGGGGGGGGGCTATCCCGAATTTGGGGGTCCCGACACCATCCCGCCCAAAACCCCGCCCCACGCAAGTTTCAGGGGCGGCGGGGACCCGCCAAAACCAGGCGGGAAGGGATTAGTGCCAATTAACTGCCAGTTAACAGGCAGTTTTTAGCCTAATCCCTATTTTGAGGGGTTTCGTGTGGGATTCCCGACGGCTCCAAACCACGCCAAGTTAGAGCAGGCGGGCCATCTGGTTGAAGGGGTTGCGATGTCGGTGTTCAAGTGAGTGATGGGTGCATGAGTGCAAAGGTAAGTGTGTTTGGTGTGTCTAAAGTGTGTAAAGAACTTTTACTTACTGTACTTAACAGCCTTTCTTCCTGTAGCCGTCGGGAGCCCATCACTCAGCCGGAACTGAAAGCTGAATGGCTGTGATCTGTCAAAAGTGACAGCCTTCAGCTTTGAGTGCTGCTGAGAGCTCTAACTGAGTCTGTGCAGAAGGACTCAGGTTAGAACTCAGACTGTCAGTGTTTCACAGCTTCAAACAGCTGTGAAACACTGATATTTCATCTGTCAAGAACTCTTGACAGATGAAATTGCAGTCTGTGATGTCACCTGTTGCCGGGTGGCCCTTAATTGGCCTGCTGAGCCCGCTGGGCGGGCTCAACAAGGTCAATCAAAGGAAAATCGCGCGGATTGGCCGGACATCAAAGTAGGCGGGTCTAAAACCCGAAAGTTGTAGTCCCGCCTTCTTCCCGACAGCTTCAGGAAAATCGACCCCTAATTCTTTGTCTCCATCTGTCTTCCTTCTTGACTTCCGCTACTTTGCATGCCTTTCACATATTTTCATTGCTATCTCTATTTCTCTGATTCTTCTTCTCACTCTTCCTCTCTGCCTTTTTCTACAAGTCTGTCCTCATTGTGTGGATAATTTTACATGTCTACATTGTAACAGAGAGCCTCGCCTACTAGCTGTGCAAATCGGAAATTCGGGCATGCACTACCCCTGATTTCCTGAGTATTTTGGTTGGTAAGTGATCACAGCTAAACTTTTGATTTACGATGCTGGCGGGCAAGGCTCCCTGCTGGCAGCATGGACTTGTACAATTATCCCCATGTCATCTTCTGTATGTTCCCCAAGATCGATCCATTGATATCGCACTTAAGCATACATATCCATTCTGTATGTTTCTTACTTTATCCTTTTTTGAACTTTCACAGAGACCTGGAACTAGACTTGAATTTTTAACCCTCACACACCTAAAGAAACTATTTCTTCTTTCCCTTGAAACAGGGAGTCAGTGATGCACTATCAATTGCTACAAAAGACTGGAGATTGAGAAAGTAATAAACAGGCTTTTATTACCAAAGAACAGAGCATGCCTCTTGTGGTTGCCTGGTATCCAAAAGGGCCGGAGGCTGCCGAGCAGCGACCTTTATACCCAGCCATGAGGGTGGAGCCAGGGGCGGAGTCAGCTGAGGCATGCACAGACAAGTACAACAATATGCAAGAGTGAACAACAGTACTAACAGTGAACAACAGTACTAACAACAGTGGTGAACAACAATACTAACAACAGTGGTTTACCACATTCACCCCTTGTTTAGAATTGAGTCCGGCGGGGCGAAGTGCACTAAAAATTCGTGTACTGAAGTCTATCAGGAGGCCTTGTAAGCCTTCCTGAGCGTCGCAGCAGCGGCGGTGATGGTGCAGCATCCAACGTTGAACCCGGTGTCTCGTTCAGAGGAGGTGTAGCAGGTGGCGGACCCTGGGGCTGCTGCACGCCGTCTACAGGGGTCAGAGCATGGGTAATGGGAGGTAGCGATGGTGGTCTCTCAGAGGCACCCGAAGGTGCGAGGTCTCGTGCGGGGACTGTGTCCTGGGGGTAGGCAGGAGTAGCGGTGGGTGGCGAAGAGGGTGTTTCAGGAGCACCCGCAGGTGCGAGGTCTCGAATGGAGACTGTGTCCTCCCGCCCGTCCGGGTACACCACGTAAGCATACTGCGGGTTGGCGTGGAGGAGGCTCACCCTCTCGACCAGGGGGTCCGCCTTATGGGTCCTCACGTGCTTCCGCAGTAGGACGGGACCTGGAGAAGTCAGCCATGCTGGTAGCGAAATCCCCGACGTGGACTTCCTGGGGAAGGAGAACATTCTCTCGTGAGGAGTGGCATTGGTGGGTGTACAGAGCAGCGACCGAATGGAATGGAGCACCGCAGGGAGGACCTCCTGCCAGCGGGAGGTCGGAAGGCCCTTAGATTTTAAGTTTAAAAGGACTGCCTTCCAGACTGTCGCATTCTCCCTTTCCACCTGGCCGTTACCCCGGGGGTTGTAGCTGGTGGTCCTGCTTGTAGCAATGCCTCTCGCGAGCAGGTACTGCCGAAGTTCGTCGCTCATAAAAGATGAGCCCCTGTCGCTATGGATATAGCTAGGGAAACCGAACAATGCGAAGAGGTCATTCAGACATTTAATGACCGTGGTACTGGTCATGTCCGAGCAAGGGATGGGAAACGGGAGTACTCATCAATTATATTGAGGAAGTACACATTGCGGTCAGAGGAGGGGAGGGGCCCTTTAAAATCGATGCTCAGCCGCTCGAAGGGGCGCGTGGCTTTGATCAGGCTCGCTCTGTCTGGCCTATAAAATGCGGCTTGCACTCGGCACAGATCTGGCAGTTCCTGGTCATGGTCCTGACCTCCTCGATGGAGTAGGGCAGGTTACGGGATTTGATAAAATGGAAGAACCTGGTGACCCCCGGGTGGCAGAGGTCATTGTGGAGGGTCTGTAATCTATCAACCTGCGCGTTGGCGCACGTACCACGTGATAGGGCATCTGGGGGCTCATTGAGTTTCCCGGGCCGGTACAAGATATCGTAATTGTAGGTGGAGAGTTCGATTCTCCACCTTAATATCTTGTCATTCTTGATTTTGCCCCGCTGCTTATTATGAAACATAAAAGCTACTGAACGCTGGTCAGTGAGCAGGGTAAATCGTTTTCCGGCCAGGTAATGCCGCCAATGTCGCACGGCTTCCACAATGGCCTGGGCCTCCTTTTCGACAGAGGAGTGTCGAATCTCGGGGCCCTGGAGTGTCCTTGAGAAAAAGGCCATGGGTCTCCCCGCCTGGTTAAGGGTTGCAGCTAGGGCAAAGTCGGATGCGTCGCTCTCCACTTGAAAAGGGAGGGACTCATCTACAGCGTGCATTGTGGCCTTCGCAATATCGCTTTTTATGAGAGTGAAGGCTGCACAGGCCTCTGCTGTCAGGGGGAAGGAGGCGGACTTGATGAGGGGTCGGGCTTTATCCGCATAGTTGGGCACCCACTGAGCATAGTAAGAGAAAAACCCCAGGCATCTCTTCAGTGCTTTCTGGCAGTGGGGGAGGGGGAGCTCCATAAGAGGGCGCATTCTATCGGGGTCTGGGCCGATGACTCCGTTCTCCACTACGCAGCCAAGAATAGCAAGGCGCTTAGTACGAAACATACATTTGTCTTTGTTGTATGTGAGATTCAGCCGCTGGGCCGTCCGGAGGAATTTCTCTAGATTAACGTCGTGGTCCTGCTGGTCGTGGCCGCAGATGGTGACGTTGTCCAGATATGGGAAAGTGGCCTGGAGCGCGTTCTGGTCAACCATCCGGTCCATCTCCCGTTGGAAGACAGAAACTCCGTTGGTGACGCCGAAGGGAACTCTGAGAAAGTGATAGAGCCGACCGTCGGCTTCAAAAGCTGTGTACTGGCGGTCCTCAGCCCTGATGGGGAGCTGGTGATATGCCGACTTCAGATCAATCGTCGAGAACACCTTGTATTGTGCTATCTGATTGACCATGTCAGATATGCGGGGGAGTGGGTATGCATCCAACTGGGTGTAGCGATTGATCGTCTGGCTGTAGTCAATAACTAGGCGCTGTTTTCCGCCAGTCTTCACCACCACCACTTGTGCTCGCCATGGGCTATTGCTGCTCTCGATAATCCCTTCCTTCAGGAGTCTCGCTACCTCTAATGAAACCCCTATCCCCGGCACTGTAACGCCTACTTTTGGTAGCGATGGGCTTACAGTCGCGGGTGAGGTTAGCGAACAAGGAGGGGGGGGAGACTTTAAGGGTGGAGAGGCTGCAAATGGCACGCGGCGGGCGATTTAAAAACTGCTGGCTGCAGACCGTGAGAGGGGGGAGGGGTCCACCGTACGCTAAAGTGACACTCTTAAGGTGGCACTGAAAATCCAACCCCAGTAGGACGGCAGCGCAGAGATCGGGCAGGACCAGAAGTTTAAAATTTTTGTATTCAGTACCCCGCACTGAAAGAGTCACCATACAGTAGCCACCGACTTCTGCTGACTGGGCTTTGGAAGCCATAGAGATGCGATGACGCGTCGGCAGGACCGGGAGAGAGTAACTGCGCACCGTGTCGGGGTGTATAAAACTCTCCGTGCTCCCGCTGTCAAAAAGGCAGGTAGTGGCGCGGCCATTTACCGTAATGTCCATCATGGACCTGGACAGTTGATGCGGGAGAGATTGATCCAGCGTCACGGAAGCCAGCGTATGTTCAAGCGCGTCGATGCGGTCGTCCGATGAGGCGGTGGTGGAGTCCGGGTCCCCCGTAACCAAAGTCGGAGGCGTCCAAGATGGCGGACAAAATGGCGGCGCCCACGGTCCCAATCCCCACGCGGCTGGGGGAGCCCAAGATGGCTGCGTCCACGGTTCGCACGCGGCGCTGCTGGCGTTAGCGGTCTTCCCTTTGCAGGCGCTAACGTAGTGACCTTTATTCCCGCAGCCGGAGCAGGTAGCATTCTTCGCGGGGCAGCGTGCTCTAGGGTGTTTAGCTTGGCCACAAAAATAGCATTTTTGTGCCTTGGACATCGCTGCAGCAGTCGGAGGTGGCGGTCCCATGGCCCAAGATTGCGGCGTCCACGGCGCGGGGCGATTAGGGGAGAAAGCGTCCATATTTCTGTGGGCCGCGTCGAGCGAGAGCGCGAGGGACACTGCCTTTGTCAGGTCTATTTCACCCTTCTCCAGCAGCCTCTGCCGGGAGTAGTCGGACCTTAGACCCGCAACGAAAGCGTCTCGTATCAGTCCCTCTGCATGTGCCGCGGCCGATACTTCCTTGCAGTCGCAGCCGCGTCCGAGTACCCGCAGTGCCCGTAGGAAGGCCTCCACCGATTCCCCGGGCTGCTGTCTGCGAGATCTTAAAAGGTGCCTGGCATAGACCGTGTTAACCGGGCGTGCATACTGCCCTTTCAGTAGGTCGATAGCCGCCGCGTAGGTCGTCGCATCTTGGATTAAAGTATAGACTTGGTGGCTCACCTTTGAGGCCAGGATTTTCAGTTTATTTTCATCAAGAGTCACGGTCGAGGCTTCCAGATACGCCTCAAAGCAACGCAGCCATTGTGCGAATTTAGTCGACGAACCCGCTTCTTGGGGGTCTAGGTCCAGGCATGTTGGTCTGAGGGCTCGCAGCAGCGCCTGCTGCTCAGCGTTTTGCGCCATCGGTTGATCAGCATCCGCAGCCAACATTTAACTTTGGTAATAAAATTGATGCACTATCAATTGCTACAAAAGACTGGAGATTGAGAAAGTAATAAACAGGCTTTTATTACCAAAGAACAGAGCATGCCTCTTGTGGTTGCCTGGTATCCAAAAGGGCCGGAGGCTGCCGAGCAGCGACCTTTATACCCAGCCATGAGGGTGGAGCCAGGGGCGGAGTCAGCTGAGGCATGCACAGACAAGTACAACAATATGCAAGAGTGAACAACAGTACTAACAGTGAACAACAGTACTAACAACAGTGGTGAACAACAATACTAACAACAGTGGTTTACCACAGTCAGTTTGTAAGTCCCAGTCTCAGGCCATTGCCCCGCATTCCCTCCCTCTACTGCATCCCAGCATAAGATCTGGTCTCCCATTCTCTGTCAGAATGAGAGAACACAAAAAATCAAGGTAGAGCCAAGACGGAGTAGGGAGCCCAGTGATAGGAGTGAGCAAATAGGAAGCCGGGGCTGGGAAAAGAGAATGAGAGGACTAGGAAACAGTGAACAGAGGGGCTAGGATCAAGCAAGTGGAGTCTGGTAGATGACAGCAAAGTGCAAACCTATGTTCCTACACCCATAAAGTGAAGGCTGAATACTTGTATCATTGCAAAAATTATAACAGTAATGCTTTCTGAATACTTTTTTTTATGTAACACAACCTTCAGGTCCCTAGTTGCATGTTATGAAATACTTTCTATTTAAAAAGCATTACTGCTGTTTTTCTTGCAAATCTAGTATTGGGGCTTTGCACACTTTGCAAATGCATCCTGGAACCAGCTTCTCCACTTCCTTTCACAGTGGCAACAAGTCTGGGACCAGTAGGTGTTGGGGAGGTGAAGCTGAGAGTGGAGAATAGCATAGATTTAGCAGTGCCTGGAATTACAGGAGGGACTGAGGTTTAGCAGGGCCTGGAGCGTGACTGGGCAGATGATTAACTAAGGGGGTTAACTCTCGTAGCGGTTGCATATCACAGACCTTCACTAAATCTACATGATATTTTTCATTTTCTCCAGTCATCTTTATGGCTGTGACATGTGAGGTTGCTGATTTTAGTGTTAATTTAGCAACAGTTTTGTATCCTCTTACACTGGACTGCCTAAACTCATAAGACCCCTACAGCTGAGGGAGAAGACTTTTATTCCATTAGCTTGATTGGATTCAGACCCAAGAACCAGTGATGAAAGGACAGCACCAAGGCCCCAATGGGTATTGATGTTTATACTTTCAAGCAAACTGGTTGCGAGAAAGTAATTTTTAGTAACGCGTCCACTCATGACCAACATGTTTTAAATTTTATTTTGTTTAAAATTGTTTCACTTTTTCCTATTTTTCTAACTTAGTTAAGATGGATCTAATATTTAGATTCCAAAGGAAAATCCACTAGAATTTTAAAATGCAAGTTTTGAACCTAATTTAATCAACAGATTTGAAACACTAGTATGGCCTGCCTTTTCCTAGTAATGAGTAGTAAATTAACACTATTAGTGAAGGCAAAATGGCAGCATGTACATTTTATATAGCATTCTGTCAGCTGCCACATTAAGAACTCATCTTATTTTTATTTAATTAAGGATGAGCTTTATATTGTTCGCATGCTTGTAAATGCAGCACCAGAGACTCGTAATTACTAGATCCAGTCTTGGCTATGATAAGTCACTGTACTTCAGCTTTGGTTTTAATTAGCTCCTGAAGGAGTAGAACAACATGAGATTGCCAGAAAAGAGAAATGGTGCTGCTTTTTCAGTGTGCTGTTTGCTAAACGAATTAATAGTAAGCAGCAGTGTCATGGACCTCATAAATTTTGCTCAATGAATCAGATCATATGGTAACTGTGTGGGATTCATTGTACCCATCTGTTGTCTTATGTTTTACAGGTATTGCACTCCTGTGTTTATGGCTCTCACCTCTTCACCCAACAAAGTCAATATCTGCTGACTCTTGCTGATGTCTCCTCTACAGAATATGATCCATTTTTGACATTGGGAAATGTGAAGAATTCTGAACCTGCTCATTCATATGTCTCTAAGGATTTTGGCAGCCTTCTTACTGTCACTGAAAGTAAGTCTTTCACATTTACAATGTTTCCTCCTCAACTGCACTTGTCAGTGCACTTTCAATAGAAATTGCTTCTTAGTAGCAGCTCGTGAGGATTAAGAGTCCTTTTATTCAAATTCACATAAACTCTCTTCCTGGGGTGTTAATACATTAATGCATTAACAATGGTTTGGCACCATCGCAGCGACAGACCTTGTTTTTTTTAACTTCAAGAAGTAGCCATGACAGTATGGCCTAGATCTTCCATTCAGCGTTAACCTATTTAAAATAAATGGGTTAACACTGATGTTAATGTAACACTGATCAGAAAATCTAGGCTCGAGTGCCTTTTTTTTGTTTTTGAGGGTGTTTTAAGTTATGTTTAAATGGTGCTACATTGTACAAACAATCATGGTACTGTAATTGACTTTATTGGTATATTGGATGTATTTATAAATGAATGAACTTAACTCTTATTTCTTATAAAATCTTCAGATATTTAGTTGGATTAAATATGGAATCTGACATCAGATTTTACAGTTCAGTATAAAAATATAAACTGACTTTGTAGCATATTCCTAGAATAATTATTAAAATAGGTATTTTATTGTTACCCACATATTTTGGTTTTGGTGGATAAGAGGCAGGAAAGGCATGATGAGTATCATAACTGGTACTGGGCAAATTTTGATTTGATTTTGGACAGTACGTTTACAATAAAAATCATAGATCCTAGTCGACAATTTATGTGATTTTTTTTCTGTACAGATTAAATATTGCAAACTCCATTGTTGCCCGTGGACTTATTCACTTATTCACATCAGCTAAGTTCATTTGGCTAAGCAGAATTTTGATTGCTAGCAGCTGCAGAGCTGCAGTTTAGTACAGGATTATTATTCACAGCTAGGAATGAGGAGAGAAAATAGATTGTGTGAATCATAGCTGCTAAACTTTCTTTTAAAAATGTATATGTAGCATGTTCTGTCTTACTTAACTGTAAAATGACTAATTAGATTGGTGCTCCCAGATCACAGCCTGAAGATCATATTTTTGTGCATTCCCCTGTTGGTTTTGGCTTATTCATCTCCTATATACCTATGTCTAAAAATGTACCGCACAAAGATGGAAACAATGAAATTAAGTTATTTTGCTAAATGGTGAAGAAATAGTTATTTTAGCTGCTGTACCTCACAACTGCCACTTCTGTAGTGGGCTACTTCCACTGAAGGGACATTCCCACTAGCAAGTTTCATAGTTCCGTGTAATCACACAAACTGGAATGCTAAGTGGAAAAATTTGGGGTTGTGCTTTCTGCCTGGACCCCCCTCAGATGTGGGAGTGGGGTAAGCGGGGACACACAGCAAGGCAAAGAAGGCCTGAAAGTGTAAGTGCTATCTTTCTCTTTCAGAATCCCCGTGGTTCTTCGAGTCTGGGTGTCTTCTGGCTGCTGCTTCATGACAGCATCCAGAAGATCCTGCGGCTGGTGGTCTGACTCGCAGCTGCTGGTCTGAGATTTGCAGCTACATCTGTATTCTCACACACATTTCTAGACACAAGGCCCTGCCAGGGGACAGGTCTACACTGTGGGTGTGACGGGACCATTCAAATGACCTGACCAAACAAATGCAGGTGTAGTCAGGTAGGACAGAGGCAGTGCATTTCAGGTGTGCTGCACCTGTCCAGTGCCCAGGCAAGGGAGAGGAGAAGAATATCAGGGCTAGTATATTTTCAAATGGCATTGAATGGTATGTGCAGTTTATATATACTCTCTTTTTACAGGTAAGAAGAAAAGAAGTTTGGAGTTGATCCCTCTTACAGCACGCATGGTAATGGCACACTTGATTAATCATTTAGGTCACTGTCCACTCAGTGGAGGCCCTGCCGTACTTCACAGCCTCATCAGTGAGAACCATGACAACCCCTATGTTGAATCATCAGACCTATCTGCTGAGGTCTTCAAAAGCCCAAATTTGCAACTTTTTGTACTTAATGACAGCACCCTAATTTCCTACCTTCAGATTCCCACAGAAGCAGTTATGCTAGAAAGGACCTCCAGTAGTGAGCCAAACCTTGCTGCCTCAGATGTGAGGGTAATTGTGCGCGATATCTCTGGGAAGTATTCTTGGGATGGTCGGATTCTATATGGCCCACTCAGCAATCGGATGACTTGTTCTAAAGACTGTAAGACATCTTCATCTTCAAATATTAGTTTCATTGTCGATTATCAATCTGACATACAGAAACCAGACTGCAGTTCTCTTCAAAAGGAACATGATGATCTTGATCAGTTGCTTGAAGATTTAGGTAACAGCAGTCCAGAATGTCTACCACATCCACAGCTGGAACTCAGTGAGCCAGCACCACTACCGGTTGGAATGAATCATGATCAAGAAAGAAATATCATAGATGCTATAACCAGACAGAACAATCAGGAGGAGGAATACATTCGTAGATGGAGCAGAAATCACTGTATGAGCGTGGCCAGTCAAAAAGAATCCATTCATCATGAACCTCAGGCGCAGTTTTATTACTGCAGACTGTTTCTTAATGACATGGGAATGAATTCTTGGGACCGAAGGTAAGCTATAAACCTATCTAAAAGGTAGCAAATTTAGTACGTCAGCAAGGGCAGTGGAAATATTTGGAGGCATTCAATGAAATTTACTGGTCAATTTTCCCACACCTGTGTCTATTTCAGCATACTGTGAAAATTGACCAAACTCTGTGTCAATATAAAAGCTAAAGGAGGCATTAAGATAAAAAACACGACCATTACAACTCGTGTCAGCCATGAATATATACTTCTATTGGTTCCATGTAACATTCAGATAGCTTGGAAACGGGCCTTTTATTCATCCTGTGGCAGGCATGTAACAGCTCTATGGGTTTTTGAGTTTTATCAATGAAGATGCTGAGAATCATCAGCGTGTGAATTGCAACTGGATAATAATGGTGGATAAGCAACTTTGCTGAAGCAAACAGTTAGTAAGGTTCAAAATATAATTGTGTTATGCTATTTGATAATACCTTTTAATTATTCTGCTCCCCTTTAAATGCAAGAGAGCCAAATCATTAAATGGGGAGCATGTGACAGAAGAACATTTTAAAGAGAATACGAAGGCAAAATAAAATTATAAGGGAAGCAACAGAGAGCAACAAAGTTTAAAGGGGAGTACCCAAGAGAAGTAAAATCGGAAGGGGGAGCAGCTACCAAGTTGGTGGGGAAATGAGGATGTTTTGTAGAGTCCTGATGAGATAATAGCTTAAAGCTCAGACCGCAAAGTTTTAAGGCCGGGATTTTCCTTACGTCGGCAGGTCCGTGGCGGGCAACGCGGTGACGGGTTGCAACCCCGCTGTTGTCTCCATCCCGGTCTCTGAATTGAATTTCCCTTGATTGGGCTTGCCCAGCGCATTTCCCGGCCAATTAGAGGAAGCGGGTCTGGTGACGTCATTCATGACACGCCATCAGCCAGTTTCCATAAAGGGACCATAGCCAAATTTATTTTGACATTTGTGCTGTCAGTGTTCTACAGCATTGAGGTGCTGCAAACACTGACAATAACTGTACAAAGGCACAGGACTGCACCCAAGCTCTCCCATGACTCCATTCATATGCTTATGGAGGGAGTCACAGCACAGAAATCACTTCCCATGGGTGGTAGAGACCTCCCCAGGAGATCAACACAGTCTGGTTGAACATTGCAGAGGAGGGCACAAGCAGAGATGTGGTCAGGAGGACCTGGGTACAGTGGTGCAAACCTTTCAATGATCTCATTAGATCACAAAACGTTAGTACAAAGCCATACTCAACCTCATCCTGCTGTGCCTCTCATCACACCCCCATCACTCTACCTTCCTTACCCTACTCCTGCACATCCTTACACCAACTTACCTTGGACCTCCACCCATCCCCCTCTATCTATATTCTCACAACCCCATCTCACTAGCCACCCCTCACACTTGCTCTCATCCTAGTGCAATCATACCAACTAACAACACACAAGGATAGGCACTTGGGTGTTTTATGCAATGTTCATGTAAAGTTTCTGTGAATGTGGTGTCAAATATTGAAACCTTTATTTTCAACACTTTGCGTTGTTGGACAGATCTGTGTGCACCTTTGGAAGTAGCTTAGTGAGTTGCAGTGAATGGTGAGACATAATGGTACCTCCCGCAATGGTGATGAGTGTGAAAGGAATGGCTTGGGCATTGTAGGGATGCTTTATGGTGTTGGTATGGGGTGGTGCCAACCTGGCGTATCATGTGCCAGCCAGGGTGTGCAGTGTCAAGTTTTTTTAAATTTGTTTATGGGATGTGGGCGTCGCTGGCAAGGCCAGCATTTATTGCCCATCCCTAATTGTCCTTGAGAAGGTGGTGGTGAGCTGCCTTCTTGAACCGCTGCAGTCCGTGTGGTGAAGGTATTCCCACAATGCTGTTCGGGAGGGAGCTCCAGGATTTTGACCCAGCGAAGATGAAGGATTGGCGATATACTTCTAAGTCAGGATGTTGTGTGACTTGGAGGTGGTGATGCTCCCATGCGCCTGCTGCCCTTGTCCTTCTAGGTGGATGAGGTCGCAGGTTTGGGAGGTGCTGCCGAAGAAGCCTTGGCGAGTTGCTGCAGTGCATCTTGTAGATGGTATACACTGCAGCCACGGTACGCCGGTGGTGGAGGGGGTGAATGTTTAAGGTGGTGGATGGGGTGCCAGTCAAGCTGACTGCTTTGTCCTGGATAGTGTCGAGCTTCTTGAGTGTTTTTGGAGCTGCACTCATCCAGGCAAGTGGAGAGTATTCCATCACACTCCTTACTTGTGCCTTGTAGATGGTGGAAAGGCTTTGGAGAGTCAGGAGGTGAGACACTCGCCACAGAATACCCAGCCTCTGACCCGCTTTTGTTGCCACAGTATTTATGTGGCTGGTCCAGTTAAGTTTCTGGTCTATGGTGACCCCCAGGATGTTGATGGTGGGGGATTCGGCGATGGTAATGCCATTGAATGTCGTGGGGAGTTGGTTAGACTTTCTTTTGTTGAAGATAGTCATTGTCTGGCACTTGTGTGGCGTGAATGTTACTTGCCACTTATCAGCCCAAGCCTGAATGTCATCCAGGTCTTGCTGCATGCGGGCGCGGACTGCTTCATTTTCTGAGGCGTTGCGATTGGAACTGAACACTGCGCAATCATCAGTGAACATCCCCATTTCTGACTTTATGTTGGAGGGAAGGTCATTGATGAAGCAGCTGAAGATGGTTGGGCCTAAGACACGACCCTGAGGAACTCCTGCAGCGATGTCCTGGGGCTGTGATGATTGACCTTCAACCACCACAACCATCTTCCTTTATGCTAGAAATGACTCCAGTTGGTGGAAAGTCTTTCCCCCAACTCCCATTGACTTCAGTTTTACTAGGGCTCCTTCATGCCACACTCGGTCAAATGCTGTCTTGATGTCAAGGGCAGTCACTCTCACCTCACCTCTAGAATTCAGCTCCTTCGTCCATGTTTGGACCAAGGCTGTAATGAGGTTGGGAGCCGAGTGGTCTTGGCGGAACCCAAACTGGGCATCAGTGAGCAGGTTATTGTTGAGTAAGTGCCGCTTGATAGCACTGTCGATGACACCTTCCATCACTTTGCTGATTGAGAGTAAACTGATGGGGCGATAATTGGCCGGATTGGATTTGTCCTGCTTTTTGTGGACTGGAAATACCTGGGCAGTTTTCCACATTGTCGGATAGATGCTAGTGTTGTAGCTTTACTGGAACAGTTTGGCTAATGGCGCGGCTAGTTCTGGAGCACAAGTCTTCAGCACAATAGCCAGGATGTTCTCGGAGCCCATAGCCTTTGCTGTATCCAGTGCGCTCAGCCGTTTCTTGATATCACGTGGAGTGAATCGAATTGGCTGAAGAATGACTTCTGTGATGGTGGGAACCTCGGGAGTAGGCCAATATGGGTCATCCACTTGGCACTTCTGCCTGAAGATGGTTGCAAACGCTTCAGCACCCACGTACTAGGCTCCACCATGATTGAGGATGGGGATATTCATGGAGCCTCCTCCTCCCGTTAGTTGTTTAATGGTCCACCACCATTCACGACTGGATGTGGCAGGACTGCAGAGCTTTGATCTGATCCGTTGATTGTGGGATCGCTTAGCCTTGTCTATAGCATGCTGCTTCCACTTTTTAGCATGCATGTAGTCCTGTGTTGCAGCTTCCCCAGGTTGGCACCTTATTTTTAGGTATGCCTGGTGCTGCTCCTGGCATGCTCTTCTACACTCCTTATTGGACCAGGGTTGGTCCCCTGGCTTGATGGTAATGGTAGAGTGAGGGATATGCCGGGCCATGAGGTTACAGATTGTGGTGGAATACAATTCTGCTGCTGCTGATGGCCCACAGCACCTCATAGATGCCCAGTTTTGAGCTGCTAAATCTGTTCTGAATCTATTCCATTTAGCACGGTGGTAGTGCCACACAACACGATGGAGGGTGTCCTCCGTGTGAAGATGGGACTTCGTCTCCACAATGACTGTGCGGTGGTCACTGCTACCAAAACTGACATGGACAGATGCATCTACGACAGGTAGATCGATGAGGACGAGGTCAAGTAGGTTTATCCCTCGTGTTGGTTCTCTCACTACCTGTCGCAGGCCCAGACTGGCAGCTATGTCCTTCAGGACTCGGCCAGCTCGGTCAGTAGTGGTGCTACCGAGCCACTCTTGGTGATGGACATTTAAGTCCCTCTCACAGAGTGCATTCTGTGCCCTTACTACTCTGTGCTTCTTCCAAGTGGTGTTCAGCATGGAGGAGTACTGATTCATCAGCTGAGGAAGGATGGTAGGTGGTAATCAGCAGGAGGTTTCCTTGCCCTTGACCTGAAGCCATGAGACTTCACGGGGTCCAGAATCAATGTTGAGGACTCCCAGGGCCACTCCTTCCCGACTGTATACCACTGTGCTGCCACCCCTGGTGGGTCTGTCCTGCCAGTGGGACAGGCCATATGGCGATGGAGAAGTTTGGGACATTGACTGAAAGATATGATTCTGTGAGTATGATTATGTCAGGCTGTCACTTGACTAGCTCTCCCAATTTTGGCACAAGTCCCCAGCTGTTGGTGAGGAGGACTTTGCAGGGTCAACTGGGCTGGGTGTGCCGTTGCTTTGTATGTAGCCAGTGCCAAGGTCGATGCCAGGTGGTCTGTCCCGTTTCATTCTTATTATTGTGTTTCGTAGTGGTTTGTTACAACTGAGTGACTTGCTAGGCCATTTCAGAGGGCAGTTAAGAGCCAACCACATTGCTGTGGGTCTGGCGTCACATATAGACTGTCAGCTCAGCGTTGACAGACCCGACATCGGGAAAGGCGGGTTGACTGCGGGTTCCCGACTCACTGTCAAAAATATCAAATTTCCCACCCGTCCCGCCTGCTGATTCTTTTTCCCGCCCCCCCCCCCCCCCCCCCCCCGGAAATTCCGCCTCATTTTCTCCATTTAAAAGGTGGTTTTACTATCTGCTTTAAAAATGGAAACAACTTTCTAAACTTTTTTAATCAACTATACGATGAGGTTTATTAGTAGAATAGAGGCCATATGGAGTGTTTTCTTAGGTAAAAGAAAGCCAGGTATAATAGATGGGAAAACGAGATGCAAAAAGCTTTCTGTTGATCAAAAAATTGAAGGAAAAGATTGTTACCTTAGAAAAAGGGTAAATGGATAAGTACCAGAAGTGAATTCACCACAGGTATGTGAAGTGTTTGGATAAGCACTGGACCTTGATAGCAAGTCATCAGGGACTGGGCATGGGGATGGGTCAAGAAAAGGTGATAAGTACTAAAGAAAACAGGGATGTTGAATGGAGTAAAATAGGACATTGTAACAGGAATGGTAAGAAAGTCTGTGGAGCTACTCCAGAAATTAAAATTCTAAAAAGATACCTAGCTTTGTCCCATAATACTGAAGGGAAACCAGGTCATAGAGGGAGAAGTAGTGAGACAGCCAGAGAGGGCACAGGGAGATTGTAGTCATTGGGTACTCTTTGTTCAGGAAGTTGGATAATCATTTGTGTGTAAGGACAGCACCTCTTGGATGTTGAGTTGGTTATCTGGAGCTAAATGAATTCATACAGAGGAAAGGTTACAGGCCATATTGAATGGGACAGGAAGAAACCCAGTGATGGTAGTACTTCTATGGATAACGAAGTGGAGAAATCATATAGGTGCCTTAAAAATTACCCTCACCCTTCAAAACCCAAGTTAATTAAATTCAAGTTTATGAAACCTACCCTCATAGTGTAACCCTTTAAATAATTTAAGCTGATAAGTGTGTACATACTTGAGATTTTTCATATAAATAACTAGCTAGTTTGATTAATTCATTCCATCCTTTACGATCTCTATTCATTATTTATTTAATGTCTCCCCTTGTCTCTATATTGTTTCATCAGTCTATGCCCCCTTCCTACTCCATTGTTTATTTAATTTCGCCTTCCAACTCTTTTATTCCATACTCCCCTTTTCCATCTCTACTGTTCATTTATTTCATTTTTCCCTCTTTAAAAAAAGTAGTTATTAATATTATAAATATGCTACATCCCACCTTAAATCTCTTCCAGGAACAGAAGTAGGCCATTCAGCCCCTTGAGCCTGTTCTGCTATTCAGTTAGATCATGCTGGATGTATCTTGACTTCGTCTACCCGCTTTGGTTCCGTAATCCTTAATACCCTTGCCTAACAAATCTATCAATCTCCGTTTTGAAATTTTCAATTGACCCTCAGCCTCAACAGCTTTTTGGGGAAAGAGTTCCAGATTTCCACCACCCTTTGTGTGAAGAAGTGCTTCCTGACATCACCCCAGAAAGGCCCAGCTCTAATTTTAAGGTTATGCCCCCTTGTTCTGGACTCCCCACCAGAGGAAATAGTTTCTCTCTATCCACCCTATCAACATGCTTAATCATCTTAAACACCTCAATCAGATCACCCCTTAATCTTCTAATACTGAAGGGAATACAAGCCTAGTCTATGCAACCTGTGCTCATAATTTAACCCTTTTAATCCAGGTAGCATACTGGTGAATCTGCACTGCACCCCATCCAAGGCCAATATAACCTTCCTGAGGTATGTGCCCAGAACTGAATACAGTACTCTAAATGGGGTCTAATCAAAGTTTTATAAAAACTGTAACACTTTTGCCCCTTTGTATTCCAGCATTCTTGAGATCAAGACCAATATTCCATTACCATTTTAAAATTATTTTTGTACCTGCCCACTAGCTTTTAGAGACTTCTGTACTTGGACCTTTAAATCTCCCTGCTTCTCCACAGTCTCTAGCTCCTCACCATTTAGAAAATATTCCGATCTATCTTTCTTGGGTCCAAAGTGGATGACCTCACACTTCCAAACATTGAACTCCATCTGTTGCTGTTTTGCCTGCTCATTTAATTTATCAATATCCTTTGCAAATTTCTGGTCCCATCTACACTTTTTACTGTGCCACCGAACTTGGTATCATCAGCAAACTTGGATATACGGCTCTGTATTCCTTCATCTAAGTCATTTATAAATATACTGAAAAGCTGAGACGCCAGTACAGATTCCTGGGGGACACCACTAGTCAAATCCTGCCAATTTGGGTACATAATCATTGTCCCCCACTCTGTCTCCTCCCTCCTAAACAATTCCTTACCCATGTCAATAGATTGCCTCCAATTCCATGTGTTCTCTTTCTTTGTTAATGGTCTGTTATGTGGAACCTTATCGAATGTCTTCTGAAAGTCCATATAAATAACATCCATAGACACTCCCTTATCTACCACGTTAGTTACATTTTCAAAAAATTCAACTAGGTTCATTAGACACGTGGAGAGCAAACAGTCAGAGGTCATGGTTCACATTGGTACCAATGACATAGGTAGAAAGAGGGATGAGGTCTTGCAACAAGAATTTAGGGAGCTAGGTAGCAGATTAAAAAGCAGGACCTCAAAGGTTGTAATCTCTGGATTACTCCCGGTGCCACGTGCTAGTGAGTACAGGAATAGGAGGATAGAGCAGATGAATGCGTGGCTGAAGAGTTGGTGCAGGAGGGAGGGCTTTAGTTTCCTGGATCACTGGATCTGCTTCTGGGGAAGGTGGGACCTGTACAAGTTGGATGGGTTGCACCTGAACCGGAACGGGACCAACCTCCTTGCGGGGAGGTTTGCTAGTCCTGTTGGTGGCGGGGGGGTGGTTTAAACTAACTTGGCAGGGGGGTGGGATACGGAGTGGAGCTATAGTAGGGGGTGATGCACAGCCAAATATAGAGGAAAAAACAAGTCAGTCTGGAAGGCAGAGCAAATATGTAACGGCACAAGGGAGTATGGCAAGGCTGGATGGCATTTACTTTAATACAAGGAGTCTTGCGAGTAAGGCAGATGAATTGAAGGTGTTGATGAATACTTGGGGAGTATGATATTGTTGCTATCACAGAGACATGGTTGAGGGAGGGGCAGGACTGGCAGCTCAATATTCCGGGGGTATAGAATCTTCAGGCGAGATGGAGGGGGGTGTAAAAGAGGAGGGGGTGTCGCAGTATTAATCAAGGAGTCAATTACTGCTGTAAGGAGGGATGATATCTTAGCAGGTTCCTCTAATGAGGCCATATGGGTACAACTTAAAAACAAAAAGGGTGCAAGCACTTTTCTGGGAGTGTACTATAGGCCCCCAAACAGTCAGGGGAAGATAGAAGAACAGATATGTAGGCAAATCTCAGAGAAGTGTAGAAATAATAGGGTGATAATAGTAGGGGATTTCAACTTCCCCAATATTAACTGGGATAGTCAGAGTGTGAAAGGCTTAGGGGGTGCGAAATTCTTAAAGTGCATCCAGGAGAGCTTTTTGAGCCAGCATGTAGAAAGTCCTACAAGAGAGGGCGCGGTACTGGACCTAATTCTAGGGAATGTAGCCGGGCAAGTGGTAGAAGTGTCAGTAGGAGAGCATTTTGGTGACAGTGACCATAATTCGGTGAGATTTAAGGTAGTCGTGGAAAAGGACAAAGATGGACCGGAAATAAAGGTTCTAAATTGGGGGAAGGCCGATTTTAATATGACAAGGCAGGATCTGGCCAAAGTGGACTGGGATCAGCTACTTGTCGGAAAATCCACATCAGAGCAGTGGGAATTATTCAGAAAGGAAATAGAGTGAGTACAGCGCCAACATGTTTCCGTAAAGGTCAAGGGTGGGACCAACAAGTCCAGGGAACCCTGGATGTCAAGGGATATACAAGAATGGATTAGGAAAAAAAGGGAGGCTTTTGGCAGATACAAAGGACTAAAAACAGTGGAAGCCCTAGAGGAGTATAGAAAGTGCAGGGGGGGGTACTTAAAAAAGAAATTAGGAAAGTGAAGTGAAAAACACTGGCGGGCAACATAAAGGAAAATCCCAAGGTGTTTTATATAAGTATATTAAGGGCAAGAGGATAACCAGGAAAAGAGTAGGGCCCATTAGGGACCAAAGTGGCAATCTGTGTAGAGCCGGAAGATGTAGGTGAGGTTTTAAATGAATATTTTGCATCTGTGTTCACTATGGAGAAGGACGATGTAGGCATAGAAATCAGGCAGGGTGATTGTGATATACTTGAACAAATTAGTGTTGAGAGGGAGGAGGTACTAGCGGTTTTAGCGGGCTTAAAAGTGAATAAATCCCCAGGCCCAGACGAGAGATATCCCAGGCTGCTGTGTGAGGCAAGGGAGGAGATTGCAGGGGCTCTGACACCAATTTTCAGAACCTCCCTGGCCACAGGGGAGGTGCCAGAGGACTGGAGGACAGCTAATGTAGTACCATTGTTCAAGAAGGGTAGTAGGGATAAACGAGGGAATACAGGCCAGTGAGCCTAACATCAGTGGTAGGGAAATTATTGGAAAAAATTCTGAGGGACAGAATTAGTCTCCACTTGGAGAGGCAAGGATTAATCAAGGATAGTCAGCATGGCTTTGTCAGGGGGAGATCATGTCTAACCAATTTGACTGAATTTTTCGAGGGGGTGTCTAGGTGCGTGGATGAGGGTAGTACAGTTGATGTAGTCTACATGGACTTCAGTAAGGCTTTTGACAAAGTCCCACATGGGAGACTGGTCAAGAAGGTAAGAGCCCATGAGATCCAGGGCAATTTGGTACATTGGATCCATAATTCGCTTAGTGGCAGGAGGCAGAGGGTGATGGTCGAAGGTTGTTTTTGTGACTGGAAGCCTGTGTCCAGTGGTGTACCACAGGGATCGGTGCTGGGTCCTTTGCTGTTTGTAGTGTACATTAATGATTTAGATATGAATGTAGGAGATATGATCAGTAAGTTTGCAGATGACACGAAAATTGGTGGCGTGGTAAATAGCGAGGAGGGAAGCCTCAGGCTACAGGAGGATATACACGGGTTGGTTAGATGGGCAAAACAGTGGCAAATGGAATTTAACCCTGGAAAGTATGAGGTGATGCATTTTGGGAGGACTAACAAGGCAAGGAAATACACAATAAATGGTAGGACCCTAGGAAGGACAGAGGATCAGAGGGACCTTGGTGTGCATGTACATAGATCCCTGAAGGCAGCAGGACAGGTAGATAAGGTGGTTAAGAAGGCATATGGGATACTTGCCTTCATCAGCCGAGGCATAGAATATAAGAGCAGGGAGGTTATGATGGAGCTGTACAAAACGCTAGTTGGGCCACAGCTGGAATACTGTGTGTAGTTCTGGTCGCCACACTATAGGAAGGATGTGATTGCTTTGGAGAGGGTGCAGAGGAGATTCACCAGGATGTTACCTGGGCTGGAGCGCTTTAGCTATGAAGAGAGACTGGACAGGCTGGGGTTGTTTTCCTTAGAGCAGAGAAGGCTGAGGGGGGACCTGATTGAGGTGTACAAAATTATGAGGGGCACAGATAGGGTAGATAGAAAGGAACGTTTCCCCTTAGTAGAGGGGTCAATAACCAGGGGGCATAGTTCCAAGGTAAGGGGCAGGAGGTTTAGAGGGGATTTGAGGGAAAACTTTTTCACCCAGAGGGTGGTTGGAATCTGGAACTCACTGCCTGAAAGGGTGGTAGAGGCAGGAACCCTCACAACATTCAAGAAGCATTTAGATGAGCACTTGAAACGCCATAGCATACAAGGCTACAGACCAAGTGCTGGAAAATGGGATTAGAATCGACAGGGCTTGATGGCCGGCGCGGACACGATGGGCCGAAGGGCCTCTTTCTGTGCTGTATAACTCTATGACTATGACTTGCCGATGATAAATCCATGCTGGCTCTCTCTTTGTCCAAGTGTTCAGTCACTCTGTCCTTAATAACAGATTCAGTAACTTCCCCACAACAGATGTTCGACTAAGAGGCCTATGATGTCCTAGTTTATCTCTCCTGCCCTTCTTAAACAATGGCATGACATTGACAATTTTCCAATCCAAAGGGACAATCCCTGAATTAGAAGAGTTTTGAAGATCCTATTTAGAGCATCTGCAATTTCCTCACCTATTTCTTTTAATACCCTGGACTGGAAACCATCTGGTCCTGGTGACTTGTCTATCTTTAGTCTCATTATTTTTTCCATTACCATTTCTTTACTTGCATTAAATTTAATAAGTTCCTCCCTTTGATTTATTTTACTTTTTTCATATCTCTGGTACTTTATCCTCATCCTTTACTGTGAAGACCGATTTTCAATTACGATATCACCTGCATCTGACTTTAAGGGAGCCACTTTACTCTTAGCCACCCTATTTATCTTAATATACTTGTAAAATCCTTTCGTGTTGTACTTGATATTCCTCAAGTTTTTTCTTGATTTCCCTTTTTGCAGCTCTTTCTACTTTTTTGTATCCCTTTGCCGTTCTTTAAATCTCTTCCAGTCCATGGGATCTCTACTGTTCTTTGCATTCGTAAAAGCCATTTCTTTTAGTTTTATATTATTTCTCACTTCTCTTGTTGAGCAAGGTTGTTTAATTACACAAGTAGAGCTCTTGCCCTTTAGGGGTACGTAGAGATCTTGTATTCTACCAAATAATTCTTTGAACACCTCCATCTGTAGTTTTATCCATTAATAGTTCTTCCCAGTCAATTTCTGCCTCATCCCTCCGAAGTCTGCCGTACCTAATTTTAAAACCTTAGTTCCTTACTCAGCCTCTCCCTCTCCAACCTAATATCAAATTCAATCCTGTTATGGTCACTCTTAGCTAGGTGTTCCCTTACTGTTAGATTGTTGACTAATTCAGGCTCATTACTCATCACTAAATCTAATATGGCCTGTTCTCTTAGAAACATAGAAAATAGGAGCAGGAGCCTGCTCCGCCATTCAATGAGATCATGGCTGATCATCCAAATTCAGTACCCTGTCCCTGCCTTCTCTCCATATCCCTTGATCCCTTTAGCCTTAAGAAATATATCCAACTCCTTCTTGAATATATTTAATGAACTGGCCTCCACCGCCCTCTGTGGCAGAGAATTCCACAGGTTAACCACTCTCTGGGTGAAGAAATTCCTCCTCATCTTATCCTTAGACTATGACCCCTGGTTCTGGACTCCCCGGCCATCAGAAACATCCTTCCTGCATCTAGTCTGTCCAGGCCTGACAGAATTTTATAGGTTTCGATGAGATCCCCTCTCAATCTTCTAAACTCCAGTGAGTATAAGCCCAATCGACACAATCTCTCCTCATACGTCATTCCTGCCATCCCAGGTATCAGCCTGGTGAATCTTCGCTGCACTCCTTCCATGGCAAGAACATCCTTCCTCAGGTAAGGTGACCAAAACTGCACACAATACTCGAGGTGTGGTCTCACCAAGGCCCTGTACAACTGCAGCAAGACATCCTTGTTCCTGTACTCGAACCCTCTTGCTACGAAGGCCAACATACCATTTGCCTTCTTAACCGCCTGCTGCACCTGCATGCTTACCTTCAGCGACTGGTGCACAAGGACACCCAGGTCTCTTTGCACTTCCCCTTCTCCCAATCTATTGCCATTCAAATAATAATCTGCCTTCCTGTTTTTGCCACCAAAGTGGATAACCTCACATTTATCCACATTATAGTGCATTTGCCATGTTTCTGCCCAATCACCCAACCTGTCCAAATCGTACTGGAGTTTCACGACATCCTCCTCACAGCATACCCTCCCACCCAGCTTTGTGCCGTCTGCAAATTTGGAGATATTACATCCAATTCCCTCGTCCAGATCATTAATATATATTGTGAACAGCTGGGGTCCTAGGACCGATCCTTGCGGTACCCCACTAGTCACTGCCTGCCACTCGGAAAACGACCCGTTTATTCCAATTCTTTGCTTTCTGTCCGCCAACCAGTTCTCTATCCAAGTCAATACCTTGCCCCCAATCCCATGTGCCTTAATTTTGCACGCTAATCTCTTATGTGGGACCTTATCGAAAGCCTTCTGAAAGTCCAAATACACCACATCCACTGGTTCTCCCTTATCTATTTTACCAGTTACATCCTCAAAAAAATTCCAGTAGATTAGTCAAGCATGATTTACCTTTTGTAAATCCATGTTGACTTTGTCCGATCCTGTCACTGTTTTTCCAAGTGCTCTGCTATTACATCTTTTATAATAGACTCTAGCATTTTCCCCACTACTGATGTCAAGCTTACCGGTCTATAATTCCCCGCTTTTTCTCTACCACCTTTTTTGAATAGTGGGGTAACATTAGCTACCCTCCAATCCATGGGTACTGTTCCAGAGTCTATCGAGTTCTGGAAGATGACCAGCAATGCATCTACTATTTCTAGGGCCACTTCCTTAAGTACCCTGGGATGTAGATTATCAGGCCCTGGGGATTTATCGGCCTACAGTCCCATCAATTTTCCTAACACCATTTCCCTGCAAATACTGATTTCTTTCAGTTCCACCCTTTCATCAGACCCTATGTTCCCCGGCATCTCGGGGAGGTTATTTGTGTCCTCCTTTGTGAAGACAGAACCAAAGTATGTATTTAGTTGGTCTTCCATTTCTTTGTTTCCCATTATAAATTCCCCTGATTCTGACTGCAAGGGACCTACGCTTAACTTCACCAATCTTTTTCTCTTCACATATCTATAAAAGCTTTTACAGTCAGTTTTTATGTTCCTTGCTAGCTTACTCTCATATTCTATTTTCCCTTTCTTAATTAATCCCTTTGTCCTCCTTTGTTGAATCCTAAACTGCTCCCAATCCTCAGGATTATTGCTTTTTCTGGCCTATTTATATGTCCTCTCCTTGGATCTTATGCTATCCCTAATTTCCCTTGTTAGCCACGGTTGAGTCACCATTTTTGTTTTACTTTTATGCCAAACTGGGATGAACAAATTCTGTAGCTCATCCTTTGAATGTTTGCCATTGCCTATCCACCGTCAACCCTTTGAGTGCCATTCCCCAATCAATCCTACCCAACTCGCTCCTCAGACCATCGTAGTTTCCTTTATTTAAATTGAGGACCCTAGTCTCGGAGTCAACTACTTCATTCTCCATCTTAATGAAGAATTCGATCATATTATGATCGCTCCGACCCAAGGGGCCTCGTACAACAAGATTGCTAATTAATCCTTTCTCGTTACATAATACCCAGCCTAAGATGGCCTGATCTCTGGTTGGTTCCTCAACATATTGGTCCAGGAAACCATCCCGTAAACACTCTAGGAATTCCTCTTCCACAGTATTGTTACTAATTTGGTTGGCCCAATCTATATGTAGATTAAAGTCACCCATGATGACTGCTGTGCCCTTATTGCACGCTTCTTTAATTTCCCTTTTAATGCCATCCCCAACCTCCGCCTTACTGTTTGGAGGTCTATATACCACTCCCACTAATGTTTTTTTCCCCTTAGTATTTCTCAATTCTACCCATACAGATTCCACATCATCAGAGCTAATATCCTTCATTATAATTGTATTAATCCCTTCTTTAACCAGTAATGCTACCCCACCTCCCTTTCCTTTTTGCCTATCTTTCCTGAATATCGAATACCCCGGATGTTGAGTTCCCAGTCTTGGCCATCCTTGAGCCACGTTTCTGTAATCCCAACCAAATCATATTCGTTTACCTCTATTTGCGCAGCCAATTCGTCCACCTTATTACATGTTAGTTCACAAACATATTGTTCCAGAAAACTGTCTTGAATAATCTCGAGAAATTCGCTGCCTTTAGGACTTGAGCTGTTTTGCATCTTCCAGTCTGTGTTAAAGCTAAAGTCTCCCATTTTAAGCATTCTGGTTTTGCTATAGGCTTCTCTTGATCTCCATGTTTATGCATCCCATTACTTTATTACTATGGTGATGAGGAGGTCTGTAGACATCACTGCTATCAGGAAGTCTGTAGACCTTTGCACCTTTCTTTCCACCCCTAAACTTCACATCCTTTCCTTAACCACCAACTCTACCCTCGACTTGCCATGAGCAATGCCCTGGTATGTAAAGTATTTCTAACATACAAAATATCTTTTTCGTACTATATTAAGAGTTGGAAAAACTGCACTATTTGTTTAATGTATCAAGAAACTTATTTTGCTTAGTGCCAGTGAGCGCCAACATGATTTTGCAGCAACCATGTTGGGAAGAGATTACTAATGCTTGCACTGCGCTGTAGTTTGAAGACGACATGGCGCAAAAGGAAGAACATTTGTGACTTTTATTATGTATTGAAGTCTGTGCAAAAAAAAAAAAAGCACACCTGCCATAACCAGAATGAATTTTGGAACTGCATCAGTTTAAAAAGAATAGATGTCAAGGCAGTCTGCTAGAAACCTGTCTCAAGTTATTCATCAACTTTTGAGGACCATGAGAGCTGTGAGGCAAGCAATTCGGACCCCCTATTGAGATAGACATCACAGCTAGTCACGCTTTGAAGACATGGAACAATAACAAATGAAATAGTCTTTAGCTCTTACATCCATGACTCTTCTCATCCTTTCTGTCACTTTGATCATTTCAGCCTGAACCTGTTCTCACCTTGAATCATAGAATTGTACAACACAGATCGAAGCCATCCTGCTCATCGTGCCTGTGATGACTCTCTGAATGAGCTGTCCACTTAGTCCCATTCCCCATTGCCTTTTATTTTTTTATTTTTCAAATGTTTATCCACTTCCCTTTTAACAGCTACTATGGATTCTGCTTCCACCACTGTTTCTGGCAGAGTTTTACATGTCCAAACAACCCTGTGTGTAAAATAAAGTTCTCCAGTTTCTCCCTTAATTTTTTTTTTCGTGCTGATTTTAAATTTGTGCCCTCTGGTTACTGACTCACTGACCAATGAAAATAATTCTTCCCTATTTACCTTTGTAACATGTCTGTCAGATCTCCTTTGTTGTTTGAATGAAAAGAGTCCCACTTTCCTCATAAACAAAGCCCATCGTCTGTGGTATCATCTTATGAATTTCTTCTGCGCCATCCCCATGGCATTGGCATCCTATCTAAAGTAAGGCACCAGACACCGTATTTTGACTGCAACTTAACCAACGATGTGTATAGGGTTAGCATTGCCTCTTTGCTTTTGTACTCTATATCCCTTTTTATAAAACCTAGGATCTTAAATGCGCTTTTGTTTTTTTACAACTTCATCAGCTTTTCCTCAAATTTGCAAAGATGTGTGCATCTGAACACCCCCCTAAGTACTCTGCTCCTCCTCTCATTTTAAAGTTTCATAATTTCTTCTTCATCCCTTCACATTTCTCTTAAATTTCATTTGACATTGGTTTCCGGGTCTCCTACACAGTCCACATCCTCCTAAAGTTGCTTGCGGTCCATTTCACAGTTAACCATACTTCTTATTTTTGTGTTGCCTGAAAATTTTTCTTTCTCTTATTTCACATATTAACTATTGTTCTCTGGTTTCTCTTCAGAGACCAACTTTCTGTCAATGTTGCCATGTTCTTTTTTATACCGCATGCCTTCATTTTATCAACCAGCCTGCTGTGCACAGAGTCGTATTTCGACAGAATAAGCCATCCCGTGACCCATGTGATACTCACAGCTTGCCACTTTTGACCATGTTATTGGCGTGAAGGCTCCGAAATGCTGCTGACTTGCAGCTGAAATTTTCCCACCTAACATTTGCCCAATGTTTCAGCTTTTCCCAGTATTCGATGTGGTTCAGCCTTCCCAAGGGTTCATGAGAGTGGCTCTTGATCAGAAGTTACTGAGTACCACTGTTGTGCTGTTACAATTTGAGTTTTTCCCCAACTATTCTATATGTGTTATTGCTAATTGGTAGTTTCTATAAGTAGCCATTACGATCTGAAATCTGTGCCTTTATTCTCCATGTACAACTTAGCATGTCAAAGTTTAATCATTAAACCCTAATCGTAATATATTGCTCACTGGAGAATATGTGGGATGCCCATCATGTTCTCCTGTTACCTGAGAAGGAAGAAAATAACATATCGCCAGAACAATGCATACAGTTTTAGTACAGGTCTGATATATAAGCACAAAGAGCCACAGGAAGACACCAAACAGTACAAAACTCTACTTTTGTCACACTCCTGTTAATAGTGGTTATTTTTTACTCAAAATAAACAGAAAAATACATACATTTCCATAGAGCTTGCTGCAAAAATGCACCAGGATTTATATTTGTTCTGTGATGCTATAACGGGGGGGGGGAAAAGTATTGGGACAAGGGCAATTTGGCTCTAAATGCATCAATTACATAAATAGGAATTAAACTGCTTGACTGGTCTGATGGACCATTTTTGTGAAGACAATAGGATATACTAATAAACACATGCTGTCTTTTATTTATTTAACTCTTATTCCTGGAGAAGATGAATATCTATAATCCTGGTGTGTATTTTTAATTCTTATGAAAGGAAAAGAACTAGAACAAAATCCAGACTTCTAAAATTAGGTTTACCCACATCATTTTGCAAATTCTGTCTGTGAAGATTGTGATAACACCACAGCAGCATCCTTGTACTTGTTGTCTGGCTTTGAACCACAGGGACCATTACAGCATGTCTGTTCACAGACAGCTTATAACCTGGAGCAGTTGCTAAGCTGAAGTACACAGCACTTTTCTAGTCGTCATGGGTGCATTGTGTGGGAGTTTCAATAGATAACATTCAAATGTTGCACAAGTCTCTTCATAGTGACAATTCTACCAAATACTGTTTTCAAATTATTCATGCCAAACAAATTGCTGTGTTATCTTTAAATTCTTGTGGAATCAAATTCATTACAAAGCCACTCTGTCAGTGGGAGGTAGGTTATGTAAAAACCATGGCTATAGCTTTTAAATGGTGTTCCTAGCATCGCATTTAAAAAAACAAAATCCTTGCATGTGTTAGAACATTAAAAGTCTATTCTAAATGGTATCTGTTTTCCTTAGTTTTCAGCCTACTGCCAATTCATTTATGTCACGTGCCTGCCATGATTCCCTCTTGACTAATCCTACTACGAATTACATTCCTTCTTGCTCTGTCCCTGTTGCACTACCTATTTCCAGTGAGGCTTCTCACTGCAGTAAACAAATTACTCATTTAAGCATATATGCAGTGCATCCCTTAGAGCCGTCCATAAACTTGTCTTGATGCTTGCATATGTTTTTGATTGTATACACGGGTCTCCTGTGCAATTGCAAATTAGGCACAGTTCTTAAATGTAATATTTTAAACTATGTGAGGGGAATCCTCGGAAATGAGTTGCAATGTGTCAAATCTTGACCTCATCACCGTGCTGATATATGGTGGCACTGTGTTTGAAAAGTGACTTGCAGTTCCACAGGCTGGTGCAATATGCTTTAGATCCTACACTGGGGGAGATGTGAAATTGATTGGGATCTACTAGCCTACTTCCACACCTACTTGTGGTCATCCAAGAGCAATATTACAAGGCAAATTTCTATGCCTTTGAGAGGGAAGAGAGAAAATTGGAGAGTGGGTAGAATAAGAATTAATTTCCAAACTATTGAAATTTCAGACCAATTTATTTGACGATCCCAATTTTATACACAGGCCTGACTGAGAGTGATAAAAGCTGGAAATAAATTAACATTTAAATGGACACCCCACCAAAATGTGTTTCACAAACATTCCTTTAATTGTTTACAATTATCCAATACAATGATGCAATTTATTGGAATGTATCTGTGTATTAATAGTGCTTTATATCAATATGATGAAAATGAGGTGCACCTTTTCTGTTTACTCTCCCTTCCCAAACAAAACATTTTTTCAAGCACTTCTCTTCATTTTCCTTTCAAATCTCACACATACTTTAAAAATGTCCTAAGATGAATTATGGATAAATATCTTGCCCTGAGTTTAAGGTTAGTGAATGCAATAATGGCACAGCTACAATGGTAAGTACAAGCTAAAATCCTTTCAAGGACTCTCTACGCACCTGTAATCCAATCCTTGGCCATCTGTTGTTTTGTGTACAATATGTTCAGGTTCCTTTTTTCACTTGCTTCTGTTAATGAAAAGTGGCCAGCACTATGTCAAAGTAAGGTGGCTATACAGGAGAGAATGTGATTGATAATGAAGAACAGTGGCATACCTGCCAATTCTTTCTCCAAACAACTCATGCCACCACGATTGAAGGGTGAATCCTCTATTGTAGACTGCAGCAATTTACTTAGCTTACTTAGAACCAAAATCCTACCAAGAGTCTGTGTTTGTGCATTTGTTTATTTTTCTTTTCAACATTACTGACAAAAGAGCAAGAAAAGAAATGGTCAGTGGAAGGAGCTCGTGTGGACTCACACTCACTCCAGACTGAATTGAAACTGCCACAAGCCACTTAAGACCTTTAAAACTGAAAAATAGAAATGAATTCCATCAATTTGAGCCACTTAATTCGGGACCAGGTAACAGAGGAAAGGGATAGCTTTATAATACAATTCATTAATACAGCTATTTTAGATCTTGTTTTGTGTAATGAGACAGCAAAATTATACTTCTATACAAGTAGCCTAAAATACTCCAGATTACTGCAAACAGTTCCAGATATTTTTACAATGAGTATGAATCTCTCGTGCAGGAGAAATGTTTGCAAATTCTACGATGGTTCATTGGGTTAACTGAGTGGGTAACTGAGCCATACAGACAAACAAAAGTAGCTTATAGCTGCCAAGGCCAGGGTAAAGGTGCTTCGATTGGCCCCTGTGCCGTTAGCTTCAGGAGGAACATCAGCCAGGGTACCTGCTTGTTATTGCTGTTCAGTGTGTGTGTGTGTTAACAGGTTGACCTTGGATGTGATGCCCACCAGGTAGAATAGCCTGCCATCATTCACTATCTTAAAAAAAAGAAGAAAATTAAAAAATGTTTGCAAAACCCTGAACTATAATAAGGAAAATCAGTAGTTTTCATGAATATTTTTTTTAACTACACTGATATACAATAAATCCCCATACAATGTATTAACCTCCTGGAACAACTCCAGTTATGATGAATGTCTTCATAATTAAGTTTCTTATTGCTTAAAAGATTTAATGTATAAGTTGCATGAACAAAATCAATTGTGACACAAATGGAATCTCTACACCCATTTTATTATGAGTAGCATTTCTCATTTGTGGAATAAGTATAGTGTTTCATTGTTTTATAAATTATACCAAAGGCACAGTAAGTGTTTCATTAAGTTTGACTTTTGCAATTTTTCCCTTTGGGGAAAACCACTGGCAGTTTGTAAATTATTGAGCATTTGATGGGCTTGACTGAAACTTCAATTGTTGTCTAGCTGGTCTATCAGTTGCTAATCAGGAACCAAATTAAAAAGCAGAACCTCAAAGGTAATAATCTCTGGATTGTTACCAGAGCCACCCGCGAATCAGCATAGGGACAAGCAGATCAGAGAGTTAAATGCGTGGCTCAGAGTGCTGTGCGAGGATGGGGTATCGATTCATGGGGCACTGGCCCCAGTACTGGGGAAAGAGGGAGCGGCTCCTTTGGGACGGTCTCCACTTAAACCGGGCTGGGACCAGTGTCCTGGTGAATCGAATAACTAGGGCTGTAGATGGGGCTTTAAACTGAAAAGGTGGTGGGGGGGAAGTGTCAGATGAGGGGAAAGCTAAAGAGAAAAGTCAAGGCAATGGAGCAGTGTAGCATTTTGGGTAAAGGTAAGCAGTGTGTGATAGGAAGGGACAGAGAGTTTAAAGATAATTGTGCAAGATGAAAGCAGGGAATAAAGGTAAAATGTTAAAACCAAAGGCTCTCTACCTAAAATGCACGAAGCATTCGTAACAAGGTAGATGAATTAGTGGCACTAATAGTGATAAATGGGTATGATCTAATAGCCATTACAGAGACATGGTTGTAAGGTGAACCAGGGTTGGGAACTAAATATTCCAGGGTTCTTGACTTACCAAAAAGACAGGCAGGCTGGAACAGGAGGGAGGGTGGTGTGGGAGTGGGGGGGGGGGGGGGGTGGTGGAAGGCGGTGGAGAAACCCTGATAATTAAGGATGACAGAAGGACGACATAAGGACAGTCGTGAGAAAGGATCTGGGCTCGGAAGATCCGGAAGTAGAATCAGTATGGGTGGAGGTAAGGAATAACAAGGGGCAGAAAACAGTGGTGGGAGTAGTTTATTGGCCCCTGAAAGTAGCTATGCCATTGGACAGAGTATTAATCAAGAAATAATAGGAGCTTGTAACAAAGGTAATACAATAATCATGGGGGACTTTAATCTGCATATAGATTGGGCAAATCAAATTGGCAAGGGTAGTCTGGAGGACGAGTTCATGGAATGTATTCAAGACAGTTTCCTAGAACAATACGTCAAGGAACTAACCAGCGAACAGGCTATTTTAGATCTTGTTTTGTGTAATGAGACAGGGTTAATTAGTAATCTTATAGTAAAGGGTCCTCTAGGAAAGAGTGATATGATAGAATTTCACATTGAGTTTGAAAGTGACATTCTTAAGTCTGACACTAGAGTCTTAAACTTAAACAAAGCCAATTACATATGTATGAGTGGCGAGTTGGCTAAGGTAGATTGGGAAATTAGATTAAAAGATATGATAGTAGATAAGCAGTGGCAATCATTTAAAGAAATATTCCAAAATTCTCAAAGAATATACATTCCATTGAGAAATAAAAAGTCCACGGGAAAAGTGAGCCATCCGTGGCTAACTAAAGAAGTTAAGGATAGTATTAGATTAAAAGAAGAGGATTATAATGTTGCAAAGAATAGTAGTAAGCCTGAGGATTGGGAGAACTTTAGAAATCAACAAAAGATGACCAAAAAATTGATAAAAAGGGAGAAAATAGAATGAGACAAGAGAAATTATATTGGGGAGCAAGGAAATGGCAGAGGCTTTAAACAAATATTTTGTATCTGTCTTCACAGTAGAAGACACAAAAAGTATACCAAAAATCGTGGGGAACCAAGGGGCTAATGAGAGCGAGGGACTTAAAGTAATTAATATCAGTAGAGAAAACGTACTTGAGAAACTAATGGGACTAAAAGCCGACAAATCTCCTGGACCTGACGGCCTATACCCTAGGGTTCTAAAAGAGGTAGCTGCAGAGATAGTGGATGCATTGGTTGTGATCTTCCAAAATTCCCTAGATTCAAGAAAGGCCTCAGCGGATTGGAAGGTAGCAAATGTAACCCTGCTATTCAAGAAAGGAGGGGGAGAGAAAACCGAGAACTGCAGGCGAGTTAGCCTGACACCAGTCGTTGGGAAAATGCTGGAATCCATTATTAAGGAATTGGTAACGGGGGTACTTAGAAAATCATAATATGATTAGGCAGAGTCAACATGGTTTTGTGAAAGGGAAACCGCGTTTGACAAATTTATTAGAGATTTTTGAGGATGTAACTAGCAGGGTAGATAAAGGGGAACCAGTGGATGTAGTATATTTGGATTTCCAGAAGGCATTCGATAAGGTGCCACATATGTTGTTAAGCAAGATAAGGGCACATGGGGTTGGGGGTAAGGTATTATCATGGATAAAGGATTAGTTAACAGGCAGAAAATGGAGAGTAGGAATTGGCAGGCTGCAACTAGTGGGGCACCGTAAGGATCAGTGCTTAGGTCTCAGCTATTTACAATCTATATTAACTACTTAGATGAAGGGACCGAGTGCAATGTATCCAAGTTTGCTGCCGATACAAAGCTAGGTGGAAAAGTAAGATGTGAGGAGGACGCAAAGAGTCTGAAAAGGGATATAGACAGGTTAAGTGAGTGGGCAATAAGGTGGCAGATGGAGTATAATGTGGGGGAATGTGAGGTTATTCACTTTGGCAGGAAGAATAGAAAACAATACTTTTTAAATGGTGAGAAATGATTAAATGTTGGGTTTGGGTGTTCGAGTACAAGAAACACAGAGTTAGCATGCAGGTAGATGGAGTATAATGTGGGAAAGTGCGAGGTTATACACTTTCGGCAGGAAAAATGAAAAATCAAATTATTATTTAAATGGAGAAAGATTACAAAATGCTACAGTTCAGAGGGACC
Source organism: Somniosus microcephalus (assembly GCF_052327205.1). Classification (NCBI taxonomy): domain Eukaryota; kingdom Metazoa; phylum Chordata; class Chondrichthyes; order Squaliformes; family Somniosidae; genus Somniosus; species Somniosus microcephalus. The sequence goes on along the minus strand of NC_140989.1, from coordinate 157,429,524 downwards.
TGGGGGTCCTTGTGCATGAAACACAAAAAGTTAGCTTGCAGGTACAGCAAGTAATCAAAAAGGCAAATGGAATGTTGGCCTTTATTTCAAAGGGGTTGGAGTATAAAAGCAGGAAAGTTCTGCTACAACTGTACAGGATATTGGTGAGACCACACCTCGAGTACTGCATATAGTTTTGGTCTCCTTATTTAAGGAAGGATATACTTGCATTGGAGGCAGTTCAGAGACGATTCACTAGGTTAATTCCAGAGATGAGGATGTTGACTTATGAGGAAAGGTTGAGCAGGCTGAGCCTATACTCATTGGAATTTAGAAGAATGAGAGGTGATCTTATTGAAACATAAGATACTGAGGGGGCTCGACAGGGTAGATGCAGAGAGGATATTTCCCCTCGTGGGGAACTCTAGGATGGGGGGGCACAGTTTTAGAATAAAGGGTCGCCCTTTTAGAACTGAGAAGAGGAGGAATTTCTTCTGAGGGTCGTAAATCTCTGGAATTCTCTGCCCCAGAGAGCTGTGGAGGCTGGGCCATTAAATACATTTAAGGTGGAGATAGACAAATTTTTGCAAGATAAGGGAGTGAAGCGTTATGTGGAGCGGGTGGGGAAGTGGCTTTGAGCCCAAGATCAGCCATGATCTTATTGAATGGCGGAGCAGGCTCGAGGGGCCAAGTGGCCTATTCCTGCTCCTATTTCTTGTGTTCTTATGTACAGCAAGCAATTAAGAGAGCAAATGGCATGTTGGCCTTTATTGCTAGAGGATTGGAGTACAAGAGTAAGGAAGTCTTGCTACAATTGTACAGGGCTCTGGTGAGACCACACCTGGAGTACTGTGCACAGTTTGGTCTCCTTATTTAAGGAAAGATATACTTGCCTTAGAGGCGGTGCAGCAATGGTTCACTAGATTGATCCCTGGGATGAGAGGGCTGTCCCATGAGGAGAGATTGTGTACATTGGGCCTATACTCTCTGGAGTTTAGAAGAATGAGAGGTTATCGCATTGAAACATATAAGATTCTTGGGGTAGATTGACAGGGTAGATGCTGAGAGGTTGTTTCCTCTGGCTGGAGAGTCTAGAACTATGGGGCATAGTCTCAGGATAAGGGGCCGGCTTTTTCACTCCGAATTTCTTCACTCAGAGGGTTGTGAATCTTTGGAATTCTCTGTCCCAAAGTGCTGTGGATGCTCAGTCATTGAGTATATTCAGGGCTGAGATAGATGTTTTGACTCTAGAGGAATCGAGGGATATGGGGATAGTGCAGGAAAGTGGAGTTGAGGTCGCAGATCAGCCATGATCTTATTGAATGGCGGAGCAGGCTCGAGGAGCCGTATGACCTACTCCTACTCCTAATTCTTATGTTCTTAATCTACTCAAATTACACAACATGCATACTGTTTGAGTAGGACATGTGGCAGGTGGATAAACTTAAGTATGATTTACACAAATGCAGTATGTTGCAAGCCATAATGTTCAGAGCAAACTTGTACATCAAAGTACAATATTCATTATTACGAATTTCATTTTTAAGTACATTAAATACAGTAGAATTTCTAAATTTGCCGATGACCCCAAATCTGGGGGTGTGGCAAACAGTGATGATGATGATACCAATCGACTGCAACAGGACATAGAAAGGCTAGCAGAATGGGCAGACGAATGACAGATGGAATTTAATACAGAGAAGTGTGAGGTGATGCATTTTGGCAGAAGGAACAGGGAGAGACAATATACACTTAATGGCACAGTTTTAATGAGTGAGCAGGGACAGAGGGACCTGGGAGTTAATGTGCACAGGTCCCTGAAGGTGGCGGGACATATTGAGAGAGTGGTTAACAAAGCATATGGGATCTTAGGCTTCATAAATAGAGTTATTGAGTACAAAAGTAGAGAAGTTATGCTGAACCTTTATAAAGCGCTGGTTAGGCCACAACTGGAGTATTGCATCTAGTTCTGGTCACCACACTTTAGGAAGGATGTGAAGACCCTTGAGAGGGTGCAGAGGAGATTTACCAGAATGGTTCCGGGGATGGGGGATCTTGGCTACAAAGACAGGTGGAGAAACTGGATTTGTTTTCATTAGAGCAAAGGAGGTTGAGGGGTGATTTGATAAGATTACGACGGGTTTGGATAAGCTAGATGGGGAAAGGCTGTTCCCACTAGTTGATGATACAAGGACTAGGGGACACAGATTTAAAGTTTTAGGCAAGAGATACAGGAGAATGTGATTAAAACATTTTTACACAGTGAATGGTGAGGACCTCGCTGCTGACGGAAGTGGTGGAAGCAGACACACTCAATCTTAAGGGGAGACTGGATAGGCACTTGAGGGAAATAAACTTACGGGGCTAGAGCAGGGGAATGGGACTGACTGGATTGCTCTACAGAGAGCTGGCACGGACTTGATGGGCCGACTGGCCTCCTTCTGTGCCGTTATAACTTATTTTAGCTACGTTTTGTAATCTACGAAAATGTGTGGTCACATTCTTCTGAAAGTTATCTTTCACTTATCTTGTATATGGAAGTTTTACAGCACTGTTGGACATAACCTTTGGACAAAGATAAAGATCTAGGGAAAAATTCGGTTGCTTTGCGCCTCCCGTTAGCGCCCAAAGCAACTAGCGCCGGGGCGCGATGCCGCCAACGTCTCCCGCAAAATTCAGCGGGAGGTTAGCAGCAGCGGTAATCGTTAGCGCCCTGCGGCACTGCGCCGCCGGCGATGATGTCATATCCGTGCGCAGCACCCCGACTGCAATCTTCAGTAGCGCCCCCTCACTTATTACCGGACGCTATGTCTGACAGGGTCAGGGGGGGCCTACCTGCGGCCGGGGCGCGCTATTTTAAGGCGAGGTGCCGGGCGGCCATTTTTGTTGCTGGCCACCTGCCAGCACCTGCCTCCGCTGGCGACCCGGCCTCCTGACCCGCCCCCCCGCGGAGTGCCAGCTTTGCTCCATGAACCCGGCACTTCTCTTGAGTGCTGGGCTCTTTTGCTGGCACTCCAGTCCCCGGTGACCCAGCAGGGCCCCGGGTCGCGCTGCGCAAGAACATAAGAACATAAGAAATAGGAGCAGGAGTAGGCCAATCGGCCCCTCGAGCCTGCTCCGCCATTCAATAAGATCATGGCTGATCTGATCCTAACCGCCAATCTACTATCACAGAACCATCTCCCGTATCTAACAGAATTAGACACACGAAATAGGAGCAGGATCAGGCTACACGGACCCTGGGCCCGCTCCGCTACTCACAGGGCCATGTCCGATCCGAACCTAGACTCATGTCCAAATTCCTGCCCGCTCCCCGTAACCCTTAATTCCCTTTACTTCTAGGAAACTGTCTATTTCTGTTTTAAATTTATGTAATGATGTAGCTTCTACAGCTTTTTGGGGCAGCATATTCCATGGACCTACCACCCTCTGAGTGAAGTAGTTCCTCCTCATCTCAGTTTTGAAAGAGCAGCCCCTTATTCTAAGACTATGCCCCCTAGTTCTAGTTTCACCCATCATCGGGAACATCCTCCCTGCATCCACCCGATCCAACCCCTTCACAATCTTATATGTTTCAATAAGATCGCCTCTCATTCTTCTGAACTCCAATGAGTAGAGTCCCAATCTACTCAACCTCTCCTCATATGTCCATCCCCTCATCCCCGGGATTAACCGAGTGAACCTTCTTTGTACTGACTCGAGAGCAAGTATGTCTTAAGTATGGACACCAAAACTGTATGCAGTATTCCAGGTGCGGTCTCACCAATACCTTGTACAACTGAAGCAATACCTCCCTATTTTTATATTCTATCCCCCTAGCAATGAAAGCCAACATTCCATTGGCCTTCTTAATCACTTGCTGCACCTGCATACTAACCTTTTGAGTTTCGTGCACCAGGACCCCCAGATCCCTTTGTACTTCAGTACTTTCCAGTTTCTTGCCATTAAGATAATAACTTGCACTACGATTTTTCCTGCCAAAGTGCATAACCTCACACTTTCCAGTATTGTATTCCATCTGCCAAATCTCTGCCCACTTACTTAGCCTGTCGATGTCCCCTTGCAGGTTTTTTATGTCCTCCTCACTCACTACTTTCCTTCCCATCTTAGTATCATCTGCAAACTTTGATATGTTACACTTGGTCCCCTCCTCCAAACCGTTAATATAGATTGTAAAGAGTTGGGGACCTAGCACTGACCCCTGCGGAACACCACTAGTTACTGATTGCCAGTCTGAGAATGAACCATTTATCCCAACTCTCTGCCTTCTGTTAGATAGCCAATCCTCTATCCATGCCACAATATTGCCCCCAATCCCGTGATTTTTTATCTTAAGCAATAATCTTTTGTGTGGCACCTTGTCAAATGCCTTTTGGAAGTCTAAATACACTACGTCCACTGGTTCCCCTTTATCCACCCTATATGTTACTTCCTCAAAGAACTCCAGCAAATTTGTCAAACATGACTTCCCCTTCATAAAACCACGCTGACTTTGTCCTATTAAATTATGATTATCCAAATGTCCTGTTACTGTCTCCTTAATAATGGACTCCAAAATTTTACCTACCACAGATGTTAGGCTAACCGGTCTATAGTTTCCAGCCTTCTGTCTACTGCCCTTTTTAAATAAGGGTGTTACATTAGCAGTTTTCCAGTCTGCCGGGACCTTTGCCGAGTCCAGGGAGTTTTGGAAAATTATTACCAATGCATCCACAATCCCTACCGCCACTTCCCTCAAGACCCTAGGATGTAAGCCATCAGTTCCAGGTGATTTATCCGCCTTGAGTCCCATTATTTTACCGAGTACCACTTCCTTAGTGATTTTGATCGTGTTTAGCTCCTACCCCCCTTTAGCCCCCTGTTGGTCCAGTGTTGGGATATTCTTAGTGTCCTCTATTGTAAAGACTGATACAAAATATTCATTCAGTGTTGTTGCCATCTCCATATTTCCCACCATTAATTTCCCGGTCTCATTCTCTAAGGGACCAACATTTACTTTAGCCACCCTTTTTCTTTTTATATAACTATAAAAACTCTTACTATCTGTTTTTATATTTTTTGCTAATTTACTTTCATAATCTATCTTCCCTTTCTTAATCAATCTTTTTGTTATTTTTTGCTGTCTTTTAAAGTTTTCCCAATCCTCCCACTAGATTTGGCTACCTTATATGCCCTTGTTTTTAGTCGAATACTATCCTTAATTTCTTCACTTAGCCACGGATGGCTGTCTTTTCTTTTATACCCTTTTCTCAGTGGAATATATATTTTTTGGAAATTGTAAAATAACTCCTTAAATGTACACCACTGATCATGTATCGTCTTACCCTTTAATCTATTTTCCCAATCCACTCTACTCAATTCCGCTCTCATACCTTCATAGTCTCCTTTATTCAAGCTTAGCACGCTTGTTTGAGATCCAACCTTCTCACCCTCTAATTGAATATGGAATTCAACCATGTTATGGTCACTCATTCCAAGGGGATCCTTTACTAGGACATTTTTAATTAATCCTGTCTCGTTACACAGGACCAGATCTAAGGTTGCTTGCTCCCTGGTCGGTTCAGTTACATACTGCTCAAGAAACCCATCCCTAATACACTCAATGAACTCATCCTCAAGGCAGCCCTGCCCAATTTGATTTGTCCAATTAATATGATAGTTAAAATCCCCCATAATTATAGATGTTCCCTTATTACAAGCCTCAACTATTTCCTGATTGATACTCCGTCCAACAGAGTTGCAACTGTTCGGAGGCCTATAGACTACACCCACTAGTGTTTTTTCCCCCTTATTATTCCTTACCTCCACCCAAACTGTTTCATTATTCTGATCTTTTGACCCAATATCATTTCTCTGTATTACAGTGATTCCTTCCTTTTATTAACATAGCCACCCCACCTCCCCTTCCTTCCTGATCGTTAAATAACCTGGTATGTTTAATTCCCAGGCATTGTCACCCTGCAGCCATGTTTCTGTAATGGCCACAAGATCATACCCATATGTAGTTATTTGTGCCATTAACTCGTCTATTTTGTTACGAATGCTACGTGCATTCAGATAGAGAACTTTCAAATATGTTTTGTGACTTAGTTCCTGCTTTTGCCCTTTTTATTACTTTACCTTTTACTCCATACCTTCTGCCTTTCCTGACACGCTCTGGTTTTTAATTTCCCCACTGCTACCTAATTCTATGACCTTCTCTGTTGTCATTTTTATTATTTGCTCTCTAGGAACCTCCCCCCCACTAGTTAGTTTAAAGCCCTCTCTACAGCCCTAGTTATATGATCCGCCAGGACTCTAGTCCCAGCACTGGCCAAGTGAAGCCCGTCCCAACGGAACAGCTCCCTCCTGCCCCAGTACTGGTGCCAGTGTCCCAGGAAGCAAAACCCATTTCTCCCACACCAGTCTTTGAGCCACGCATTTAACTCTCTAATTTTATTTGTCCTAGCCAAATTCGCTCATGGCTCTGGTAATAATCCAGAGATTATTACCCTTGAGGTTCTGTTTTTTAATTTGACCCCTAGCTGCTCATACTCCTTTAACAGAACCGGCTTCCTAGTCCTATCTACGTCGTTTGTACCAACATGGACCACGACAACTGAATCCACCCCCTCCCACTGCAAGTTTGTTTCCAGCCCAGAGGAGATGTCCTTAACCCTGGCACCGGGTAGGCAACACAGCCTTCGGGACTCTCGCTCTCGGCTGCAGAGAACGCTATCTATCCCCCTAATAATACTATCCCCTACCACTACAACATTTCTATTTACTCCCTCCTCTTGAATGGCCCCCCATTCCATGGTGCTGTGGCCAGGTTGCTTATCCTCCCTGCAGTCCCTGCTCCTGTCCCCACAGGGAGTAAGAACCTCGAACCTGTTGGACAAGAGCAAGGGCTGCGACTCCTCCAGCTCTACCTCCTGGATCCCCGTACCTGCCTCACTCGTAGTCACACCGTCCTGTCCCTGACCATGGGCTACATCTGAATTAATTAACTTCATAGGTGTGACCACCTCCTGAAACACAGAATCCAGGTACTTCTCTCCCCCCCCCCCCCCCGATGTGTCGCAGTGTCTGAAGCTCAGACTCCAGCTCATCAACACGGAGCTGGAGTTCCTGTAGCAGCAGACACTTGTCACAGACGTAATCACCGTTAGCCTGAATGGGGTTCACCGGCTCCCACATCTCGCAACAGTAACACATCACCTGCTCCATTCTATGTAATTAATTAAATTTTTTATTGTTAGTTATGGACACCCTCTGCCCGATTTTAGATGCTAGTATCCCCTTTAATTAATTGGATTTAAATTAAATCAATCCCTCTAGTTACACCAGTTAAATGGTTTACCAACAATCACTCTGCACCAGAAAGGCCTTATTAACCACAACCCACAGAGTTTAAGTTTGAAAAGAGCACCTAACACCCCACTTACCCAAACTCACAGCACTCTGATGACTCGCACTCAGTGCTTGCTCGCACTAGGACTGGTCTTTTTACACTGTTTGTTTACAGCCAAATGAGTCACCCCTGCTGATTGGTTAGAAAACTGGTTTCCACTGCCTGCTGTGCCAATTTACTCCTACTGCAGTGTAACCTTGTTTTACTCTTCTTAAACCAACAGAATCCCAAATATTTAACTTTTCCCCTTTACTTAAACTGCTTAAGTAATCTTATCAAGAATGATTTAAAGAGAAATAACAATTGAAGAACTCTCACACTTCCCCAAACTCACAGCACTCTCTGCTGACTCGCACTTTAAGAAGGGGAGGAAGGCTTGAAATACTGGCGCGATGTGCCACAGTGATTCCCTCTCAGTGCCCCAAGAGGGAGGCGGGGCGCTTCCAGTAGCGCCCCACTTCCCTCTTGGGGCGCTACCACTCAATTTCAGATGCAGGGGTGCTAAAAGCAGTGCCCCAGTGAAACTAGCGCCCCAAAGGGGGTGTGACTCAATTTTTCCCCCCTATTCCCTTTGTAAATCTTTGATATCTTTTGGGTTATTTTTAAAAGCAGATCCTAGATTAGTTTGGCAACATTACCATTGAGAGACTTGTGTCATAATGGTGAAGTCTTGAGTTAAGATTTTGTGAGTAACTGACATCAAGGTTTGTGTTCAGCTTCTGTGCTCATTAGCCAATGGTTTTCCATCATTTAAAGTGAACAGGTGGAAAATTGCAGGCATAGAAGCAGAAAATTCTGGCCCAAGAGTTTCACAGCCTATAACCCTTTCAGAAGTTAAACAAGTACAATTAAGAAAAACAAAACATTGACATCCATTTTCCCTATCTGTTTCTATTGACTTTTTGAACATTATAATGTAAATATCCAGTGCTAATAACATTTGTGGGTAACTGACCGTGTTGTTACCAGAATTAAAACAGAAAACATTTAATCAAAAGCCTCAGAAGAGCGTGTATTGAGAAAAATAGAAGGCTGTAGTAGTGAAAATAACAGAGCAGTTTAAAACAATGAAGATCCAGTTGTTAGGGAATGGATGATCTCGCTTATAAGTGACATCACCCGACTCCGCTCCTGTCTCAGCTCATCTGCTGCTGAAACCCTCATCCATGCCTTTGACTAGACTTGACTATTTCCTCCCACTTTCTATCCTCTGCAAACTTGAGGTCATCCAAAACTCGGCTGCCCGTGTCCTAACTCGCACCAAGTCATGTTAACCCATCACCCCTGTGCTTGCTGACTTACATTGACTCCGGGTTAAGAAACGCCTTGAGTTTAAAATTCTCATCCTTGTTTTCAAATCTCTCCATGGCCTTACCACTCCATGGGGTCAATTTTAACTCGGTTGCAGGGAATTGTCGGGTTCCCCGAATTTAGTGTTTCCCACACGAATCTCAATGGGACTGAGAGATTGATGCAATTTTAACTCAATTGGCCAATTGATTTCCAACGTGTGGGAACCCTTGGCAAATGAGTATTTCCAGTCAGAAAGTCACATAAATATGACGTCATTATTGCTGCTGCATTTAGGGTCTGCAACAAGCCTTGCTTCTGCAGGCTGCTAACCTTTTGGCATTTGCTGATGCACTGAGCTGGAAGCAGAATGGTAAGAGAAAGACCGAGGTCTGCATCCCGTTTTGACGACGTTGCCCTGCAGGCTTTAGTGGAGGGAGCAAGAGCTCACAAGAAGGTGCTCTTCCCTTCATCAGGGAGGAAGATGCCTCCCCAGCAGACAAAGGCTGCGTGGCTGCAAGTGACAGAGGAGGTCAACTCCTTATCGGCTACCTGCAGAACCTGGATACAGTGCAGGAAGAGATTTCATGACCTTCAGCACGCTGGAAGAGTGAGTATGAAGTTCCCATCACTCTCAATCTGATCTCCATTGCCTCTCCTCACCAGCACTCAGCTTTAGCAATCTCTTCCTCCATATCCCACTTGACACTCACATCCATGCACCCTTACCCATTCCCTCTCTCTCTATGCTCATATTCACCTAACTATTCGACTGTGCAGCCCTCACACTCCCTATCACTCTGATGCTATGAAAACAACTGACAACACACAGGGAGGGCCCTTGGTCTTGCCACCTCACTCCATCTTTGTCTCCTTCTAAGCATCTATGCTATGGATTCTCTACACTCACTCCTTCATTCTCACTCAAACTCCACTTGTCTCCCTCATTGCAGGAAAAGAGAACGAGCGAGGACAGGAGGAGGGCCACCATCAGTAGCCCATCTCACCCCCTGGGAGAAGGCGGTCCTGGAGATCGTAGGACTGGAGGATGAGGTGCAAGTGGGGGACGGACAGACGGGTGCATCACAGTAAGCTGGTGACAGAATAGTTTTCCATCTCTCACATTGACATTGCATGAGTCGCTGATAATGATTCCGAAGCTATAACAGATGGACCTATGATCATCTGCAATATGCAATGTGCATGTAACCTTGACCTCACATCTCTAACTCTTTCCTTTACTCCCCCACAGGACCATCGAGAGCCCTCGTCCTCACTGTCCAGGAGGAAGAGCCTGAGCTTCCAGACTCCTCAGAGGAATCTGCAACCTCTGAGGGCGCAGCGTCAGCAGAATTCAGCGCACCCAGCACCAGCGCAGACACTCGCACCTCGGTGGGACCTTCGGGACATAGAGTAGTGTTGTCACCTGGTGTATCACAGCTCACAAGTGAGCATCAGCAGATTGTGGAGACAGGGACAGTAATGGAGAGTGCTAGTCGGAGGGCGCAAGACTCTGCCAGCTCGGCTCAGCTGCATGTCGACCCTCTGCCTCTGGGTCCATCCATAAGATCAGCGGGGCTGGAACTCCAGGAACAGATGCAGGAGTCTCTGGCAGGTTTTGTCTCCAGGGTCGATGTGAGTGTGGAGCGAATGGAAGAGTCCATAGCGAACATGAGCAGAGCCTTTGTGGAGTCATTGGCGCATGAATGCATCACCATGGAAAGGATGGCAACCTCCATGGAGGCGATAAGTCACCAGGGTATGGAAAACATGGTGCGTGTTCATAATAGAATGACATCTCTTGAGGAGCGATGGGCATCTATTGAACAGAGAAACCAGACCTTCATGGAAGTCCTTCTGAGTGGGACTGCCAGTGCAGATACGGGTCCCCATGGCCCCCTGATGTGCAGCAAGGTGCTCTCAAGCCACTTCCAAGCACTGGCCCCTTCTGGCCTGTGCAGCTTCAGGTGGGTGAGCAGCAGCCTGGCGCTCCTGTTGCTGCTGCTGTTGTTCCTGGTTCTGCTGGTGCCGTGGCTGGTGTTCGAGCTCATCTAATGCCCAGAATGGAAGGAAATAAATGGCTCGCATGCTTCTGGTATATGCCTCCGTTGAGGAAGCGCTGAGTGAAGGTGGCAGGCGGGGTTTCCCAGGAGGTCACACTGGCGATGTGTGTGTGGCTCCAACCCTCCACAGGTGTGGTTAAGCCTGGTAAAAGTTGCCCAGGCCTGAAACAACAAAGTTCTGCCACCTGCAAATGATGACTGATCAATTAATGGTTGACCTGCAGCTGATAGTCAGCAAGCCAATTGTGCTCACACCAGGTTTCACAGGCGTGATCCTCATCAGGCGTGTTTTACATGGGGAAAAGGGTTAAACAGGCAAGGGCCTGTTAAAATGGGATTATGAAGGCCAATTAGTGCTATTTAAGGGCCCTAAAGACCAGTCTCGCCTGTTGCAGGCGGGACTGATTCAGGACCATCAGACACACCTGGGTTAAAATGGCTAGGTGTCAGGAACCAGGCGGCGGGGGGGTCCCGACCCCCAGTTTTTGCGATTTTATTTATTTATTTATTTATTTTTATTTTTTTAACCCCCCCACACGCCTCAAAGCCCGCCTCACGGCTGAGTTAAAATCGACCCCCATATCTCTGTAATTTCCACCAGCCCTACAACTCGCCGAGATATCTGCGCTCATCTAATTCTGGTCTCTTGAGCATCCCCAATTTTAATCGCTCCATCATTGGCAGCCGTGCTTTCAGCTGCCAAAGCTCTAAGCTCTGGAATTCCTTCCCTAAACCTCTCCGCATCTCTATCTCTTTTTCCTCCTTTAAGACGCTCCTTAAAACCTACCTCTTTGACCGCCTAAATATTTCCTTTTGTGGCTCGGTTTCAAACTTTGTTTGATAACGCTCCTGTGAAGCACCTTGGGACATTTTACTACATTAAAGGTGCTATAGAAATGCAAGTAGTTGTTCCACAATATAATGGGGTTCAATGGCATTTATTGGCTTGCATAGGAATTAAACATACGATGCAAACTATTATTAATAATTACACATTTACTTAGTGTCGCACTTACAATACAAGACCAGAGAATTCGCCACAGGTTTTGAGCTGGAAGGTTTAATGGCTGGCCAAGCTTTGTTGAATTCTAAAGTATCTATTCTAAAACCTTTTTTTTATACATTTCTTTCACTCTAGCTACACGAGAATCTGCATGTTTCAAAATATTACCACATCCAATTCCTTGGACTTTAGATTTAACAAGAATAACTCCCCAAGCCTTCACCTTGACTGAACTGTCAATTAAGTCAGTCAACTGGAGACAGTTACAGGTGCCCAGGACTCTCCTGCAGATGAGTTATCACTTGCTTTGCGCAGAGGTGTCCTTGGTGGCGTTCCTAGGAGGACAGCGGAGATATCTGAGGCTCGGACAAAGAAAGTTTGTAGCTGAGTGTTTATCAGCTGAAGTCTCAGTCTGCGAACTTTTAATTTCACTGACATTTCCAGCCTTCTAACAGAAACTCACTTAAAAGCTAAAGTTAATATAATTAACTGTGTCCTTACACACTAAGCAATAGTCAGCCTATTCCCATTGGAAAATTAAGGAAAGTTCAAAAAATGTAGTTGCTAAACCTTCAGACATATGCTGTATTTTTTTTTGCAAAAGTCTATGAAAATTCTGCCCTTAAAACTAAAAATTGGTCTTGCATTCGTACAGTTGGATTAAAATTAAATAGTGACAGTAAGAAAATAAATTAAATGTGATTATGGGTTAATGAATTTGTTTTGTTTTTCATCATCAGTGGAAGAACTGAACTGTGCAGTGTTTCCAAAGAGCAACTTCTTTGCAAGGCATTTGTAAAATCTGTGATATTATTAATGGTTCCCTCTCCTCGGATATTGTCCCCCCTCCCCTTCAAATCTGCCTTCATCACCCCTCTCCAAAAAAAAAAAAAACATCCTTGACCCCTCTGGCCTTGCAAACTACTGGCTCATCTCCAACCACTCTTTCCTCTCCAGTCCATGAACGTGTTGTCACCTTCCAGATCCGTGCCCAGCTTTCCTGCAGCTGCCTGTTTGAATCTCTCCAATCAGGTTTCCGCCTCTGCTACAGTCTTGAAATAGACGTAATCGAAGTCACAACTGTCACTATGTGACTGTGACCGTGGTAAACACTCCCTCCTCATCCTTCTCAACCGGTCTTCAGCCTTGGACATAGTTGATCACAGATTCTTCCTCCAAAGCCTCTCCTCTGTCGTCCACCCAGTCACGTTCACCCATCACCCCTGTGCTTGCTGACCTACATTGGCTCCCGGTTAAGAAACACCTCAATTTTAAAATTCTCAATTCTCATCCTTGTTTTCAAATCCTTCTATGGCCTCAGCCCTCCCTATCTCTGTAACCTCCTCCAGCCCTACAAGCCTTCGAGATATCTGCACTCCTCCAATTCTGGCCTCTTGCGCATCCCCAATTTTAATCAGTCCACCATTGGCAGCCGTGTCTTCAACTACCTGGTCCCTAAGCTCTGGAATTCTCTCCCTAAACCTCTCCGCCTCTCTCTCCTCCTTTAAGACGGTCCTTAAAACCTACCTCTTAGACAAAGCTTTTGATCATCTGTCCTAATATCTCCTTATGTGGCTCGGTGTTAAATTTTCACAGAATCACAGAATCCCCACAGTGCAGATAGAGGCCATTTCGGCCCATCGAGCCTGCACCGACACATATCCCACCCTATCCCCGTAACCCCACGTATTTAATCCCCTAACACTAAGGGCCAATTTATCATAGCCAAATCAACCTAACCCGCACATCTTTGTTTGATAATGCTCCTGTGAAACGCCTTGGGGCGTTTTACTACGTTAAAGGCGCTATATAAATACAAGTTGATGTTGCTTAGGGAAAGTTTAATTGTTTTCCAAGTTTCACCTATAGAATTTATGACTCATCATTCTTAATAGATTCTGTTAAAACTGCATTTCACCTTTTTGTGTTAAGCTTGTGTGCTGCAGATTTATGATGTATTTTGGTTAAATCTCATGAACATTAGCTTTCACTTCTCGTGTAAGGATGGGTGTTGCTGCCTGGTTCTTCTGAATTGTTGCAGTATGACATAGATTTGAAAGCTAAACAAATGATTTTCATGCCTGAAGAGTTTTTAAAATTACACATGAATTCTGTTTCAATGTAAATTCCTAAATGATGTATTAGTGCTTGTAGGAAAAAAAGTTGTTGCAACATTTTTCTCAGCTCTGTTCTAAGTTAAACCTATCCTTTATTTTAAGGAATAGTTTCCATCTTCTGAAGAAAAACTCAAAGTTATTAAGGGAACTAAAAAATTTGGATTCCAGGCAGTGGTGAGTACTTTTTCAAAAAATACAATTAGATTTGTAAGACATGACCTTTTAATGAAGCCATGTTGGGTGTCCCCAATATGTCCCCCTCTATCCAAGCAATCATATATTTCATCCCAATAATTCCCTCAAGCATCTTTCCTATTACTGATGTCAAACTACTTGGCCTATGGTTACCCAGTTTCGTCGTGTCACCTTTTTTAAAGATGGGAACTGCATTAGCCTCCTTCCAGCTTCCAGTCTATGGGAATCATCCCAGAGTGCAGTAAGCTATTAAAAGTATGGGCTAGGGGCTCGCACAGCATGTGTCCCGTCTCCTTGAGGATCGTCGGGTGGATAGCATCTGGCCCAGCTGCTCTATCTATTTTCAAGTTCTTAATTCTATCGAAATAATATGTTCATCTAATTTAATATTACTAATTTTATTATTAAAATCATTCAATTTTTATAGTCGAGCATCATCTTAGAGTGAAGACCGATGCAAAGTACTCCTTTAATATTTCTGCCGTACCCAGTGAGTCCTTCGTAACCTTTCCTTGAACGTCCTTCAATGGCCCAATGCAGGCTTTGACAGTTCTCTGGCTTTTCACATAACTGGAAAAGCTTTTCCCATTACATCCACAATTGTCTACAATTCTCTTTTCCATTAGCCTTTTAGCTGATCTAATAGCAGCCTTCATTTTCTTTAGCTATTCCTTATACTCAACTCTGTTTAGTTGAGCATTAGATGCCTTTAATTTATAGAAACATTTCAATGTATATCATATGTCTTTGTACATAACCAGTTAGCCACCTTGACTTTTTCTTACCACGTTCCCTTCCTTTGACTTTAGCTACATATTTGTCAACCACATTTTTTATCTTATTCTTAAAAACTTTCATTTGCATTCTGCAGTAGTCTCATCACCACCAAGTTGGGTTAGCCAATTTACCCGTTCCAAATCATCTGCCATTTTAGTGAAGTTTGCTCTTCTGAAATCTGGTACGAGTTGCAGATTCTCCGTACCTTTAGTTCTTCCAGCCAATTGAAACCGTATTATGTTGTGATAACTGTTGCCCAGATGTTCCCCCACATGGAGGCCCGATCGGAGGTCAGGCTCATTACTAAACACCAGATCTAATGTATGATTATCCCTAGTTACTTCATTAACATGCTGAGCTGAGAAACATTTTGAATATTTGTATATTTTCAACAAATTGTTCAGCTGCACTTCTCACCACAACATAGCGTAAACCATCGTGCCACCGAATTCCAGGAAAATTAAAATCACCTATCAAACAAAGATGGCATTTTATATTAAAGGTGTTTGCAATCAGTTTTCATAATAACTCATCATGTTCAGGTGTCTGACCTGGGGGTCTATAAAAATTACCAATAATTAGTCGCTGCCCATAAGCTTGGTCCATTTGAACACACATAGCCTCAGCTGTACCAAATGAGGCAAAATCAAGTCTCTCTCTCTCTCGCTGTTAGATTCTCACTTCGACAATGGCAGAGAATTCCACATTCCAGTTACTCTCTCTAAATATTTTTGTTCTAACATCCCCTCTAATTCTATTTGTGATTGCCTTTAATTTGTGCCCTCTTGTTAACTGTCTTGCCAATCATGGAAACAATCCATCATTACTTACTGTAACCTTTTATAATCTTGAAGATGTCTATCAGGTCACTCCTCCACCTTCTCAGTTCCAGTGAAAAAGGGCCTAACTTGTCAACTCACTCTTCATAACTGTAGCTGTGGTAACATCCTAGTAAATGTGCACTGCTTCTTCTCCATTGCTTTACTATCCATCATATGATGGGATGCCAAAACTACAGATAATGCTTTTAACTTTGGCTAAGGACTTGTACAAGTTCAACATTATCTCCTTGCTTTTGTATTCTATGCCTTTAGATATAATACCAAGGATTCTATCTGCATTTTTTCATGGCCTTATTATCTAGATAATTTATGTATGTAGTAAATGTACTGCAATGAGGACCCCTGGGGAACACCACTCACTAAGGGGGAAAAATTTGGTTGCTTTGCGCCTCCCGTTAGCGCCGTAAGAGGGCGCTAATGGGGTGCAAAGTAACTAGCGCCCGGGCACGGCGTTGTTGGCGCCACTCGCGAAATTGAGCAGACATTTTGCGGCGGCCTTAAACACTACCGCCACGATCTCCTGCGCCTGCAGATCGTGATGTCAGCTGAGCGTGCAACGCCCCAGTAGCACCCCGGACCGGATATTGAGTGGCGCCCCCTGCCTTTCCGCCTGCCGCTAGCAACAACAGATTGAGGGGAATGTTTTGCAGTCGGGAAGGGACTGGGGGAGCGCTGTTTAAATGCGGCCGCTTCCTGCCTTTTTTGTCAGCGATATTTTTGCACCACGCATTCTGAGAGAGGGAGAGATTCCGGCGAGATTCAATGCTGTGTGAAGGAGCATTGGGTACTGAGCAGCATTTTGCAGATTCATTTTGATTTGACCTTCCTTGCATCGATTTAGAAGAGACTATGGGGGCTGCACTCTGAGCTCTTTCCATTGTTGAGGCCTCTCCATTGTTCTTTCCAGCAGATTTGATGTACAGGTCTCTCCAGGCCAAGATTCAAGGGTGCAATGAGCAGGGTGTGGATGGTGAGCAAAATCGACCCTCCCCTTTAAGAACTGGCCAGCGCCAGTGTGTCTGTGTTCCATTGCTTGCTGACTGACATCACATGAGCTTCGCCAGCGCTCTGAGGTAGCGCCTCGTTTCTCGGCGGTAGCGCCTTAAGAGAGGTGTGTAGTGCCTGATTTAGCGCTTCAATCACCTCGGGAGCGATAGAAGCCAAGTTTGCAGCCGGAAGCGATAATTAGCACCAGGTGCTAAACTTTGCTCCCGGCCGATAATTGCGCCCCAAACGGGGCGATACCGAATTTCTCCCCCTAAATCTTTCCAATCTGCGAAACCTCCCTACCCGTACATTTTGATTTCTGCGCTCTAACCATCTCTTTATGCATGAGGCCACATTTCCCGTAACATTTTCTTTGCCATAAGTCTCTTATGTGGTACCTCATCAAATGCTTTTTTGAAAATCCATGTAAACCACCGCTCCACTGCAGTTCCTTTATACTCTGTTACTTTCCTCAAAGAATTCTATAGGTTGGTCCTGCATGATGTGTACTTTAGAAATCCATGCTGGTTGGCTCTGCTTAACTCTTGTTTTTCCAAATGCTTAATTATTTTATCTCCGATTACAAACTCTAATAGTTTACCAGCAGCTGAAGCGAGACTAATTTCCTGCCTGGCTTATTACATTTCTCTTCAAAAAAGGAAACTGGAACATTTGCCACTCTCCAGTTCTTCAGCAAAGAATTTGGAATATCATTTTCCGTAGTTTGCTTCAGAACTCTCGGATGTAAAACATCAGGTCCCTGTGATTTGTCTACTTTGAGTAACTTCCTTAGTGTACTTTCTTTTTGAATAATAACCTCTGCTAACAATTCTAATCCCACTTCTGGTGGTTCTACAATCCCAATATCCACCTCCTCTGTGAAAACTATAGCAAAGTACTGTTTAGTCTCTGCCACTCCCTTACTCCAGTACAATCTTGGCTTCTTCCTCTTAGTGGTCCTACCCTACCTTGTCTATTGTCTTATTACTCCTGTGCTTATAGAAAGCAGTATTTCTCATTGATGATCTACAGCTCTTTTTACCCACTTTTCCTTCCATTCAGTCTGGGAAATATTTATTTTTAGCTCGCTATTATGTGCTTTTTTTTCCCCAGTCATGTACCCTTGTGCTCAACCCTTTTTCCTTTTCTATTCTTGCGCTCAACTTGACTATATTATGGTCACTGTTTGTCCAGGACCAGGTCAAGCAGTGCTTTAATCCTTGTTGGAGTAGCAACATATTAACTTGGAAAATATGCCTAAATCCACCAAGAAAAACCTCCCCTTTTCCACCACACACATTTTCTCTATCCCAGTCTATTTTCAGATAATTAAAATCTACAATTATACATTTATTGTTAATACATGAATCTTTAATTTGTCTACAAATTTCATCCTGCATTCAGACTTTAGGGGTGAAAAGTGCATCACTTGTACAAGACGGAATACATTTTCTGCCCTTTTTGTTTGCCTCATGTTACAGACAATGGCATGTCAAGGTAAACGTGACTCCGTGTTAAGATACTGTTGACTGGCAATTAGTCGTTGCATAACAAGTGCAAGACAACAGCAGTTGGCTGGTATTAGAGCTACAACATTTCAGAAAAATCTATGTTGCGATGTACAAGTATACAGTTTACAGTTGTGTTCTTTTCAGAAAATACTAAATGATAAAATTAAAAACATCTTGAAGCAATGGAACAAAAACCTCTTCAGCCCAACAAGCCACTTCTTCAACAAAGTATATACAGTCCACAAGTCTATGTTAAGAAAATTACCATAGTCGCATTATACACACTATCAGATCAGTCAAATATGTAAGTACTTTTTAGTGATGACACTTGGAAGATTACGACACTGCTTCTTCCACTCCAGCAGGTTTTAATCATTACAGTCAGCCTCAGCGCTCCTGCATTGAATGAGGGTTAAGATTGAGCATGCTTCTCGCTCCTGATCCCTATCCACCAATCACTGCTGTAAGTGTCTTGATTAGAGATCAGTGGAGGTTAGGATTGGGCTTCACTGTGATGATCCCCCCTCCGTGATTAAAAAGCTTGCTGCCACTCACTGTCGAGGCTCACAGGTAAGTAATAGCCATTTGCGTGCGGATCAGTGGTGACTGGCACGCTTGGGACCATACTCGGGAGAGAGGAGAACAAATAAAATGCACCATTTCTAAATTAAAGGTATGAAGGTCCCCAGCACTGAACATGCATTTGTTCTCTGGGACTCAGAAGCTCCACATGTGGTCTAGTTACACTATTCATGATTGATTTATTGGCCTGGAATTTGCGGTCCTGATGATGGCGAACTGGCAGTGTTTGCCATCATTTCGTCTTTGAAACTGACCGCAACTTCAGGAGATCCTGAATTTGCGGTCTGTCCATTACACCTCCACAGGCTGCGCTCCCCCAGGCCCCCCCCCAACCCTCCCACAGAGCCGGCAGCCAGTGAAATCTTTCAAATCGTGGAAACTGACACAAACTGCGGCTCTTCCACAATAGTTATCCTATTAAAAGTTAGACCCAAAGGGATTAGGTGTAACTGGGATTTTAACAGCGTATTGACTGCTAAGCAAAGGTTATGGACCTGAAAAACTAATTTTAATTTTGTGCAGTGCTAAATTTGTCCATTTTAATAAAACTTGAAATTTTTAAGAAACTTGTTCATTTTTTTTTAGACGTTTGTTCATCTTTATTTCAGGTTTGCCTTTTCCCCCATGTGAGAGCCCCAATCTTTATTTTGCTCCCTTTAGCATTTTTAAAAAGTTAGAATTTTAAGAGCTTACTCACTTCCTGGTTAGCTTGCTGTCTGAGAATTCTGGGTTTTGATTGGCTGCTTAGACAGTTTGTTGACCCCAAAGCAGCTCGCACTATGGGATTCCCACTATACTACATTGATCGCGAGATCTTTGTGCGAAGCTTACTTCGGGGCCAGCGGTAAACGCCTTAACTTCACCACTGACCACAAATTCCGGACCATTATTTTGAATTCTTCAATTGGGTTGCTTTTGGTCAATGGAATATTTGGTCAAATCAAAAACCAGTTCAATTCACTAGACAGGTAGGCTGCCAATCAACAACTAAGCAGCCACCACAAACTCAACCAAGCAAAACATGAACATTTTTTCAAAGAAACTACTCATAAATCGGAGCTACCACAAAACTAGCCAATCCTTTTGAAATTATCTCATTAGTTACTGAGTTATTAATGTGTTTGAATAAAAACAACATTCTCTCAGAACAATACATGCATATGATATGAAAGGAGGGCATTTTAGTTAAATATGCAAATATTAAAAGTTATTCTAAGGACCATGGGACAGTGGAAACATTCTACGTATCATCATGAAGTTTAACATAGAGAATTCCTATAACCATCTTTCATTTTCAGTACAACAAATATTTTTGAAACCAACTCGCAAATGAGGATTCTGTTTTTTCTGTGAATAAGAAAATATAACTTGAACTCATCAGACTTCTAATTTTCTGTTCCTGGCTTCAGTATCCTTTCTGTTACAGATATGCAGTTATTCTGTGGAATGAGATACAAGTTAACTGAAAATCATGATATAGTTGATTTAGTCAACTGAATGCTTTGTAGAGCTGTCAGAGAATGTATTGCTGTACGAACATAATGTGTGACCACTAACTATAATTTTCATGTTTTGTTTCCAATCCGATACAACCGTTATAAAAATGTATTATGTCATGATTTATTTGTCTCCTCACTTCTGTGATATTTAGAAGCAAATACTGATATGAATGAATTTACATTTTACTATTTTCAAGTCGGGAAACTCATAAGATTGCAGTGTTTTACATTATGGAAGGACAGGAAGATAAGGGTTCAATTCTCTCAAACACTGGAGGAAGCCAAGCATATGAAAATTTTGTCTCTGGACTAGGCTGGGAGGTATAGAATGTTTCTTCCTTCTACATAGAATTTCTTAGATAATCTTCAGAAAATGTATTATTTTATCTTGGTTGCTATTACCTTAGAAAGTATTATTTGAAATATGTGATTTGTGTGAAGAAACTACATTAGTAATGCAATGGTTTTTGGTTTGTTAAGTGGGTTCACTACTCAAAATGGCTTTAACAATATGTTTTCAACAATTTTTTTGTTTGATTCATTGAACACTATCAAATGTACAACCTAAAGCATCTATTTTATTACTACACGTTCCAAAAATTTGTTTCCTGAATACATCGGAACAGTCTTAATGCTGAAAAGAAGCTGTAGCTGCCCCATAATCCTAAATATTATAAGTAAGATACATGTGCACTGCGTTTCAATCCTCTCTTGTACTTTAGAACTGCAGGCTAGGAGCAGTCTGAATGCATGCAAAGGTTGTGATAAACTCCTATAATATTCTTCATGATTGTGCAGGGTCGTTCCACACAATGTCTAGTTTCAGGTTTTACACTAATCAGGGGCTCTAAACTGTTAAATTGGGTAGCAAGAAGTGACTGAGACACACTGGTATAGATACCTCTCTTCATAGTATTTGGCTTATTATAGTGCAATTCATTCACATCTACTTTCTTTTAGTTCGTTTGGAACTGGAGGTAGACAGAATGTAGACACAATGGGGCCTAAATTCAACAGCGTTACGCCTGCTTTACGGGTGTAAAATGGAGCAATGATAACCAATTTAGCAGTGCAGAGGCCCACGGCCGAATTGCACAAACATTCGGGCAACTTGATCGGAGCTTTTTATTAGGCGGCCGCCAAGCACAGGCCTAGTTTCGGTATTGAAACGAGGCTCCTGTGCCCATATCAGACCAGACTCTTAAATTAGTTAAGACTAGTTGGAGCTTATTTCCGAGTCTGACTCTGCCGAACCAGCAGTCCTTAAAGGGACCGCTGCAGGCCAGCTCAAAAAAAGGCCCCAAAACTGAAATTTTGTGTTGTGCTTCTCCTGCCTCTACAAAACAACCTCGGGCCACTGCTGTACCACTCGTGCCCCCCTCCTGTTTGCCTTCCCCTCCCCCCCAGACTTACCGTAAGCCTAATCACTGGACGAAATTGGATAAGTCCAGACACTGGAGCTGCATCAGGGTGTCTGATCGGTGCTCACAGCTCGCCTGAATTATGATGATTAGTTAATTACAAGAGAAATGCAGGGAACAGCACCAACCACTGTACATGGCCTTCTTTGATCTCTCAAAGGCATTCGACACTGTCAACCGTGAGGATTATGGATTGTCCTGCTCAAATTCGACTGCCCTCAAAAGTTTGTCACCATCCTCCGCCTGCTTCACAACGACATGCAAGCCGTGATCCTGACAAACGGTTCCACCACAGACCCAATTCACGTACGGACCGGGGTCAAGCAAGGCTGTGTCATCGCACCAACGCTCTTCTTGATCTTCCTTGCTGCAATGCACCATCTCGCCCTCAGTAAGCTCCCCACTGGAATGGAGCTAATTTACAGAACAAACGGGAAACTGTTCAACCTGTCGTCGAATTACAGTATGCAGACGACACTTGCATCTGCGCTCACTCCGAAGTCGAACTCCAAACCATCATCAACACCTTCACTGAAGCGTACAAGAGCATGGGCCTTACACTAAACATCCATAAGACTAAGGTCCTCTACCAACCTGCCACACAGTACTGCTGCCCGATTATCAAAATCCACGACAAGGCCTTGGACAACATGGACCACTTTCCATACCTCAGGAGCCTACAGTCAACAAGGGCAGACGTCGACGACGAAGTCCGACACCACCTTCAGTGTGCCAGTGCAGCCTTCGGTCGCCTGAGGAAGAGAGTGTTTGAAGACCAGGACCTCAAACCCTGCACTAAGCTCATGGTCTACAGAGCAGCAGTGATACCCACCCTGCTGTATGCCTCAGAGACATGGACCGTGTACAGCAGGTACCTTAAAGCACTGGAGAGGTACCACCAACGCTGCCTCCGCAAGATCCTGCAAATCCATTGGCAGGATAGGCGCACCAACGTCTGTGTTCTCGCTCAGGCCAACATCCCCAGCATCGAAGCTTTGAACACGCTCGATCAGCTCTGATGGACGGGTCACATCGTCTGCATGCCCGACACGAGACTCCCAAAACAAGCGCTCTACTCGGAGCTCTGGCACGGCAAGAGAGCCCCAGGTGGGCAGAGGAAACGCTTCAAGGACACCCTCAAAGCCTCCTTGGAAAAAGTGCAACAGCCCCACTGACACCTGGGAATCCCTGGCCCAAGACCGCACAAAGTGGAGGAGAAGCATCCGGGAAGGCGCCGAACACCTAGAGTCTCTTCGCTGGGAGCAAGCAGAAGCAGAGCGCACGTCAACCCAGGCACCCCACCCACCCGCCCCTTCAACCACCGTCTGCCCCACCTGTGACAGAGACTGTAGGTCCCGCATTGGACTCATTTTTAATGTCATCCTCAGTTCCGAGGGACTGCCTATAAAGAAGATGATGAATGAAGACCCGAGGACGAGTTTAGTTCGGTCCATGGGACTCTTCGCTCTGGCATGCTATTGCTACACGCCACCGGAATCGCGGCTGCTTTGGGGGGCTAACGAATTTAGGCCCCAATGTCTGATCACCCATTTGGGAACATTGGAAAACAAGTATCCTGATTTTTTTTTTTTCCAGACATGCTCCAAAACTTTATCATGTTCTGGAATTTGTATGAATCTTTCTGCAACAGTCTGGACATGAACAGTCAACTATATTTGTACTGTTTACATGTTTTGGTGGCGGCCTCAGTGCTAATTTGATAGTGTTTTCTCAGAGATGGTTGGAAGTTTATTTTATTGCACAGATTGGAACCAAAACAAATCATTGTCAAATTGGAAATAGTATTATGGTTGAATACGAAAGCTTCACTTCTATAAAACTAAAACGTTAGTTTTCTCATTTATGTGGAAAAAGCTCCAGTTAATGGACTAAAAGTAAAGCATTTTCTTCGCTTAGGAAGAAAATCTTCTCCCTTGAAACTGTTAAAAGTATGTCTGGAATGAAAATGGTACCAAATCAAGGAAATGTTTCTGCAAATCTTCACCATTTTATTAGTAAAGTGTGAAAAATAATTTTTCCTTCATTTCTGAAATTTCATTTATCATTCCCCAGGTTGATCTGTCTACGCATTGTGGCTTTATGGGTGGCCTACAACGTAATGGCAGTACAGGGCAAACTGCACCTTACTATGCTACCTCTACTGTGGAAGTTATTTTCCATGTTTCCACGCGAATGCCATCAGACTCTGATGATTCATTAACTAAAAAGGTAAATAGCTGGAACCAGAGTAAATTTTCCTTGGCTATCACTTTCCTTGCTAAGAAAGAGGAGCACTTAATATTCTGACAATTGTACTTGTTTATTTTTAAATGGTTTAATGTGCATGTATAGAAATTCAAAAGTAAGGGAAGGGGTACCAGTGCTAGACAATGTCAGTTTTGTTACGCTTTAACCTGAATGTATTGAATAGCTACAATTCAGAGACAAGCCACAGATGTCAACTGGTCAGGTTCCACTGCATAGCTCTGGCAACATTCCCCCTTTTAGCTATTAATATGATGCGATTCAGGAGAATCTAGAAAATGGCTTTCAACGTGTCATCAAAAAGAATAACAACAAACTTGATCTTTAGCTTTTCTCAAGAAATTCTGGGTATCTTTTCAATCTAAGAATATTGGGAACTATCCCATCCCTTGTGCTGCACATGAAATCTTGCGAGCCTTGGCTGGAATACATCTCTTCTCCTTTTATATGGATAGCTTAGTAATTATTTCATCTTAGTGAAAGAAATTCTAACCATTTTCTAAATGAGCTGCCAGCCAGGTTAAGCATAAAGCATCATTGGTGGTGTGGAATATTATTCCACCCAGGCTGCCTTAGTCTCACACCTCAAAGTAATCAATTTTGATGTAAGAAGCGCACTCCCACCCAAAGAGGTTTAGGGGTGCAGTGACTTTAGCTAAAATATGCTTCAGTTTACTTTCACAAACTTATGGCATATTCTCTCTAAATATTTTTTCACTTGACAAGTGATATACTTCCCATCCCTCTTCTACCTATTGAAGTGGAGTATGCTGGAAACTTGGTTTCAGATTATTGAGGTACTAAATTATCACCTAAATATGCTTTACTGAATTTTCACCAAACCTCTTGATTAAACCATTAAGTTCCTTGGAATATAGGTTTCAGGTAGGAATTCTAGAGAGTGGAACACAGGCGATTGAAGGCTCTGCTGCCAGTGGTGGGACAAAGGGAGATGTGCACAAAATGCCCAAATCAGAGAACCAAAGGATTCAAGAAGGCTGGAGGAGGTTGCGGAGATATGATGGGGCGAGGCTATGGGGGATTAAAAAATAAGGGCAAGAGTTTTTAATTTAACGTGCTGGAGGGCATGACAAATGTAGGTTAGCAAAGAATGGGGTAAGAACATAAGAAATAAGACCAGGAGTAGGCCATACGGCCCCTCGAGCCTGCTCCACCATTCAATAAGATCATGGCTGATCATTGACCTCAACTCCACTTTCCCCCCCAATCTCCATATTTCTTGATTCCCCTAGAGTCCAAAAATCTTATCTATTTCAGCCTTTAAATACTCAAAGACTCAGCATTCACAGCCCTCTGGGGCAGAGAATTCCAAAGATTCACAACCCTCTGAGTGAATAAATTCCTCCTCATCTCAGTCTTAAATGGCCTACCCCTTATCCTGAGACTATGCCCCCTAGTTCCAGACACTCCAGCCAAGGGAAAAAACCTCTCAGCATCTACCCTGTCAATCCCCTTCAGAATCTTGTATGTTTCAATGAGATCACCTCTCATTCTTCTAAACTCCAGTGAGTATAGGCCCATTCTACACAACCTCTCATCATAGGACAGCCCTCTCATCCCAGGAATCAATCTAGTGAATCTTCGTTGCACCGCCTCCAAGGCAAGTAGATAAGGAGACTAAAACTGTGCACAGTACTCCAGGTGTGGTCTCACCAAGGCCCTGTACAATTGTAGCAAGACTTCGTTCCTCTTGTACTCCAACCCCCTTGCAATAAAGGCCAACATGCCATTTGCCTTCCTTATTGCTTGCTGTACCTGCATGCTAGCTTTCTGTGTTTCTTGCACAAGGACACCCAAATCTCTCTGAACTCCAACATTTGAAAGCTTCTCACCATTTAATGGTAATGGGTGATCAAAATTTAGTGCGGGACAGGACATCTGCAGCAGAATTTTTAACACATTGGGGTATTTCGAGGATATTACAGGAAAGATGTGATTGCATCACACATAGAAAGGGTACAGAGGAGATTTACGAGGATGTTGCCTGGGCTGGGGAATTTTAGATATGAGGAAAGATTGGATAGGCTGGGTTTTTTTTCTTTGGAACAGAGGAGGCTGAGGGGAGACTTAACTGAGGTGTATAAAATTATGAGGGGCCTAGATAAAGTGGATAGGAAGGACCTATTTCTCTTAGCAGAGGCCAATAACCAGAGGGCATACATTTAAAGTAATTGGTCGGAGGTTTAGAGGGGATTTGAAGAGAACTTTTTTCACCCAGAGGGTGGTGGGGGTCTGGAACTCTGCCTGAAAGGGTGGTGGAGGCAGAAACCCTCATCGCATTTAAAAAGTACTTGGATATGCACTTGAAGTGCCGTAACCTATAGGACCAAGAGCTGGAAAGTGGGATTAGGCTGGATAGCTCTTTTTCAGCCGGCACAGACACGCTTGGCCGAATGGCGGCCTCCTGTGCTGTAAATTTCCGAGAGGCCAACAAGGAGAACATTGGAGTAATCGAGTCTGGAGATGACAAAAGCCAAGAGGCTGAGGTAGGGGGACAATGGGGCAGTTATGAAGGTATAAGAAAGCAGTCTTTGTGATGGAGGGGTTTTGAAACTCAGTTTAGGGTTGAAAAGAGCACCAAGGGTGCATAGTGAGATGGTGTCAAGGAAAGGAGTTGGAATCAGTGGCAAGAGAGCTGTGTTTGTGGTGGAGGACAAATGCAATTGCTTCTATCTTGCCACTGTTTAATTGTATATTATGACTGATCAGTCTGACAGCAGAGAGGCAGTCA
Source organism: Somniosus microcephalus (assembly GCF_052327205.1). Taxonomy (NCBI): domain Eukaryota; kingdom Metazoa; phylum Chordata; class Chondrichthyes; order Squaliformes; family Somniosidae; genus Somniosus; species Somniosus microcephalus. The sequence continues at coordinate 157,402,848 of NC_140989.1, read as the reverse complement.
CGATAGGTGGTGGAGTTGGTGTCATTGGTATATTTGTGGCAGCAGGCCCTGGTCACTGGGGGTCAATGTGTAGATGGGGGTTGCGGGCAAGGAGAGAGATTTGGTGACTCCAGCGGTTGGCAGCATGCAGGAGGGAAGAGAAACCATTGCTGGAAATATTTAAATAGATAGCAATGGAACCATGCAACAGCTGTCCCACAGGCATAGACAACGGAGGGGAGGCGCTGGAGGAGCATAGTTTATTTGGTAGTTCTTGAGGGGAGGGGAGTCCTCTTCCAATTTTATTTAGGAAAGATATTTTAGTTACTTGATCTTGACTTTAACTGGCATGAGTTCGTTAAGTATACAGGCCTGGAGTTTCCTTTGTGTTTGCGCCCAGAGAGATGTGTAACCTGGGCACAAACCAATTACGTGGCTTAAAAGAGCACGGAATTTTGGAAATAAGTGACTTGCATGCCTAATTACAATACGCCCAAGGCTCCTTGCTCTTGTGTCCGTTCATCAACCCCTTTGTCCGAACAAATCTCTGCCCACAAAACTGGCCCTGACCCCAACTCCCCAGTCCAAGTATCCTCCAATTGTGCTTATTTGGAAGGTCTCTTAAAATTCTGACCTGATTTTCAGGTGGGGCAGGAAAGAAAGTCATTCTTCTGGTGTTGAATTGCAAGTTTTTGAACATTTTTAAACAATTTATCCTCGGAGACCTGCTCTGTGTTTGCTGTTCCTTTTGAATGGATTTTTATGGCACAGGTGTAAATCACATGAAATATTGAAAAGCTTCCCCGATTGCAGGTTCCTCAATATGCTGTGCCTGATGTGCATGAATGATGGTTAAATGAGTTGAAACTTAAAATTTCATACTTAAATAAAGAAGACATATATGGGGTGGTTTCGGTGCTTTCCTTGGGATCCGATTGTTTACACTGCTTTACACTCATTTAAGTTCAGGTGTATTCTAATGAGATTGGGAGGATACTTGGGTGTAACTTGACATCAGCAAAGTGGGTGCAACATTGGGTGCATTTTTTGGTCTAACTTCTGGGTTGTGCCCTTGGGGCAGAGCGATCATAATATGATAGAATTCTTCATTAAGATGGAGAGGGAAGTATTTGATCAGAGACTAGGGTCCTGAATTTAAATAAAGGAAACTACGATGGTATGAGGCGCGAGTTGGGTAGGATTGATTGGGGAATGTTACTCAAAGGGTTGACGGTGGATAGGCAATGGCAAATATTCAAAGATCGCATGGATGAACTAAAGAATTTGTTCATCCCTGTTTGGCATAAAAATAAAACAAAAAAGGTGACTCAACCGTGGCTAACAAGGGAAATTATGGAGAGCATAAGATCCAAGGAGAGGACATATAAATTGGCCAGAAAAAGCAGTAATCCAGAGGATTGGGAGCAGTTTAGGCTTCAGCAAAGGAGGACAAAGGGATTAATTAAGAGGGGAAAAATAGAGTATGAGAGTAAGCTTGCAGCGAACATAAAAACTGACTGTAAAAGCTTTTATAGATATGTGAAGAGAAAAAGATTGGTGAAGTCAAGCGCAGGTCCCTTGCAGTGAGAATCAGGGGAATTTATAATGGGGAACAAAGAAATGGCAGACCAATTAAATACATACTTTGGTTCTGTCTTCACAAAGGAGGACACAAATAACCTCCCAGAGATGTCGGGGAACATAGGGTCTAATGAGAGGGAGGAACTGCATGAAATCAGTATTTGTAGGGAAATGGTGTTAGGGAAATTGACAGGATTGAAGGCCGATAAATCCCCAGGGCCTGATGATCTACATCCTAGGGTACTTAAGGAAGTGGCCCTAGAAATAGTAGATGCATTGCTGGTCATCTTCCAAAATTCTATAGACTCTGGAACAGTTCCCATGGATTGGAGGGTAGCTAATGTTATCCCACTGTTCAAAAAAGGTGGTAGAGAGAAAATGGGGAATTATCGACTGGTAAGCCTGACATCGGTAGTTGGGAAAATGCTAGAGTCCATTATAAAAGACGTAATAGCAAAGCACTTGGAAAACAGTGACAGGATCAGACAAAGTCAACATGGATTTACAAAAGGTAAATTGTGCTTGACTAATCTACTGGAATTTTTTGTGGATGTAACTGGTAGAATAGATAAGGGAGAACCAGTGGATGTGGTGTATTTGGACTTTCAGAAGGCTTTTGATAAGGTTCCGCATAAGAGATTAGCGTGTAAAGTTAAGGCACACGGGATTGGGGGCAAGGTACTGACTTGGATAGAGAACTGGTTGGCAGACAGGAAGCAAAGAGTTGGAATAAACGGGTCTTTTTCCGAGTGGCAGGCAGTGACTAGTGGGGGTACCGCAGGGATTGGTCCTAGGACCCCAGCTATTCACAATGTATATTAATGATCTAGACGAGGGAACTAGATGTAATATCTCCAAGTTTGCAGATGACACAAAGCTGGGTGGGCGTGTGTGCTGTGAGGAGGATGCAGAGAAACTCCAGTATGATTTGGACAGGTTGGGTGATTGGGCAGATGCATGGCAAATGCAGTATAATGTGGATAAATGCGAGGTTATCCACTTCGGTGGCAAAAACAGGAAGGCAGATTATTATCTGAACGGCAATATATTGGGAGAAGAGGAAGTGCAACGAGACCTGGGTGTCCTTGTGCACCAGTCACTGAAGGTAAGCATGCAGGTGCAACAGGCGGTTAAGAAGGCAAATGGTATGTTGGCCTTCATAGCGAGAAGATTCATGTACAGGAGCAAGGATGTCTTGCTGCAGTTGTACAGGGCCTTGGTGAGACCACACCTTGAGTATTGTGTGCAGTTTTGGTCGTCTTATCTGAGGAAGGATGTTCTTGCCATGGAGGGAGTGCAGCGAAGATTCACCAGACTGATACCTGGGATGGCAGGAATGAAGTATAAGGAGAGATTGAGTCGATTGGGCTTATACTCGCTGGAGTTTGGAAGAATGAGAGGGAATCTCATTGAAACTTATAAAATTCTAACAGGACTAGACAGACTAGATGCAGGAAGGATGTTCCTGATGGCGGGGGAGTCAAGAACCAGGGGCGACAGTCTAAAGATAAGGGGTAAGCCATTCAGGACTGAGATGAGGAGGAATTTCTTCACCCAGAGAATGGTGAACCTGTGGAATTCTCTACCACAGAAGGCAGTTGAGGCTAATTCATTAAATATATTCAAGAAGGAGTTAGATATATTTCTTAAGGCTAAAGGGATCAAGGGATATGGGGAGAAGGCAGGGACAGGGTACTGAATTTGGATGATCAGCCATGATCTCATTGAATGGCGGAGCAGACTCAAGGGGCCAAATGGCCTACTCCTGCTCCTATCTTCTATGTTTCTATGAAACTCCAGGTCACAATTTTTATGGTGCATTTTTCATTTCTTGAGTATATGGAAAACATTTCAGTGCATCATTGGGTTCTGCTTCTGAATCTTGTGGTTGTTGTGAATATAAAACTGTTAAATTAGATTTTCATTTCTTTCAGCGATTCATTTTAATCAACAATTTGCAATTCTAAGGGTAATCACTGCAGTATCTCCCAAACATTCTATATAACCGCCAGCTGTTTTGTGCCCATGCATTAAAATGGTAGTTTAAGATAGATCCAGTACAATATTGCAGCATATAATTTAGTATTACTTCTTGTGCATCACATGGTCTCATTTAGGTGAATCATTGCAACACACACATCAAATTTATTTGCTGTGGTTTGAGGTTAAATGGCTTATAACGCAGCAGAGGACATGCACATGGACCCTTAGGTGGAATAAAATTCACATTCTAAACTAAATTTGCCAAAATTATTGCATAGTTTAATCTTCTTGCTAAGTCTGACTTATGAAGAGAGATTGGGTTGATTGGGCTTATACTCGCTGGAGTTTAGAAGAATGAGAGGGGATCTCATTGAAACTTATAAAATTTTAACAGGACCGGACAGACTAGATGCAGGAAGGATGTTCCCGATGGCGGGGGAGTCCAGAACCAGGGGTCACAGTCTAAAGATAAGGGGTAAGCCATTTAGGACAGAGATGAGGAGGAATTTCTTCACCCAGAGAGTGGTGAACCTGTGGAATTCTCTACCACAGAAGGCAATAGAGGCCAATTCATTAAATATATTCAAGAAGGAGTTAGATATACTTCTTAAGGCTAAAGGGATCAAGGGATATGGGGAGAAAGCAGGGACAGGGTACTGAATTTGGATGATCAGCCATGATCTCATTGAATGGCGGAACAGGCTCGAGGGGCCGAATGGCCTACTCCTGCTCCTATCTTCTATGTTTAAATCTACAGTTACTGCTTTATCATATACAGGTAGACTATCCTTTATCCAAAAACCTCGGGACCAGCCGTGTTTCGGTTTTCGGAAAATTTCGGATTTTGGAAGGTGGGTCGGCGGGGGTCCGCGGGGGGGTCGGCGGGGGTCGGGGTCGGCGGGGGTCCGCGGGGGGGTCGGCGGGGGTCGGGGTCCGCGGGGGGTCGTGCGCCACTCTGGTCATGTCGTGCGCACGACTTACGCTGACCGAAAAAACCTTCGGTTTTTAGAGGGTTTCGGTTTTCGGAAGTTCGGATAAAGGGCAGTCTACCTGTACTAGAGAATAATTTTGAAGGCATCCAGGCGAGTGACTAGTAAAAAGACAGCAGATTATGTGAAAAATTTACTCGCACCCAGGAACCATTCAACTCCAGAAATAGTACCAGCTGCAAAATAGTTGTGATTAATTTAAAAGCAAAATGTTGCAGATGCTGGAAGTCCGAAACAAAAACAGAGAAAGCTGGAAATACTCAGCAGGTCAGGCAGCATCTGTGGCGAGAGAAACAGAGTTAACGTTTGAAGTTGCTGACCTTTCATCAGAACTGGAAGATGTTAGTGATGAACAGCTTTTAAGCGAGTGCAGGGCTAGGGAAAAGTTGGGGGGGTTGACACGGTTAGGAAAAGAATAAAAAGGAGAGGTCTATGGTAGGGTTGAGGGCAGGAGTGCAAAAGTGATAGTGCAATGCAAAATGAGGTGATAATGAGACAAGTACAGAAACAAAAGATGGGTCCAGAGGAGGCGTAAATGAGGAGGACTGCAACAAATTACAAGAAGACATTAATAAACTTGCGGAATGGGCATATAATTGGGAAATGAATTTCAACATAGATAACTGGTAAGGTATTACATTTTGGTAAGAAAAATAACGAAGCCACATATTACTTGGAAAATAAGAATCTAAATGGAGTAGAGGAGCAAAAAGATCAGAGCACAAATACGTTAATCACTGAAAATAAGGCAGAAACAAAAGCAAACCAAGCACTGGTGTTTATTCCTAGAAGGACAGAATTGAAAAGTAGAGAAGTTATGCTAAACTTGTATCGAACCTTGCTTAGACCACACTCAGAGTACTGTGTACAGTTCTGGTCACCATATTATAAAAAGGATGTAGAGGTACTGGAAAGGGTGCAGAGAAGATTTACACTGATGATACCAGAATGGCAAGGGTATACCTATCAGGAAAGGATGAACAGCCTGGGTCTCTCTTTCTCTTGAAAAGAGAAGGCTGAGGGGTGACCTAATAGAGATCTTTAAAATTATGAAAGGTTTTGATAGAGTAGACATAGAGAGAGAGAATTTGCTCTTGTGGGGAAGAGTAAAACTAGAGGCCATCAATATGAGCTAGTCACCAAGAAATCAAATAAGGAATTCAGAAGAAACTTCTTTACCCAGAGAGTGATGAGAATGTGGAACTTGCTACCACAGGGAGTGGTTGAAGCTAATAGTGTAGATGCATTAGAGGGGAAGCTAGATAAGCGTATGACGGAGAAGGAAATAGAGGGTCATGCTGAAGAGTTAGATGAGGAAGAGTGAGAGGAGGCACAAGTGGAGCACAAATGCCGGCATGGACTGGTTGGGCCGAATGGCCTGTTTCGGTGCTGTATATTCTATGTAAATGGTTACTGCAGAATAACAGGAGGAGGGAAGCATGAAAAATCTGCCAAAGAAGAGAAGGCTGATCGTGGCCCAGAAATATGGTGGAAGAAAGCCAAGTAGACCCAGGGTGAGGACCACCCCGCCTGCCGTGTGTTGATAGCAGTTCCCCACCTCAAACACTAGGCCACACCACCTGCACTCCCAGTGCAACCATTCTCCATTACCAGCACCTGCTGCCCAAGAGAAAATGGGAGCGGTGGTTGAGATCTAAAGTTGTTAAACTTAATGTTAAGGCCGGAAGGCTGTAAAGTGGCTCATAGAAAGATGAAATGCTGTTCCTCGAGCTTGCATTGAGCTTCATTGGAACAGTGTAGGAGGCCAAGGAAGGAGAAGTTAGAGTGGGATGAAGAATTAAAGTGGCAAGTGACCGGTGCTCAGGGTCTCACTTGCAAATACAGTAGACTAAGTTGAATTAAGTTGTGATTAATTAATGGTTAACTATTAACTGTTGTGATGATTACTTTTGCTATGCACAGATGTACTTGGAAATCAACTGAAATGCCGTAACCTGTTGTCAGGCTAGAAATATATTGAGACATTTTCCCTCTATCGCTTGCCCTGTAATTTCAATGAAAATGAACCGTCTTAACATAGACAGACCAGGCTGTTACTTATTGATGGGAAGCTTGGTGTTACATTTGCTTTATTTAATTCAGGCTAATGTATACCATGACTCTGCTCTGCTAAAATGTTAAACACATGTTTTCTAGTTTCAAGAGCACTTTTTTCAATTATTTCTTTATTGTACCAAAAACCTAGAGCAATCTGTTTGGATCAAATTTTGTTTTAAAAGAAAATTGACCAACAGGAAATGCAACTCCTAAAACATCTCTTTTTAAGTACAGTAATCTCTTAGTAGGAGATAGCCTAATTGTTGACTTTTAGGCTAATGGTGTCCTGTTGCTTCAGGTTCCCTTGCATCACGGAGGCATTCTGCTGACTTCTGTTATGGACCAGTTATTGAGTAGTTCCACAGAGAAAGAAACTAATTGTGAGGCTCCAGAATGATGAAAAGGCAGGATACATTGAATACATAGCAGGCATTTTATACAGCTATTTTAGGATCCAGTGTGGAGCATTTATTTTGCATATCCCTAAAAAGCTCAAGCTATTAATGCATTTATTTAATAGTTTTGAGTATTGAACAAAATGCAATCATTTCTGTTAAATAATGGAAACAGTATTATTAGTAAGGCCAGTGATATTCTTACTGTAACAACAAAAATCAACTCGTGCTGCACAAAATACAATCAGGCACACGAATCGATGAGACTTGACCTGCTTTGTTTCTCACTCTTTTCTTGAAACCTGATTAGTATTCAGTTGTGCATGAACATATCGATTCTAAAATGTGAGCTTAAGTCAGAGCAGACCTGTACTTCGATTTTGCGTGTTGAAGAGTAGAACAAGAGATTAACTGAACACAGAAGTCAGACAAAGGAGAGCAATCTTGTCTGAATACTTCTCACATGACACAACCCTCAAATTCAAGTATTTCCTCTTTTAGAATTGGTTTCAATCGTTTCCAACTAAGAAGCTGCTTTATCTAATCAATGAGGTGTCACGCCATCAGCCTTAGCAGTTAATGGGTTACCCAGAAATCTAACCTGAGGCCTCCTCAACTCAAAATCTTTAACAATGTTGAACAAACTATCTTGACGACTTCGAAGAAAAGTCATGTAATGCTTGCTGCTCTCTCTATCTCCCGCCTTATTACCATTTTCGCGAAGCTTAAACGCGGATGGTAAGTGTATCGGCTCATCTCTAACTATGTCTGAAACACTTAAACTTGTTTATAAATTAAACACCCTTTTCATATGTTCAGGTAATAACTTCATCTTTCCTTAAAATTCCAGGTTTAATTTGGCCGGATGCAGCAACATGTCTGCTGGAAAGACCAAATAAAACCCAATGAGGGCAGGTTTATGCTTTGCCTATTTCTTCCAGCAATGCTGTCGAGGGATTGAGCAATTCAAATTTACGAGTGATCACTTTTCCACCATAAAACTAGCTCACTGCAAAAGGTCTGAAGGAAGAGTTCCACCATTGAGTTCTTCAACCAGATATTTGATTGGCCTGTGATTCAGTGCACGGATATTAATGCAGTTCACAATTTCTAAAACTACAGTAGCTTTATAATGTGCTTCAAACTCAGTTGCTTTGATAACAGTGCAGTGAAATGTCCAGAATTCTGAACTCCCTTACTGATGATATTGCTTGTGCTCCATTCATAGCAATTGTAGTAAGATTTTGTAACAGTACCTTGACTTTCTGAATAATAGACATCAGAGCCTCCTTGATATCAGTGGCCTGATTCGATCTTTTAGTGATATAATGTCAAGTAGTTCTTCCTTTGCAGTCAGAGAAATTTCCTGTTGGAACATAATTGGGAAGTTACTCCTGAAATTACGCCCATTCATGCAGCCATTCTACCGACATTAGTTTAACTTTCATGCCAATCTCATTAACAAATGCTAGAAAATCCTTGTCAATGAGCTCATGGTTAGTGATCAAGTAGCAATTTGAGAATTTGCATGATAGGAGAGAGTCAGCAGAGTTTTGGATGAGCTGAAGTTTACGGAGGGTGGGGGTGGAAGGCCCACCAAGAGAGCATTGGAATAGTTGGGCTGGATTTTGCCAATGGGGAGTTTTTGGAGGCGGGACTCCCACTTGTCGGGTTTTAGTCCAGCCTCCATCGACTTCTGGCCAACCCACGCTATTTTCCCTTGATTGACCTTGTTAAGCCCGCCCAGCGGGCTTAGCAGGGCAATTAAGGGCAAGCGAGAATGTCAGTGTATGACGTTTCATCTGTCAAAGAATTGTCATCGTTTAACAGCTCTGTGAAGCTGTCAAACACTGACATTCTCTGTAGTTTGATGAGTTCTTGAATTCAAGACTCATCAAACCTCTTTCTTTAGCAGAAATTAGATGGTTGTTGCATTGGAGAATGCAGCAGCCATCTGTCCTCTCTGCCGCGGAGATGTGAGACTCTCCACATCCCCAACTCATCAAATCAAATCAACTTTTATTGTCATTGTTAGTGCACAAGTGCAGTACAACGAAATGTAGGCTTGCGGCTCCCGAGAGTGTACAATTAGATTAAGACATTTAAACATTCAACATACATTTGGCTTGTAATACATTAACATAAACATAACCATAATAAAGTGCATTGGCAGATGTGCAGGCTTTAGAGTTTATTTGTGGAGTTCAGTAGGATGACAGCCCTGGGAAAGAAGCTGTTCTAAATCTGGTCGTACGGGTGCGAATGCATCTGTAGCGTCTCCCAGATGGCAGGAGGGCGAACAGACTGTGGCTGGGGTGGGTAGGGTCTTTGATGATGGACCGTGACCTCCGTAAACAGCGTTTCTGGTATATGTGCTCTATGGTCGGTAGCCGGGTGCCGGTAATGCGTTGGGCAGTTTTGACTACCCGCTGCAGGGCTTTCCGGTCATAGTAGCTACAGCTGCCATACCATACTGTGATACAGTTTGTCAGGATGCTCTCTATTGTGCAGCGGTAAAAGTTAGAGAGGATCAGGGGTGACAGGTTACATCCCTTCAGCCTCCTTAGGAAATATAGGCGCTGCTGGGCCTTCTTCACCAGAGAGGAGGTATTGAGGGACCAGGAGAGGTCTTCCGTGATGTGGACTCCGAAGAACTTAAAGCTGTCCACCCTTTCCACCACAGCCCCATTGATGTGGATGGGGGTGTGACTTCCGCCTTTAGACTTCCTGAAGTCCACAATGATTTCTTTGGTTTTCTTGATGTTAAGGGCCAGGTTATCGGCGCACCACTTCACGAGATGCTGGACCTCCTCCCTGTAGGCTGACTCATCGTTGTTGGTGATCTGGCCTACTACCGTGGTATCATCCGCAGACTTGATGGTGTTGGAACCATGAACAGCCACACAGTCGTGGGTGAAGAGGGAGTAGAGGAGGGGGCTCAGCACACATCCTTGTGGGGCCCCCGTGTTCAGGGTCAGGGGAGGGGGGGAGGTGTGGTTACCTAATTTGACAGGCTGGGGTCTGTTTGTTAGGAAGTCCAGGGTCCAGTTGCAGAGGGAAGTGTTCAGGCCAAGAGTTTGGAGTTTGGTGGCCAGCTTGTTGGGGACGATAGTGTTGAATGCTGAGCTGTAGTCTATGAACAGCATTCTGATGTAGGTCTCCTCACCATCTAAGTGATTCAGTGCCGAGTGTAGAGCAGTTGTGATTGCATCCTCCGTTGATCTGTTTGCACGATAGGCAAACTGGTGTTGGTCAAGAGAGGTGGGAACACTGGCTTTGATGTGAGCCAGGACCAGTCTCTCGCAACACTTCATTATGATGGGTGTGAGTGCGACAGGTCGATAGTCGTTCAGGCACGTCACAGCCGTTTGTTTTGGCACAGGAATAATGGTAGCGGTCTTGAAGCATGTAGGGACTACTGCCTGGGCCAATGACAGATTGAAGATGGCGGGGATGACATCAGCCAGCTGATCAGCACATTCCTTGAGTACCCGTCCAGGGATGCTATCCGGTCCAGCAGCCTTTCGTGTGTTCACTCCGCGTAGAACACCCCTTACGTCGGAGGTCGACAGAGTGAGCACCTGGTCTTCCGGGGGTGGCAAGGCTTTGGTAGCCGGCTCCTTGTTGTCCCTGTCAAAGCGAGCGTAGAAGTTGTTAAGCTCCTCCGGAAGGGAGGCATCGCTAACCGGGGGGCTGGTGTTTTTGCCCTTGTAGTCGGTGATGGACTGGATGCCTTGCCACATGCGCCGCGGGTCCGAGTTGTTGTGGAAATGATCCTCTATCCGCAGTGCCTGTTTCCTTTTGGCAGTCCTGATACCCTTTTTTAGGTTGGTCCTAGCTTCACTGTAAGCCGCCGCGTCGCCAGATTTAAATCTTGAAGCCTGCAGGAAGAAACAAAGGTAAGTAAACTTTTACTAACACTTTCCACTTACCTCACATACTCACCTCTTCACATTTGCACCCATCATTTACCTTCACAGCACACTTTTGCACCCCTCCGACCCCCGCAGACCCACTGCTCGCCTCGGTGACCCTGGCGGGGTTTGCAGCCTTCGGGAAGCGCGCACTTGTGTGGGTAAAATGGGGACAATCCTTAACAGGCAGATAAGTGGCATTAATCCTCTTCCCGCCTCCAAGGAGATGGGACCCGGCGCGGGTCAGCTACTCGCCTCCTGGCAAGATGGCATGGAGGCTGGTTGGGGGGCGGGATGGGCACCCGCCCCCAGATTCTGCCATTTTCCAGGCAGTACCACCTCCATACCCGCCTCCCCAGGGCTGGCAAGATCGCGCCCCTTGAGTCTGGAGGGGACAAAGACATGGCTGAGGGTTTTATAGTATATGAGCTGAGGTAGTGGAGCAGGTGGGCGATGTTACGGAGATGAAAGTAGGTGGTCTTTGTGATGGGGAGGATATTAGGTTGGAATGTTCAACTTGGAGTTGAACATACAATGGTTGCAATCTGGTTCAACCTGAGACAGTGGCCAGAGAAGGGGATGGAATCGATGACAACAGTATGGAGTTTGTACCCGAGGCTGAAGTCTGTGGTTTTGGTCTTCCCAATGTTTAACTAGAGGAAAGTGCGGCTCCTCCAAGGATGGATGTCGGACTCATAGTCTGACAACAAAGAGGCAGTGAAGGGATTGAGACAGGTGCTTCAGAAGTAGAGCTGAATCTCGTCAGTTGTACCTAGGGAAACAGAATTTTCAACGCAGAGACAGGCCAATCGGCACAACTGGTCTATGCCGATGCTTGTGCTTCACATGTTTGCAAGTGATGTCACCGAGCGGCAACAGGTAGATGAGGAAGAGGAGGGGGGCAAGGTTGGATCCTTGAGGGACTTTGGAACAATGGTCCCTGTAAATATTTTTTGCGACCCCTTCAAAATACCGTGCATGCACAGTTTTTCTATTTAAAACTTGGCTGCGTGGGACTCATGAAGCGCTGCGCGGCCACACAGCTTACAGGGAACATTGCTTTGGAGGTAACCATGCAGGGGCCGGAAAAGAAGCCATTACTGGAGATGCTGTGGCTACAATTGGATAGGTAAGAGTGGAAGCAAGCAAGAACAGCCCCACTGAGCTTTATGACGGAAGAGAGAAGTTGGAGGAGAATGATATGGTTAACTATGTCAAAAGCTGCAGAGAGATCAGAGAGGGATAGTGCACCATGGTCACAGTGACAGACAATACCATTTCTGACGGAGGGCCATCGACCTGAAACGTTAACTCTGTTTCTCTCTCTACAGATGCTGCCTGACCTGTTAAGTATTTCCAGCATTTTCTGTTTTTATTTTTAATGCCATTTGTTACTTTGATTAAGGCCATTTTGGTGCTGTGACAAGCAGAAACCAAGCTGGAGAGATGTAAACAGGGAGTAGCAGGAAAGATGGGCACAGATGTGGGAGGCAACAATACTTTCAAGGACCTTGGAGATGGGATGCTAGTTTGCAAGAACAGAGGAGTGGATTTTTTTTTAATAAGGGGGTGATAGCAGTTTTGAAAGGGGGAGGGGCAGTACAAAATAAACACTCATGTAACACATGCTATTTGCTTTCTTCTCTTGCCTCTGTTCTGAGCATGCTTTCAAATCATATACTGCAACAGGATAGCAGTTTATACTTGAAAATGTTTAATTTTTATTAAAATATTGGCCCAGAAATTCGGGTCAGGGGCTTCCCGCGGGTGTAAGCCCCCGACCTGCACTTGCCTTGCACGCCGGCCGTTGAGCTGTAGGGCCCCGTGGAATTCCAATCCGGGGCCTGGTCCAGCTGCCGGCGCGCAGTGCTTGCGTATCCCAGGGGCGCAGTTAGTTCGATGCGTCCCCTGGGATCACGTGGGCCATGGGCAACCAATCGAAGCAGGGAATGCTCCATTCATAAGTCAGACAGAAAGACCTGTCAAGACTTAAATACTACGGCCCCAAAATAGCACTAAACCTTCAAAAAAAATTTTTTTTTAAATCACATTTTTTAAATAAACTATAAATTACATTAAATAACTATTTTAAACAATGGCCCAGAAATTCGTGTCGGGGGCTTCCCGCGGGTGCAAGCCCCCGACCTACACTTAACTAGCGCGCCGGCAGTTGAGGCCTGGGCCTGCGTGCATTTTCTCTCTGTGGCCCGGTCCAGCTCCCGGCGCGCTGTGCTTGCGTGATCCAGCGGCGTACTTAGTGCGATGCGTCGGCTGGGATCACGTGAGCACTGGGCAACCAATCGGAGGAGGGAAAAGTCCATTCATGAGTTTAACTGAAAGAACTGTCAAACTCATGAAAACTCCGGGCGCCCAAAACAGCACTTAACCTTAAAATAAATTTGAAAAAAAATCACACTATTTAAATCAACTATAAATAACATTAAATAACTATTTTAAACAATAATTTAAATTTTTGAAAAAAATAATTTTATAAAAAATCAGGGCTAAAAATACACTTACCTTACTGTAAAGTAATTAAAAATAATAAACCTGTGGAAAAAATGTTCTAATTTTAATTAATTGACCACTTACCTTTTAAAATGAAGTCCTTACGCCTGTTTTTTTAATGTGTAAAATGTAGAGGCATTCACGCACGGAAAAACCTGTATAAAAAAAAAAGAGGAAGTTCAACGCGCATGTGCAGACTCCTGCACGTACGCGTTTGACCTCTGAACTCCTTGGTTCAGAGGATCGGAAATGCCGGTTTCCCGCACATGCGTAGTGCATGCAAGAAACCGGCACTTCCATCGGGTCCACGCGTGAGTACTCCGTCCGTACTCATGCGTTGGGACCTGAATTTCTGGGCCATCAATTTAAATTTTAGAATATAAAATTATTTTTTTCAAACGGGGCTAAAAATAAACTTACCTTGCTTTAAAGTATTTAAAAATAATAAACCTGTGGAAAAAATGTTGTAATTTTAATTAATTCACCACTTACCTTGTAAAAAGCAGGCCTTACGCCTGCTTTTTAAATGTGTAAATTCTGCAGGCTTACCCTCCTGGGAAAACCTGTTTTAAAAAAAAAAAAACCTAAGTTCGATGCGCACGCGCAGCCTCCCCTGCGCAAGCGTTCGACCTCTGAACCTCTTCGTTCAGAGGAACGGAAGTGCCGGTTTCCCGTGCATGCAGGAAACCGGCACTTCCATCGGGCCCACGGGTGAGTACCCCGTGCGTACTCACCCGTGGAGACCTGAATTTCTGGGCCATTATTGTACAGGTTTCACTTCACTTCCTCACTCCTCAAACAGAATCCAGTTAAAATGCAGAAATTTCAATATTTAGGGTTATTATGCCTGAAACCCCACAATTCATTATCAGCAACAAGCTGGTGCTTTTGAATCTAAAATTATCTTTGACACGTGCTGCCTTCACGTCCTATTTAGAAAATGGCACTCCCTCTCTCGAAGCCACCTGCTCCTTCCCATTTCCTACGCACAGCCCACGTGTCTGTGACGGCCCAGTCAGAGAGCCACACCTATTGGAATCCCATCCAAAGATCACAGATCTGCTTTTGAGGTATGGAAGATCCACATGTAGTTTGTGAGCCACATATTAGCCACTGCTGGCATTGTATCTCATTGAAGTAAAGTGGTAGAACAAATTTTTTGACAGTAATTTTTCATTTTTGGGGGGGTTATTTTATTCCTATTTCCATGATAATTTTTTTAATTTCTCTTGTAAAGGTGATCTATTAGGGGCACACTTCTTTCTTGATAGTATAACTCAAAAATGCATTTTTAGAAATTCTATTATAATTGAAGAAAAAAAATACCATGAGAGTTTGGGTAAGTGGAAATGAATTTAAAAAGTGTTTATACATGTTTGGTAAGGATCTCAGATGTATATGAATGGTGAGCACCTCGCTGAAATTACATCCTGGAAATGCTGAATTTGGTGATGAATCATATTTTTAGGTTGTAATGTGTGAATAGATTTTCAAAGGGCCAATAAATAGTGAAGTGTAAGTATTTTTATACAGCAAGATGCAGTTGTAATCTGTTTCTGTAAATACATAAATAGCCTGAATAAATGTAATTGCATCTAAATCTTCATATGAGTAGTCTGTCATAAAGGCTTTACTAAAATTGCCTTAATAAAGATGTGGGTCTTACCGTTCCATGGTGCTGCAACATCTGGCATCATTATTGTAAACTTTTGATCAGAGCATACACTAAAGTGAAAATCAATTTGTGCATCAGCATGCTACAGTCCTCTGACTCGATCTTACCAAATCACAGTTAATGGTTTAAAAAAAATGAGCTGCGAAAACTGCTGAGGTTATTTAGCTTATCAAAAAATGTTTAGTCGTAGTAAGCTCTCATTTTTGTTGTGTGCCTCCAACCCTATGCTGAACCCTGTGCTCTTACAGTAGAAATGTGTTAGCTTTGTTCAATTCGATTTTTAGCAGCAACAGGGGTTGCAAGCTGTGACAGAGCTGTGCTATTGGATTTCTGCAATTCATTTGGCTCCACGAACTGTAATTGCACTTATGTCTTGCAAGGCTTTTTTAGCCTGAGGCAGGACTGGAGCAGGAAAACAAATTGGCAGGGTTACAGTAAGAGTGGAGCCGAATGAAAGGCGCACATTATCAGTCTACAGGCTGTGCTATTCTGCCAGGAAGTTTTAGTTAATTTACAAATAAAACTCCGCTTTTGAGGAAGAGCACACTATAGCCCAAACAAAAGGGTTGGTCAGACTTCAGAGTGACTGAATAACAGGGCTATCATGCCTACTTGACAGCAGGAATTTTTCAATCAAATTGACGACTCCATTCTTGAGCCAGCTGGCTTTATAATGCAATTAACACAAGGAAGGTCAGGCTGTTGGGCACAGCGCCTTGACCAGTGTCATCAGTGGTGTGCTAGCCATCCGGCTCACAGCCTGTAAAATAGCTACAGCTACAATTCACATGAGTAACTGGGTTGTGCGGCACACATCTAATTAGCCAAGGATTCAGTTGTTTTCTTAAGACAACAGAATCAAGTGTTTCTTGGGGTTGGCTGTCTGTATCATACATTATTATTCACGAAAGAGAATCAGCAATTTTTTTTAAATAAGGTCAGCATAAGGTGAATGCTGCGAGATTATAAGGTGACTGAAGCCGTATATCTATTTTCTTTATTGAAAGTAGAAATTGGGTGACTGAACAGCTAATCTCAGCGAGGCAGTGATGTTGATGCTATGTTAGTCTCAGCATCCCTAGACTAGAAGGAGAAAGAAAATCGAGCAAAGTTCTTATGCTCAATAACTATCCAATATATTTGCTGGAAGTGCATAAGTGTGCTCGGGGTCATAAAGTGGTACCATGGCTGTAATTTATTAGCTCATGGGATGTGGGCGTCGCTGGCAAGGCCAGCATTTATTGCCCATCCCTAATTGCCCTTGAGAAAGTGGCGGTGAGCCGCCGCCTTGAACTGCTGCAGTCCGTGTGGTGAAGGTGTTCCCACAGTGCTGTTACGGAGGGAGTTCCAGGATTTTGACCCAGCAACCATGAAGGAACGGCGATATACTTCCAAGTCAGAATGGTGTGTAACTTGAAGGGGAACTTGATTGTGTTCCCATGCGCCTGCTGCCCTTGTCCTTCTAGGTGGTAGAGGTCGTGGGTTTGGGAAGTGCTGAAGAAGAAGCCTTGGCGAGTCGCTGCAGTGCATCTTGTAGATGGTACACACTGCAGTCACGGTACGCCGCTGGTGGAGGGAGTGAATGCTTAAGGTGGAGGATGGGGTGCCAATCAAGCGGGCTGCTTTGTCCTGGATGGTGTTGAGGTTCTTGAGTGTTGTTGGAGCTGCACTCATCCAGACAAGTGGAGAATATTCCATCACATGCCTGACTTGTACCTTGTAGATGGTGGAAAGGCTTTGGGGAGTTAGGATGCGAGACATTCGCCACAGAATATCCAGCCTCTGACCTGCTCTTGTGGTCACATTATTTACGTGGCTGGTCCAGTTAGGTTTATGGTCAGTGGTAACCCCCAGGATATTGATGGTGGGGGATTCGGCAATGGTAATGCCGTTGAATGTCAAGGGGCGGTGGTTGGACTCTCGCTTGTTGGAGATAGTCATTGTCTGGCACTTGTGTGGTATGAATGTTACTTGCCACTTATCAGCCCAAGCCTAAATGTTGTCCAGGTCTTGCTGCATGTGGGCATGGATTGCTACAATATCTGAGTTGTTGCGAATGGCATTGAGCACTGTGCAGTCATCAGTGAACATCCCCACTTCTGACCTTATGATGGAGGGAAGGTCATTGATGAAGCAGCTGTAGATGGTTGGGCCTAGGACACTGCTCTGAGGAGCTCCTGCAGCGATGTTCTGGGGCTGTGATGATTGACCTTCAACAACCACATCCACTTTCCTTTGTGTTAGGTATGACTCCAGCCAGTGGAGAGTTTTCCCACTCATTCCCATTGACTTCAGTTTTACGAGGGCTCCTTTAAGCCACACGGTCTAATGCTGCTTTGATGTCAAGGGCAGTCGCTCTCACCTCACCTCTGGAATTCAGCTCTTTTGTCCATGTTTGGATCAAGGCTGTAATGAGGTCTGGAACCGAGTAGTCCTGGCAGAACCCAAACTGGGCATCGGTGAGCAGATTATTGGTGAGTAAGTGCCGCTTGATAGCACTGTCGACGACACCTTCCATCACTCTGCTGATGATTGAGAGTAGGCTGATGGGGCGGTAATTGGCCGGATTGGATTTGTCCTGCTTTTTGTGGACAGGACATACCTGGGCAGTTTTCCAGATTGTCAGATAGATGCCAGTGTTGTAGCTGTACTGGAACAGTTTGGCCAGAGGCACGGCTAGTTCTGGAGCACATGTCTTCAGCACGACAGTCGGGATGTTGTCAGGGCCCTTGGCCTTTGCTGTATCCAGTGCACTCAGCCGTTTCTTGATATCACATACAGTGAATCGAATTGGCTGAATACTGGCTTCAGTGATGGTGGGGACCTCAGGAGGAAGCCGATATGGATCATCAACTCGGCACTTCTGGCTGAAGATGGTTGCAAACTCTTCAGCCTTGTCTTTTGCACTCAAGTGCTGGGCTCTGCTATCATTGAGGATGGGGATTTTCGTGGAGCCTCCTCCTCCCATTAATTGTTTAATGGTCCACCACCATTCGTGACTGGATGTGGCAGGACTGCAGAGCTTTGATATGCTCTGTTGATTGTGGGATAGCTTAGCCCTGTCTATAGCATGCTGCTTCCACTGTTTAGCATGCATGTAGTCCTGTGTTGCAGCTTCCCCAGTTGGCACCTCATTTTTAGGTATGCCTGGTGCTGCTCCTGGCATGCTCTTCTACACTCCTTATTGGACCAGGATTGGTCCCCTGGCTTGATGGTAATGGTAGAGTGAGGGAATAGCCAGGCCATGAGGTTACAGATTGTGGTGGAATACAATTCTGCTGCTGCTGATGGCCTACACCGCCTCAAGATGCCCAGTTTTGAGCTGCTAGATCTGTTCTGAATCTATTCCATTTAACACCGTGGTAGTGCCACACAATACAATGGAGGGTGTCCTTAGTGTGAAGACAGGACTTTGTCTCCACAATGCCTGTGCGGTGGTCGCTGATACCAGTGCCGCCACCTCTAGTGGGTCTGTCCTGCTGGTGGGTCAGGACATACCCAGTGCTGGTGATGGAAGAGTCTGGGACATTGGCTGAAAGGTATGATTCTGTGAGTATGACTATGTCGGGCTGTTGCTTGACTAGTCTGTGGGACAGCTCTCCCAATTTTGGTATAAGTCCCCAGATGTTCGTGAGGAGGACTTTGCAGGGTTGCCTGGGCTGGGTGCGCCGTTGGCGTGTCCGTAGCCAGTGCCAAGGTCGATGCCGGGTGGTCGGTCCGGTTTTATTATTATTGTTTTTCGTAGCGGTTTGTTACAACTGAGTGACTTGCTAGGCCATTTCAGAGGGCAGTTAAGAGCCAACCACATTGCTGTGGGTCTGGAGTCACATATAGACCAGACCAGGTAAGGATGGCAGATTTCCTTCCCTAAAGGACATCAGTGAACCAGATGGGTTTTTATGACAATCCGATAGTTTCATGGTCACCATTATTGATACTAGCTTTTTATTCCAGATTTATTTAATTGAATTTAAATTCTCCAGCTGCCGTGGTGGGATTTGAACTCATGCCTCTGGATTACTAGTCCAGTAACATAACCACTATCCTACCGTTCCCGTAATCATCCCATAGTTGAATAACCCATGGACACTCGCGCATTATGAAAAGCCACTAGATGCCAGAAGGTTGCTGCTCGTGGATCGATACCTCCACATGTATCACCCTATTCAGTGATGGAGCGATTAAAAAATGGAAGTGAAAAAACAAAATGGTTGATTGGTGTGTTGCGTATCATGATTAAATCAGCATCCACGCACTTGTGCAATGTCGTCATTGTACTGCCAATGTCATTTTGATGCTATTGCTACTGGAAAAATTAGCTTGCTGCCAGCACCAGAGTTTGCATATTTACCTAAATTGGCTGGAGATCAACACAGGTTTTTTGAGGATTTGTATAATAAAGTACAATGTTCATGTGAGTTGAAAATAAAATCCAGGCACCACTGGGTTGCTGTGCTAAATTGCTAATTAGGGTGCACTCCAAATATTTTTAACCGTATGCGCAAAGTAATCCGGGATAGTGGGCCTCAGAGTTACCGTCATCTGCACTAATTCTCTCCGGCTGGCAGCCAAATAACACTTTCAGGCTACAATTACAAATCAGGTTTATTGAGAAAATAAATTAGTAGAAGCAAAAGGCGAACAACAGCAGATGAATAAATCACAATGTTACTTAGCTTACAGAACCTGTTACAAAGCAGTAACAAAAAAATTGAAGTTCTGGCACAGTCTCCAATTTTACCCTGGACCTGTGTGTGTGATGCAAATTTTTTCATGAGACCAGACTCTCAGTTCTTTGTTAATCTCCACCCTTGTAGCAAGAAGAATAACTGCCGAACTGTGAAAAGGCTCCAGTATATATTTCTCTGATCAGGTGGGCTCTAAGCATTGAACTGCCAGTCAATAGCAGCATCAGATACCTTTTGGCTGAAATTACTGTTACCCCCTGTAGATTCAGCAGTCCTAACCAATTAGCTCTGTCTCCTCGCAGCTCAGTAATCAAGTTTTCAAACAAATCCGTTTTTCTGGACAGAACGCAGGAACAGCTACCTGCTTGTCTACCACCTCTTAACTGATTAATTGCCAGATCAAACAGCCTGGTTTATTTGTTGCAGACCATTTTGTTTTTTTATTTCCAGCATTCTTTTGTAAGCAATAAAGTGTGAGAGCTTGCATTTTTAATAACTTGCCTATAACCATGCATATTTTTCACATGTAATAAATCATCAGAGAAGAAGAATAACTGAAAGTCACACTATATATGTGAGCCATAGATGATGGGAGACCTGATCCAGATAATATGTGTATTCCATCTTGTCTGGGTGCTCCTAGCCATGCAGTAACCAATTTAAAGCAATCATAATTGAGACCAGACACAGACTCCAATAAAGGAATATTAAAAATATAATTTTTTTGATTCTAAGTGAGACAGATTTCTAAACAAAAAATGTGAGAAGTATGAAATAGAGCGGTTAAAGCTGGTTTAGCCTTTTTAATTTATGATATATAAACTACTGCAGTTGTCTAGGAATATTCATATTTCTGTTGTGTTCTATAATCATACTGATCTTTTGTTTTCAAGATTTCAATACCTCATGTAGAGTGAATATTACCAAAATACTATTTGCATCATTGAATGCTTTGAGTAAAACCATCTCCAAGTTTACAAAAAGAATCGCCAAAATTATGTGTAATTAAGAAAATAAGAAAAATATTTTCCGTCCATGCAAATTAATCTGAAAACACATTCTTATAAATATTGTAGAATTTGTTATTCTTTACAAACATATCAAACTAAATAATTCAGACAGACTAATTGGAAAAGGTTTTCACCTTTTAATATTATAAAAATTATAGCCATTGAGGTGAATTAATTAAATTTATAGATATTGACCTTGTAATAAGGCACTGATATCACTACACTACAATTAATCAAGAACCAATTTACCATTGCAGCTTCGTCACCTGGGAAATGACGAAGTTCACATCATCTGGTCTGAGCACACAAGGGACTACCGCAGGGGCATCATTCCTACAGATTTTGGCGATGTCTTAATCATCATCTATCCAATGAAAAATTGCATGTTCTACATTCAAATTTTAAAGAAGCCGGAAGTAAGTATAATTTCACTCTGGTTTGTTGAAAGCTGTATTATATTGTACAATGTGCTTCTTTTAATCCCTGTTAAATCACCAGGCCATGTTATTCTGGCAGGATATTTCCTGATTAATTTATAAGTAAAAGTAAAGTTTGATGGAGTGCACTGCCGCATAAAACAAGGGCTGGCGAGGAATCAAGAGCTACAATTCTTGGAGAATCATAGAATTTTTCACCACAGAAGGAAGCCATTCGGACCATTGTACCTGTACCAGCTCTCTGAAAGAGCTATCCACTTCCTCCCATTCTCCTTTGTTTTCCCCATGCCGTATTATATTTTTCTTTTTCAAATATTTGTCCACTTAGCTTTCAAAAGCTGTTCTGAATGCTGCTTCCACCACTGTTTCTGCTAGTGTATTCTATATCCCAATGACCCTCTACGTTTAACAAAAAATCTCCTAACACCCCCCCCCCCCTTTCTTCTCCTGATGATGATCTTAAATTCATGCCTTCTAGTTACTGACTCACTGACCAGTGGAAAATCTTCGATAAATAAAACACCTTTATCAGATCTACTCTTAATTTTTGGTCTAATTAAAAGAGCCTTAATTTCTCTCAACTCTCCTCATAACTAAAGCCTCTCATTCCTGGTATTTTTTAGCATTCCATGCAGAAGCGATTCACTATCAACACTTGAGTGCTGCAGTTTCAGGATTTTATATAGCCATTTCTCTTTCAACAATTTCACAGCAGTTCCCAGAAATGGACTGTGCCCCCTTTGATTTGGAAGCTGCCTCTTCAGTAATCTGCCCATTAAAGTTGCATGATCCAAAGCGTCAACAATCATCCTATTTTCAGTAATCTGTATATGCAATTACAGGTAAATCCAATTTTGTACTACATTTATCTTGGTCAGAAATAGCAGACATTGCATTTAGATAAACTGATTACTAATGTTTATTTACAAGTTAAATAGAACTAAGAACACAGAACAATTCAGCACAGTGCTAGAGTGCACAACTATAGAATGTAAAAACAACTAGAAAAGTCTGGCATGGATTACTTTCTTGGTTCCTAATTCCCCTTCATAAGTGTTGACATATAAACAGCAAGGTGAAATTCTTGATGTGTTAAATGGGAGTAAAAATCCTTGAGTTTTTAGCACATTCAATAATGCACAACCGTACTTGATGTTCTTTCTGGAACCCAGTCCAAAATACCTGCACAATGCTGCACTACTAGTTAAACAGCTCTATAACTATTATAAATTGTGTTCTTTGGGCAAGTGCAGCTGGGAAAAATGAAGGAACAGCACAGACAGCGGATACCACAATTTTCCAACCCCATATAGAATTGCTCTATATGGGGCAGACGGACAGCCCATTAAGAACTAGCGGGTCACACGCAGTCAGGAGAACAGGGGCCCACACCTGCTTTGTACAACTTGATTTGTCATAATGCTGGAGAGAAAGGGCAATGCACTAATCCTATCCTTCACAACAAACTGTCTCCTCAAATCCACTTCCCCCATCTCTATGCCATTAGCTCCAACACCTATTTGGTATCTTCATCTCTAATACTGAGGCCATCTACACAGCCACCTTAACTACAATTGCCTGCCTCTCCACACCTGCTCCTGACCATGCTCTGCTCCTTAGTCATCCTAGCTCCCAAACCACCCTCACTGTGCAGCTTCACATCCTATCTTCCCACTCTGTTCTTCCTCTTCAACAAAAACAACAACTTGCATTTATAAAGCGCCTTTAACATAGTGAAACATTCCAAGGTGCTTCATGGGAGTGTTACCGTGCCATATTAGGACAGATGACTAAGAGGTAGGTTTTAAGGAATGTCTTAAAGGGGGAGAGAGAGGTGAAGAGGTTTATGGAGGGAATTCGAGAGTTTAGGGCCTAGGCAGCTGAAAGCACAGCCACCAATGGTGGAGCAATTACAATAGGACAGAATTGGAGGAGCGCAGAGATCTCAAAGGGTTGTAGGGCTGAAGGAGGTTACAGAAATAGTGAGGGGAGAGGCCATGGAGGGATTTGAAAACAAGGATGAGAATTTTAAAATTCATCACTTCCCTGATCTCTCCAAGCTCATCTCTTCCGTGAAACTCCTCTCCTGCTCCTTCAATACCCTCCCAACTCCTGATCACTCGAGTACCTTTCCTGGCTCATAGGCTTGCTAGCATGGTTAATTGCTCTTTTTGCTCAGGCACTGCCTGCCACCTTCCTTTCTTAACTGCTGCCATTAGCCCCTCCACAAAAAGCCTATCCTTAACCTGTCTATTCTCTTAACTACTCCCCCATCTTTAACCTCCCTTTCCTCTCAAGTCTTTGAATATATCATTGCCTCGCAGCTCCATGCCCACGTCTCCCACCATTCTCTATTTTAACCTGCTTTCCGCCCTGCTCACAAATCCAAGTCAAAGTCAATGTTGGGAATGTGAATTTTCTAATATTATAGATAAAGTCTGCAATCCTGCACCTGTATGCCAAGAATGAGTTCAACATGCAGTCAAACACTGAAGGTTTATTAATGGTTAAATGAACCAATGTACTCACGCCCAATGTCAAGATTACATAAAATGCAGTCACGGAAGATACACACATTACAGCCAGTTAGGCTCAACCTGTCAGATGCCTCCCTTCTTCATCTCCCAAACTCTCATTACAATGGTATTACTTTTAAGATTAGAACTATCCAAAGCTATTTTATATGATGACAGTTACAGATTCTTTGACATTCTACACATACTGCCTGTCAGCTACATTTTTTTAATTTTAAGATTATAGCTACAGAACTAAAGATGAAAGCAATATAAGTGACTATTTTGCATAAATTGGATTTCTTAACTATTTCTCAGTCAATCTGTGTGCCTGCGATTGTGGCACATTGTTCATCCTTATTCTCCTTTACCTCTCTGCAGCATTCAACATAGCTGACCACTACCTCTCCTCCGTGGTCCAGTTTAGTGGGACAGACCTTGTGTGGCTCCATTCCCACCTGTCCCAACGCAGGTAGTGCATTTCCTGCAACTGCTTCTTCTGCCATGCATAGTTCCTCGAGGGTCTGTCCTTGGCCCAAGCTCTTCGCCATTTATGTGCTGACACTTGGTGACCACATCCTTTGGCGTGGGGTCACCCCTGATATGTATGCTGAAGGCATGTGGCTCTCCCTCTCCACCACTTCCCTCAACACCTCTGTACTGTTCTACTGCCTATCTGATATTAATTTGAGGATGAGCCAGAATTTGGCTCCACTGCACTCCAAGAAATTGAAGGCATCAGTTTTGGTCCCTGCCAAAATTTCTATCGTCTTCCCAGTTGCTCACCCAAGTTGAACTAAACTGCCTACCATCTTGGTATCCTATTTGAACTAGAGCTGAGCTTCAAATCTCACATTCAATCCATCACCAAGATTGCAACATCGCCCACCTCTGTCCCAAGTTCACTCTCACCACCCTTATCAATGCCTTTATCACCTCTGGACCTGTTTCTACCAGTGGCTCTTTGTTTTCCTCCTAATATTCATCTTCTGTAGTCCCAACTCACTCAAAAATTCTGCTGCCCATATCCTGTCCTGCAGTAAGCTCCACTTGTCCATCACCTCTGTCCACGCTGAGTGGCCCTCGCTCACCATCCCCCAATGCACTGAATTTCAAATAATTTGTTCTCGTCTACAATTTCCTCCATTGATTCACCCACCTTAACTCTACAATCATGCCTTCTGACTGCAGCCTTTTGCTCCTCCTCTTCAATGTTGGTGGCAGACCGTTTAGCCATCTTGGCCCTAGCCCTACCCTCTAAAACTACCTTCCTAAACACCCACAGCTCTCTACCTCTCCTTCTGCTTTTAAAAGTCTTCTCCAAACCTATCCCTTTGACTAAGCTTTCAGTTACTTCTCCTAACTATACATATGTTTCTTTCTCTGTGAGCGCTTTCAATGTTTTTCTACATTAATAGCAGTGTAAGGCTCTTTCCACAGTTATGCTGCGCAATATACACCACATGACTCCTGATCTCCAGACCATATTGTGAGGCAGTCCAGTATGGTCCAAACAATGGAATATATTTAAACATGCCATGCGTCTGCTCAATAAGTTTATGCCTCCATTGTAAAGTATTTGCAGTGGGGTAGGGGATGCGTAGCGTGCCATACACCATGTTTTGAGTGGGTAGCTCATACCTCCAAGGAATCAACAATTGAAATCATTGTCACTCCAGAAGTAGTGGGGAACCCATGATTCCTTTAAGATATGGGCTCCGTTGGCAGTCCCTGGAAATCATGTATTAACATGCAGAATTGGTGGTGGTCACAGACAATTTAAATGTTCGTAGAGTGATGTCCTTTTCTGTTGATGAATGACGTGGAATGCTGCCCAGGTGTTTGAATGGCCAACATGGATGCAGTCCATAGATATACCACGTTTTTCAAAAAATCCTGTGGATCCCTGTACTGAATGTAAAATGGTGCACCTGTGACCTTGGTTATGTACTAGTGGACTGCAAACTGGCTGATCCTTGCCAAGTCGCCTGCTGTTGCCCAGAAGTAGTCCCTGGCAAAAAGTTCAGTTCTGTTGTCCCTTTTACAGCTATTGTCGGCATTGTGTTTATGATGTTTCATGGTCGCAGATCTGGTTCCAAGACATGGCATAATTCAAAAGTACTTTTCTTAATGAAGCGTAGTCTCCTCAAAAATTACTCCTCAGTGAGTTTGAGGTAACTTTGGCATCTGCACTAGTTGAGCCCTTGGAGTTCTGGCTGTCCACTGATGCTGCCCCTCCTTGTCCAACATGTCTAATACAGTAAACTCTTGTTTAAACAGCACTTCATCATCCGGAACTCTTTAATAACCGGCAAAATAGATAACCGGTAATCTTGCCGAATCCATCCATTTTTCGTTTTTACGAGTCCAAATTTCCCGCGGTGGCCGAGTTAGTCAGTGGTTTTTATTTTTTTTGTGTTAAAAATTGCCTACCTCTCTGTTATCCGGGATTTTTCATCAACCGGCACCATCCAATCCCGTAGGTGCCGGATACAAAAGAGTTTACTGTATAATGAGACTTGTTGTTACACCCGTGTGCAGACTGAAACAGTTGAGGCACTCTATTTAGTGTCTGCTGCTTTGCGCCATGCTGGACGTATGCTAATTCTCTCTTCTATATTAATGTTATTTTCACAGAAGGTGTTATCAATATGATGCAGGCTGAAAGGGAAACGTGAGCTAATTTGCAAGTTGTTACTTTAGTTGGTGCTCAACAAGCCAACAATCCATTAGTCCCCTGAGGAATCACTAATGCGCCATGTGTGCAAATGCACCAAATTGCTACACGTGACACTAGTTAGAACATGCGCGGGTTCTACTGAACAGGGGAATTTCACCCTCCATGTTTCTGAACTCTTCCCATTATCTCATCATTGTTTTTAAAAAAAAAAAAAATGTCCTTGAAAGTTTACTGCAAAATCAATCTGCTTTCTCTCTGCAGTGCACACTTCAGTGGTTTGAGAATTTCGGGAACTGACCCCCACTTTTTGGAAGCTGCTGTTTTATTTATTTTTTTATCCAAACTTTTAATTTGAAGTTGAGTAATCAGACAAAATATGATATCAAATTAATTTGGAGCTTGACAAAAATTCACACGATCCTATCAAAACATCCATTTGTCTCAGAAGGTTCACTTAAATCACAAGTTGTACAAACACTCGTGAACAACCAGTTAACGTTTTCATATAACAAGATTCCCTATGTGGCCATTAGCAATTTAACACAGCAACCCAGCGGTGTCTGGATTTTATTTTCAACTCACATGAGCAAATTTGATATATTTGTGACATTACACCATTCCACATAGTTCCATTTTGCTCTCTCCATAAGAGTTGAGTCATTGCTACAGATTCTGCCTGTCAATGATGCTAAAGTGCACCTCTGGGAAAAATTGGGACACTAACCCTTAGATAATGTTGAAAAAATGGCAGTAACAATGCTGAATCTTCAATTTATTTTACATATGCTTCCTCCAATAAAAATTCATCTTTTACTTTACACATTCAGTTATCCACTAGCTTTGTCAACATCATTTAACTTGTTGGTGCTTTTCTATAGATCTTTGAGATGTTTTTCAAACCTCAGGAAAGCAAAATCAGTTTACCACATACATTTAACCTCTGCAGAACAATAGGTATTGCAGCTCCAATATGAAAAGCTAAATGAAGCCCTGACACAATGGGAGGGAGCGGGGGAGCTGTTTTGAGGTCGGGAAACCATGAAGAGCGGGTTTTCTTTGGGTCTTGCCAAATTAGCTGGCTGGCTGTCAGGTGGGTAGGCCTTCGGCACCAGGCCGCAGTCGAGGTCGAGGAGTAGCAAGGAGGTAGGGAGGGATCAGGGGCCGGTGGGGGGGAAGAAATCGGGGTGGGGGATGTTAGGGTGACCTCGGGTTGGGGGGGGCAGTGAGATTGAAGGCCTCGGGTTTGGGGAGGCCTTGGTTTGGGGGGGGCAGTGAGATTGGAGGCCTCAGGTGGGTGGAGGGGGGGAGATTGGAGGCCTCGGGTGGGTTGAGGAAGATTGGAGGCCTTGGGTTGGTTGAGGGGGGAGATTGGAGGCCTCGGGTGGGTTGAGGGGGGAGATTGGAGGCCTCAGGTGGGTTGTGGGGGTGGGGGAGATTGGAGGCCTCGGGTGGGTTGAGGGGGGAGATTGGAGGCCTCGGGTGGGTTGAGGGGGGAGATTGGAGGCCTCGGGTGGGTTGAGGGGGGAGATTGGAGGCCTTGGGTTGGTTGAGGGGGGTGATTGGAGGCCTCGGGTGGGTTGAGGGGGGAGATTGGAGGCCTCAGGTGGGTTGTGGGGGTGGGGGAGATTGGAGGCCTCGGGTGGGTTGAGGGGGGAGATTGGAGGCCTCGGGTGGGTTGAGGGGGGAGATTGGAGGCCTCGGGTGGGTTGAGGGGGGAGATTGGAGGCCTCAGGTGGGTTGTGGGGGTGGGGGAGATTGGAGGCCTCGGGTGGGTTGAGGGGGGAGATTGGAGGCCTCGGGTGGGTTGAGGGGGGAGATTGGAGGCCTCGGGTGGGTTGAGGGGGGAGATTGGAGGCCTCGGGTGGGTTGAGGGGGGAGATTGGAGGCCTCGGGTGGGTTGAGGGGGGAGATTGGAGGCCTCAGGTGGGTGGGGGGGGTGAGATTGGAGGCCTGTTGGGGGGGGGGGGAGGAGATTGGAGGCCTCGGGTGGGTTGTTGGGGGGGGGGGGAGATTGGAGGCCTCAGGTGGGTTGGGGGGGGGGGAGATTGGAGACCTCAGGTGGGTGGGGGGGGGAGATTGGAGGCCTGTGGGGGGGGGGGAGGAGATTGGAGGCCTCAGGTGGGTTGAGGGGGGGGATTGGAGGCCTCAGGTGGGTTGAGGGGGGAGATTGGAGGCCTCAGGTGGCGGGGGGGGGAGATTGGAGGTCTGTGCGGGGGGGGGGGAGATTGGAAGCCTCAGGTGGGTTGACGGGGAGATTGGAGGCCTCGGGTGGGTTGAGGGGGGAGATTGGAGGCCTCTGGTGGGTTGAAGGGGGGATTGGAGGCCTCCGGTGGGTTGAGGGGGGGATTGGATGCCTCAGGTGGGTTGCGGGGGGGGAGATTGGAGGCCTCAGGTGGGTGCGGGGGGGGAGATTGGAGGCCTCAGGTGGGTGCGGGGGGGGAGATTGGAGGCCTCAGGTGGGTGCGGGGGGGAGATTGGAGGCCTGCGGGGGGGGGGCGAGATTGGAGGCCTCAGGTGGGCGGGGGGGATTGGAGGCCTCAGGTGGGTGGGGGATTGGAGGCCTCAGGTGGGTGGGGGGGATTGGAGGCCTCAGGTGGGTGGGGGGGTGATTGGAGGCCTCAGGTGGGGTGGGGGTGGAGATTGGAGGCCTCAGGTGGCGGGGGGGAGATTGGAGGCCTCAGGTGGGTGGGGGGGGTGATTGGAGGCCTCAGGTGGGTGGGGGGGGTGATTGGAGGCCTCAGGTGGGTGGGGGGCGGGGGGGAGATTGGAGACCTCAGGTGGGTGGGGGGGGGGGGGCGGGGAGATTGGAGACCTCAGGTGGGTGGGGGGTGGAGATTGGAGGCCTCAGGTGGAGGGGGAGGAGATTGGAGGCCTCAGGTGGGTTGGGGGGGAGATTGGAGACCTTAGGTGGGTGGCGGGGGGAGATTGGTGGCCTCGGGTGGAGGGGGAGATTGCAGGCCTCAGGTGGGTGGGGGGGGGGGAGATTGGAGGCCTCAGGTGGGGGGGGTGGGGATTGGAGGCCTCGGGGGGGGGGGGGAAATTGGGGAAGATGCGTGAGATTGGAAGGTTCAGTGGGGGTAGGTCGGAAGGGCTCCGGGGGTGGGAGGGGAAGGTA
This sequence comes from Somniosus microcephalus, assembly GCF_052327205.1. Classification (NCBI taxonomy): domain Eukaryota; kingdom Metazoa; phylum Chordata; class Chondrichthyes; order Squaliformes; family Somniosidae; genus Somniosus; species Somniosus microcephalus. The sequence goes on along the minus strand of NC_140989.1, from coordinate 157,373,323 downwards.
TAGGTCGGGGTGGGGGGGGGGGAAGGTTGGTGGTAAGGTCAGGGTGGGGGAGGAGATCGGAGGCCTCATGAAGCAAATCGGAATGATGGGTGGGTGGAGATCGGAAGGGTCGGGGGTGTACAATCATGGCGATGGGTGAAGCAGGTAAACTGGATCCAGCAGATAAGTGGAAAGCCACTTCGTTCCTGGATCCTGCAGTCCTCGCCTCCCTTTTATCTGCCGGGTTTCCCAAAACTTGTCCGGCCAGGGTTAAATTTAAAAAGGTGTTTAAATATGAGGCACACAGCTACATTATAATATTTAGAAATGGGGTTGAGATTCAGATTTTTAACATTTTTACATCCTACCCGACCCAAACCCACCCGTTTTGGGAGTTAAAATTCCACCTCCCCCCATACCAAAAAACAATACTGCCTGCCAGTCTTTAGAATTACAGTCTGCTGTTATTTTTGGCCTCCTCCTGAAGGCTGTGTTATGGTACAATGAGTGTTCGTTGCTCTCCGTACTTGTCCAAGGGGCAATTCTTCATTTGTGACCCAAGACAATGAGTGCAGACAATCGATTCAACCACTGGGGTATCGCAGCCAAGCCTAGTCTTGTTTTCATTTGATGTCCACATATATGCATTTCTAGCGGAGGTAATAGAAATCAGAGCAGGAACTCTGGCTAATTTTCCTTTCACTAACCTAAGGCCAGTTGTAACTTCCTTACAGCTGTCCCAGCAGAGATCAGCTAACTCAACACACACTGAGCAAAACTGGGACTCCTTATTTGTATTCTTCAGCTACATACTGCTAGCTCAGTCACCGGCAGAGGACTATAGAATTAGCAGATTATGGTTTAGATCCATTGACCACTTTTGCTGCACCACTATGCTACTATTAATTCTATATAACTTAGCAACTTCTTCTCATTGCTAAAATAATATGCTTAGCTGGACGAACTGGATTCAGCTCGGAGTGCTTTTTTCAATCACACAACTATCTACCAGTATCATAGCAGGAATTTTCAGAAGCTTCTTATACCTTTTTTCTTATTCGTTTATGGGATGTAGGCATCGCTGGCAAGGCCAGCATTTATTGTCCATCCCTAATTGCCCTTGAGAAGGTGGTAGTGAGCCACCTTCTTGAACCGCTGCGGTCCATGCAGTGAAGGTACTCCCACATTGCTGTTAGGGAGGGAGTTCCAGGATTTTGACCCAGCGACGATGAAGGATCGGCGATATACTTCTAAGTCAGGATGGTGTGTGATTTGGAGCGGAACTTGGAGGTGGTGGTGTTCCCATGCTCCTGCTGCCCTTGTCCTTCTAGGTGGACAAGGTCGCGGGTTTGGGAGGTGCAGCTGAAGAAGCCTTGGCAAGTTGCTGCAGTGCATCTTGTAGATGGTACACACTGCAGCCACGGTACGCCAGTGGTGGAGGGAGTGAATGTTTAAGGTGGTGGATGGGGTGCCAATCAAGCGGGCTGCTTTGTCCTGGATGGTATCGAGCTTCTTGAGTGTTGTTGGAGCTACACTCATCCAGGCAAGTGGAGAGTATTCCATCACACTCCTTGCTTGCGCCTTGTAGATGGTAGAAAGGCTTTGGGGAGTTAGGAGGTGAGACAGTCGCCGTAGAATACCTAGCCTCTGACCTGCTCTTGTTGCCACAGTATTTATGTGGCTGGTCCAGTTAAGTTTCTGGTCAATGGTGATCCCCAGGATGTTGATGGTGGGGGCTTCGGTGATGGTAATGCCATTGAATGTCAAGGGGCAGTGGTTAGACTCTCGCTTGTTGGAGATAGTCATTGCCTGGCACTTCTGTGGTGCGACTGTTACCTGCTACTTATCAGCCCAAACCTGAACGTCATCCAGGTCTTGTTGCATGCGGGCATGGACTGCTTCATTATCTAAGGAGTTGTGAATGGGACGGAACACAGCGAACATCCCCATTTCTGACCTTATGTTGGAGGGGAGGTCATTGATGAAGCAGCTGAAGATGGTTGGGCTGAGGACGCTGCTCTGAGGAACTCCTGCAGCAATGTCCTGGGGCTGTGATGATTGACCTTCAATCACCACAACCATCTTCCTTTATGCTAGGTATAACTCCAGCCAGTGGAGAGTTTTCCCCCCGATTCCCATTGGCTTTAGTTTTACTCGGGCTCCTTTATGCCACACTCAGTCATATGCTGCCTTGATGTCAAGGGCAGTCACTCTCACCCCACCACTGGAATTCAGCTCCTTTGTCCATGTTTGGACCAAGGCTGTAATGAGGTCGGGAGCCGAGTGGTCTTGGCGGAACCCAAACTGGGCATCAGTGAGCAGGTTATTGGTGAGTAAGTGCAGCTTGATAGCACTGTCGATGACACCTTCCATCACTTTGCTGATGATTGAGAGTAGACTGATGGGGTGATAATTGGCCGGATTGGATTTGTCCTGCTTTTTGTGGACAGGACATAACTGGGCAGTTTTCCAGATTGTCGGCTAGGTGCCAGTGTTGTAGCTATACTGGAACAGCTTGGCTAGAGGCGCGGCTAGTTCTGGAGCACAAGTCTTCAGCACGATAGCCGGGATGTTGTCGGGGCCCATAGCCTTTGCTGTATCCAGTGCGCTGAGCCGTTTCTTGATATTACGTGGAGTGAATTGAATTGGCTGAAGACTGGCTTCTGTGATGGTGGGGACCTCAGGAGTCGGCCAATATGGATCATCCACTCGGCACTTCTAGCTGAAGATGGCTGCAAATGCTTCAGCCTTTTCTTTTGCACTCACGTGTTGGGCTCCATCATCATTGAGAATGGGGATATTCATGGAGCCTCCTCCTCCCGTTAGTTGTTTAATGGTCCACCACCATTCACGACTGGATGTAGTAGGACTGCAGAGTTTTGATCTGATCTGTTGATTGTGGGATCACTTAGCATGCTGCTTCCACTGTTTAGCATGCATGTAGTCCTGTGTTGCAGCTTCCCCAGGTTGGCACCTCATACAGGAAACTTTGTGCTATCCGGAGGTGAGCTATCCGGCAATCTGGAGCCACCGGCAAAAATCAGCAGCCGTTTTTTATTCTTTTTGTTTGTTTTTTTTGCTTTGTTTGAACAGTCAAGCTGTGCAAGGTCTGTAGCTATAGCAACAGCTTCAGCTACAGAGCTTTAGGGCCACACCTGAGTGTTTAGAAGCTGTTGCTAAGCAACAGTGTTTGTTGTCAAATACGGAGATAAGAATCTCCGTATCTCTCAACATTAACTCTGGAGAGTACGGCAGTTTTGAGGCAACGGCAGCAGCTCGGTCCCGTGGGTGCCGGATAGCACAAAGTTTCCTGTATTTTGGTACACCTAGTGCTGCTCCTGGCATGCTCTTCTATACTCCTTATTGAACCAGGGTTGGTCCCCTGGTTGGTCCTCTGACAGAACAAGCTACAGGAAACTTCGCGATATCCGGCACCGACGGGACCGAGCTGCTGCCGATCTATCAAAACTTCCGGATAGACCAGCGCTAATGTTGAAGGATACGGAGGTTTTCATCTCTGTATCTGACAACCAACACTGTTGCTTAGCAACAGCTTGTAAACACGGCCCGTACCTTGGAAGCGTCTCTGAAGCTGTTGCTAAGCTACAGAGACGCTTTCCAGCGCCTGACTGTTTTTAAAAAATAAAAATAAAAAATAAATTTTTTTAATTAAAAAAAAATTCTAGGAGAAGAAAAAAAAACTAACCAAAACGGCTGCTGATTTCTGCCGTTAGATCGAGGTTTACGGACATACAACCTCCGGATAAACCAAAGTTTCCTGTACCTGGTAATGTGCAACGTTGCATGGTATGACGAAATAAGACTGAGCAATTTCTGGACGGTCTTGCATTCAATTCTGAGAGAATATATATCCTTTTCCTCAACATGCAAGCCCTATTCTCATATAAATGTAATATTGGTGTCACACGGGATATTGCAAGCAATTACAGAGGCTGGGATGGAGTCGATGATGTTATCAAGTCATACCCAAAGCACATCATCATGTGTCTGCTTGAATGTAGTTGAAATGAGCAGACAGTAGGCACTCAATAATATTTTGATATTTGATTCAGAGTTCAGATGAATCATTGAAAAAGAGATTAAAGACTTTCTTGAAAGTATTGAAGGCTCTGTGGATGCAGACACAGTAATGCTGGAGCAATTGAAGATAATGATTAAGAGTTGGGTGACTTAAAATGTGCTAAGCTTGAGATTCTTTTTTTCAAAAAGCACATGCAAAGGAAATCATTTTTAGTATACTTTTATAGAGGTATAGTGTTATACAGCACAGAAAGAGGCCCTTCGGCCCATTGTGTCTGCGCCGGCCATCAAGCCCTATCTATTCTAATCCCATTTTCCAGCACTTGGTCCGTAGCCTTGTATGCTATGGCGTTTCAAGTGCTCATCTAAATGCTCCTTGAATGTTGTGAGGGTTCCTGCCTCTACCACCCTTTCAGGCAGTGAGTTCCAGATTCCAACCATCCTCTGGGTGAAAAAGTTTTTCCTCAAATCCCCTCTAAACCTCCTGCCCTTTACCTTGGAACTATGCCCCCTGGTTATTGACCCCTCTACTAAGGGGAAGAGTTCCTTTCTATCTACCCTATCTATGCCCCTCATACTTTTGTATGCCTCAATCAGGTCCCCCCTCAGCCTTCTCTGCTCTAAGGAAAACAACCCCAGCCTGTCCAGTCTCTCATCATAGCTGAAGTGCTCCAGCCCAGGTAACATCCTGGTGAATCTCCTCTGCACCCTCTCCAACGCAATCACATCCTTCCTATAGTGTGGCGACCAGAACTACACACAGTATTCCAGCTGTGGCCTAACTAGTGTTTTGTACAGCTCCATCATAACCTCCCTGCTCTTATATTCTATGCCTCGGCTAATGAAGGCAAGTATCCCATATTCCTTTTTAACCACCTTATCTACCTGTCCTGCTGCCTTCAGGGATCTATGCACATGCACACCAAGGTCCCTCTGATCCTCTGTCCTTCCTAGGGTCCTACCATTCATTGTGTATTCCCTTGCCTCGTTAGTCCTCCCAAAATGCATCACCTCACACTTTTCAGGGTTAAATTCCATTTGCCACTGTTCTGCCCTTCTGACCAACCCGTTTATATCGTCCTGTAGCCTGAGGCTTCCCTCCTCGCTATTTACCACTCCACCAATTTTCGTGTCACCAAACTTACAGATCATACCTCCTACATTCATATCTAAATCATTAATGTACACTACAAACAGCAAAGGACCCAGCACCGATCCCTGCGGTACACCACTGGACACAGGCTTCCAGTCACAAAAACAATCTTCGATCATCACCCTCGGCCTCCTGCCACTAAGCCAATTTTGGATCCAATGTGCCAAATTGCCCTGGATCCCATGGGCTCTTACCTTCTTGACCAGTCTCCCATGCGGGACTTTGTCAAAAGCCTTACTGAAATCCATGTAGACTACATCAACTGCACTACCCTCATCCACGCACCTAGACACCCCCTCGAAAAATTCAGTCAAATTGGTTAGACATGATCTCCCCCTGACAAAGCCATGTTGACTATCCTTGATTAATCCTTGCCTCTCCAAGTGGAGACTAATTCTGGCCCTCAGAATTTTTTCCAATAATTTCCCTACCACTGTTGTTAGGCTCACTGGCCTGTAATTCCCTGGTTTATCCCTCCTACCCTTCTTGAATAATGGTACTACGTTAGCTATCCTCCAGTCCTCTGGCACCTCCCCTGTGGCTAGAGAGGATCTGAAAATTTGTGTCCGAGCCCCTGTAATCTCCTCCCTTGCCTCACACAGCAGCCTGGGATACATCTCGCTTGGGCCTGGGGATTTATCCACTTTTAAGCCCGCTAAAACCGCTAGTACCTCCTCCCTCTCAATACTAATTTGTTCAAGTATATTACAATCCCCCTGCCTCATTTCTATGCCTACATCATCCTCCATAGTGAACACGGATGCAAAATATTCATTTAAAACCTCACCTACATCTTCCGGCTCTACACACACATTGCCACTTTGGTCCCTAATGGGCCCTACTCTTTCCCTGATTATCCTCTTGCCCTTAATATACTTATATAAAACACCTTGGGATTTTCCTTTATGTTGCCCGCCAGTGTTTTTTCATGCCCCCTCTTTGCTCTCCTAATTTCTTTAGGAACTTGGAGCAACTTGGATTTATGAGTGTAAGCATAAACATTTAGATACAGAACAATCAGTTTGTTCTTGGGGCTAGGTAAAAGTGATATGAGTTAGGTGACTGAACAGATACAAGAGCAACTTGGATTTATATAGGGCCTTTTAACGTAGTAAAACGTCTCAAAGCGCTCCACAGGAGCGTAATCAGACAAAAATTGACACCAAACCAAAGAAGGATACATTAGGGCAAGTGACCAAAAGCTTGGTCAAAGAGTTAGGTTTTAAGGAGGGTCTTAAAGGATGAGAGAGAGGCGGAGCAGTTTAGAGATGGAATTACAGCGCTTAGGGCCTAGACAGCTGAAGGCACGGCCACAAATGGGATAAAGGAAGTGGGGGATGGACAAGAGGAGGAGCCCAGGGTTCTTAGAAGGCTACAGAGGTAGGAAGGGTGACGCCATGGAAGGATTTGAACACGAGGATGAGAATTTTTAAATGGCAGCATTCAGGGATTGGAGCCAATGAAGGTCAGCGAGCACAAGGGTGATGGGTGAATGGGACTTGTTGCAAGTTAGGATATGCAGAATTTTGGATGAGCTTAAGTTTATGGAGGGTGGAAGGTGGGCGACTGGCCAGGAGCGCATTGGAATAGTTGAGTCAGGAGATAACAAACGCATGGATGAGGGTTTCAGCTGAAGATGGACTGCGGCAGAGGCAAAGACAGGTGATATTACGGAGGCGAAAGTAGACAGTCTTGGTGATGGAGAGGATGTGGGGTTGGAAACTTGTAATATCATTTGAAAAGAATAGATAATGAAGTAATCATCCCTGTGATTCGGATACAGATAGTATAACATAGATTTGGCCGAGATCACAAAATCTTTAGTGTCCTTTTATAAAAAATTTACTTTTGAAAGGTTAAGGGGAATAGATAAATATTCCCAAATCTTTTGATAAGGCAGATTTAAGTTAATTGAGATTGGCATAAATACAGATTGTTGGGTTAAAATGTAAAATTGTAAGGAGAAAAATGAAGATCACTTGAGTTTTATGCAGAGGTGTTGCTTCAAATCGCAAGAGTTGTTTCTTTAACTTGATTTAATAAACCAAAAAATGAGCATTACCCTGCACTTGCACACTCACTGGATGTAGAGAAGACATTTGATGAAGTAGAATGCAAATATTTATTGGCTACTTGTAAAATATTTGAGATTAGCCTTGAATTTTGAAAATGGTTTGGCGCCACAGTGACTGTAGCACCAAATAAAATGTACTCTAATTCTGTTCAATTGGGGAGCCACATCAGAGCTGTCTTATGTAGGCAGTGTAAGTCCAGGGATCAACAAGAGTCTTTGGAATAATGGATAATAGATTAGCAGATGTTGAATCATTTACCTGAATGGAATTCTCTCACTAAGTCATTTCATCCTTCAGAATATAGGGGCCTGTAACTTTTAAGCCATTTGTTATTTGTTTCTGTAATATATTAAAAATGATAATAGAGAGACATTTTGACCATTTTTGGGAAAGGGTCTGCAGGCAAAATGTGAATAAGCAAATGGGTTCCAATAAAAAAGATGGTGAGTATTTTTGCTTCCAGACATTGAAGCTCTTGATTTTATTATAAGCTTTGTGGGAAATGCAGCTTTTGTTTTTTTAAGCTGATTTCATCAAATAATTGGAGATATCTCTGCCTTGAATAGATTTTCATCCTACATCATATGTTTTTATTTATTTTAATAAAGTATCTCCATTGAGTGCGTCTTCATTTTTTTTTCTCCTAGTCATCTGCATCAGACTTGACTCCACCCAAAGGTGAAAGAAGTCATTTATTTAGCAATACAACCATGATGATTTGCTCTGTGGGCTTGAGCATTATTTTCTACGTTGCATTTATAATTACAAATTATGTTTTCTATGCTTTCCCAATGTGTACCAATTTCTGGCTTCAAAATCTGCATCAATTCATGTGACAGATGGCCACAACCAAGGCCTCTGCTGCATTTTAGTGCATTTTGCATCGTGCAAATTCTGCCAAATTCTTTTGGAGATCCAAGAAATTGATGTTCCAGCAGCTTGAACAATCCAGAAAGCCTGAAGCACAATAAATTGTGTGGTCAAGACCAGATAGAGCGCGTAGAGTTGGCTTTCAACTTTTCCTCTCCCTACACCCATTGTAGAAGACTGGTGAAGACATATCAGGAAAGGTGAGAGTTACCCAAGATCTGTTGCTCTGGAACCAAGTTAACAATGGCATAAATGTTTGTTTTTCCCCTCAGACATTATGGAGAACAGTCATTCAGAAATCCAAGCTCTAAAGAATTGACCCATTCTTAATCTCAATCAAGGTCTCTGCACAAGTCATATAGTTATAGAACTGCAACTTGGGTAATTAACCCAAGTTTGCATAATTAGACCTTTGCTCCAGACATCAGAGAAGTGGAGACCTCAATAAGAATGATTGATTCTGCTAAAGTATGTACCACAAGAATAAAGCTCCCTATTTGGAGAGAATTGGAGATGAGTAACTGAAGACCACTGAGTATGTGTTGCTAAAATATATGATTTCACCTTGGTTTCTGGTAGCAAAGTGGCATACAGCTTCTAGTAATGGATAAACCATGCTTTGTTAAAGTTTTCCTCTCCTGTCAGTCCACTGAGCAAAATGAACCCTTTAGGGCATAGTATTTTCCCATTAGAAATGCATATGTATCTAAATAGAGACACTAAAATTATTTAGAAAGGTTGATGGTCTCCAACAGGCCCAATCATGATGTGCTGGGAAGGTAAAATTTGAAGAGTAGCATTTGGAGATTGTAGGTCTCTGTTTCAGTGCCACAGTACACTATAGAATGCCTTTCCAGGGATAATGTACCAATTATTTTCCCAATCCCCTATTTTATGGCAAAATATTCACTTACATGAAGTGGATCTAGATTTGAATTCCATACGAAGAATGAGGAAGCCCATATCCAAAGTAGGCAGGTAACATACTATCCTCAACAATGTCCCATTTAAAAATACGTATCTTTTAAATCCGTTTATCAACAACAACTTATATATAGCGTCTTTAACTTAGTAAAACGTCCCAAAGCACTTCACAGGAGCATTATAAAACAAAATTTGACACTAAGACACAAGGAAATATTAGGACAGATGAGAGGTTTTAAGGAGCATCTTAAAGGAGGAAAGAGGCGGCGAGGTTTAGGGAGGGCATTCCAGAGCTTGGAGCCTTGGCACCTGAAGGTACAGCCACTAATGGTGGAGCGCTTAAAATCGGGGCTGCTCAAGAGGCCAGAATTAGAGGAGCGCAGATATCTGGGAGGGTTGTGTGGCTGCAGGAGATTATAGAGATAGGGAGGGGCAAGGCCATGGAGGGATTTAAAAACAAGGATGAAAATTTTAAAATCAAGGTATTGCTTAACCAGGGGCCAATCGGTGAACACAGGGGTAATGGGTGAACGGGGCTTGTTGCGAGTTAGGACACAGGCAACAGAGTTTTGCATCACCTCAAGTTTACGGAGGGTAGAATGTGGGAGGCCGGCCAGGAGTGCATTGGAAAAGTCAAGTCTAGAGTAACGAAGGCATGGATGAGGGTTTCAGCAGCAGATGAGCTGAGGCAGAGGCGGAGTCGGACGATGTTACGGAGGTGGAATTAGACAGTCTTAGTGGTAGCGTGAATATGTGGTCGGATGCTCATCTTGGGGTCAAATATGGCACCAAGGTTGCTAACAGTCTGGTTCAGTCTCAGACAGTTGCCAGGGAGAGGGATGGAGTTGGCTAGGGAACGGAGTTTGTAGCAGAGACTGAAGTCAATGACTTTGGTCTTCCCAATATTTAGTTGGAGCAAATTTCTGCTCATCCAGTACTGGGTGTCAGGCAAGCAGTCTGACAATTTAGAGACAGTGGAGGGGGTCGAGAGAGGTGGTGGTGAAGTAGAGCTGGGTGTTGTCAGTGTACATGTGGAAACTGACTAAGTAAACTTAACCAAATAAACAAGGCTTCAAGAATCTAATGTGACCAATTTAAAAACCTAGAATGGAACCAACAATGTCAAACTTTGCTTTCCCGAAAAAGATTTTATTTTCTTTCTTCAGTGGGTTACTCAAAGCAAGACCTTAACTCAGGTGTGGAGGAGGGTATAAGATGAACAGACTGGAAACAAAATGAGCCTTTGTACTCCCCAAAGAAAGGTGAAAAACTTCACACTGTAGTGACTTTTCACAAGCATTTACGGCCTAAGTGTTGAGAGATTTATCCCATGCTTGACACCAAGCTGAAAGAAAGAGCCTGGTTAGGAATAATACATATTGTGACTCTTGTGGACTCTGTCATTTAAATTGCATTTCTTAATCAAATCGTTTCCTTTATCAGGTTACAGAATCCATGGAAACCGACATAGTTGTAGACAAGATTTCAAACATGCTGCTTATTTGTAGAACTGATGTTTGTTGACACATAAGACATGATGCGTGGACAAATGTTAAAGTGAAATGTCTTTTTAAAATTGAGTATATTAACATCATAGAAGAGTTTTCTGATCAAATAGCTTTCACTTTTGTTACAAATGTCCGCCTTTTTTGTCCTCTATTCAGTGCTTGGCAACCATGCACTGATTTGCACATTTTTTTTTGTCTTCATTAATTAAGTGATGCAATTATCATGAACTGCAACACAATCCTTCCTCAAACAAAGCCTTACTGAAGAAGAATAGAAAGTCTGTCAATACAAATGGCCTCCACGCGTCACAGATGTATGGAGGATACTGAAAACAATGACAGGAAAAGCTGCCTGCAGTATGGGACCAAGAATGTTGTACAGGCTCAGTGCACTGCAAATACCACTAGGGACATACCATGGGTTCCCCAGGACAGTGTCCTTTAGTTTGCAGCTAGTCAAGTGAAATTAATTCTTGTCCATTTGGTATCAAGTTTATTGCTTTCACAGTCCCATTCAGCCAGTGTTGCCAGACTTCTAGATAAAATGATCATAATACAGAATTTGTATGTAAAAATCCTCCATATGAGATCACTAATGCACATGCCACTCTCTGGTTCCTTATACAAAAATAAGAGCACAGCAGAGCAACTGCAAGTTGATGCTGCTCAGATAACAATCTCTTAGAAAAAAGATCTGTACTTCTGAGAATAAAGTTAATGTGTACAGTATTCAGTACTTAAGAGATTTTTTTGTATACCTTGCAAAGTATAATTTGTTAAATTAACCATTTGTGTTATTCAGTGATTTTCATTTCTGATTTAAAATTTGCCTTTTAATGTCTTAAGATCATTTTGTACATTTATAGCTAGTATACATTCTTAAAATCATGAGATGTATCACAAAATCCCCATTATCCAGGAGCAATATTGCTGTATATAATTGGCGGAGGGTTGCCATTGTGTGATACAAAAGACCAGGGCTCAAATCTATTCTCAACAAAAAGAGCATGCAGTCTCTTATATAAGAGAAGGGAATAGGTGCATGCACAGAGTTGGTTTTGTTCCATTCAAAATGTGACCTTAGATTCTGTCATATCAACTGGAGGGAGTTGTCCCTCAACTCTCTTGCTATACAACAGTTCAGTTGATGCCGTACAGTACTGTATTTGTAAGGGATTCTGAGAATAAGCTGAAGCCTCAGAGACCTACTTACAACTAATGTTATGAACTTGTATTGAAAGATGACTGAAACTGCATGAAAGAAAATGCAGAATAGAAACTTGCAGGGTGCATTTGTTTTATTTTAGACACGTGTTTTAATTTGATCAGAATTTCCTAACTTCAGTCAAGATATTCAGGTCACAACCTGCCAGAATTACATTGACGAGAGCTGCTCGGAAAGACAGCTGTCAGATGCAGATGTTGAACAAAACTGAATTCCTGTTGAAATTTGCTGCCAACTCTAATTAGAGGAATTCCCTGGGTGCAAGAGATTTTTTTTATTCCTTTTGTCTGCTTATTCAATGACTGTCGCAGTCATCCGGTAGTAATTGCACGACAGGAGAATAATAGGTGGCATTTATTTGTTCAATAAGTCCATGTCCAGATGGAAAAATTTGTGGCTTGAAATACTGATAATTGTTGGTAGCCTCTCCTTGCATTATATAGATTTTTTTCCCCTGGAGTTTTGTATTAGTTATGCCAATCAAAACAACTGTTGCCGCAGTTGCTATTTCTTGAAAAATACTATATTTCTCTCACTTTGTTTCCTCCCTGTGTCATGAATCAGATCTTACAGGCAGCAATGCATGCTGGAAAATGTTTACTTGCTTCTTTGTGTTGTAAAATGCATGTAACAATTTTTTCCAATGGCGTAGGTACTTGTATAACTCTATCTGCTATCTTAGTTTTATTTTTCTAATAATCAGCCATAATTGTGCATCTATTACAAGGCTGCTTGTACTCTGGGAAATTTTCAGTTAAAATAGCATAGTTCACTCACGCTGTAATTTAGCAGTGATTGGAAAAAAATCAAGGAAAGCATTGGAACATTATGGCACGAGCACAAAACCATTTGTTTCAAAACAAATAAGACTAAGGGTGCATTTATACTGCAGCTACCATTCTGAAATCAATAGCTCCAGTATCAGACAATACATAATTTATATTGCCTGGATCAGATTGGAATTCTCCCACCCAGGAGAGAGTTTACAGACTTGCAGAGTCCCCTTCCCAGCTGTTCAACTTTTTAACATGTTGAGAGCACAGGCAGGAGCATTTGGACTCTTTAAGCAACTCTGTTTAGAAGTGCTTAGCAGGCCTGACCGAGTATTTTCTAAAACTGGTTTGACACTACAGTGAAGTTCTGCTCCTTGTGGGTCAATCCCGGGCAGTGTGACACAACCTCCTCTAGGGGTGTCTCACATCTCACACAGATTAGGAAAGCTATTAAACACCTCAACTAAGTATGTTCTTCAAGTTCTGATCAGGTAATCAAGAAGCATCCTCAGGCTATCCATTCACTCCAGAGATGAGTCCTTCAAAACAGCCAACTAAGATGGAATATTTTCCAACAATCATTGAGTGATAGTATAAAATTAAAAGAAAGGGCTTATACAAATGCAAGAAACAGCAGAGATCCCACAGACTGGGATGCAAAGGAAGTAGTAAGAGCTAGAAAAAGGAATAAGAGAAAAAAATTGTGAGGGATATCAAGGACAACACTAAAGGTTTTTACAAGTATATTAAGTGAAAGGGTGGCTAAGAGTAAAATGGGCCCCTTAAAGACAGACACGGGTGATACTGTAATTGAAAATCAGGAAATATCAGACTTGCTAAATATTTACTTTGTATCAGTCTTCACAGTAGATGATGATGAAGTACCAGAGATTTGAGGAAAAAGTAAAAATAAATCAAGGGGAGGAACTTAATAGTGAGACTAAAGATAGACAAATCTCCAGAACCTGATGGTTTCAACCCCAGGGTATTAAAAGAAGTAGGTGAGGACATTGTAGATGTTCTAGCCATGATCTTCCAAAACTATCTTGATTCGGGAATTGTCCCCTTGGATTGGAAAATTGCCAATGTCACTACACTATTTAAGAAGGGTGGCAGAGATAAACTAGGAAATTATAGGCCTATTAGTCTAACATCTGTTGTGGGCAAGTTACTAGAATCTATTTTTAGGGACAGTGACTGAACTGATCAGAGAGAGCCAGCATGGATTTGTAACGGGTAATGAAACTAGTTGAATTTTTTGAAGAGATAACTGATGTGGTAGCTAAGGGAGTGTCTGTGGATGTTATTTATATGGACTTCCATAAGGCATTCAGTAAGGTTCCACATAAGAGACTTAACAAAAATGAAAGAACATTATATTGGAGGCAACCTATTGACATGGGTAGGGAATGGGATAGGAGACCGAGAGTATGGATAATGGGTACGTACTCCAATTGGCAGGATGTGACTAGTGGTGACCCCCAGGGATCTGTAGTGGGGCCTCAGCCTTTTACTATATATTTATAAATGACTTAGCTGAAGGAATAGAGAGCCATATACAGTATCCAAGTTTGCTGACGACACCAAGTTATGTGGCACAGTAAATAGTGTAGATGAGATGAGTGGGCACAACTGTGTCAGATGAAGTTTAATGTGGGGAAGTGTGAGGTCATCCACTTTAGACCTAAAAACGATAAATCAGAGTATTTTCTAAATGGCGAGAAGCTGGGAACTGTGGATGAGCAGAGAGATTTAGGGGTCCAAGTACAGAAATCACTAAAAGCTAGTGGACAGGTACAAAAAATAATTTAAAAGCCTAATGGAATGTTGGCCTTTATCTCAAAGGGTCTGAATACAAAGGAGTAGAAGTTATGTTAATGTTATATAAAGTTCTAGTTAGACCGCATTTGGAGTACTGCATTCTATTCTGGGCACCGCACCTCAGGAAAGATATATTGGCCTTGGAGGGGGTGCAGCGCAGATTCACTAGAATGATACCTGGGCTAAAAGGGTTAAATTATGAGGACAGGTTGCATAGACTTGGTTTGTATTCCCTTGCGTTTGGAAGATTAAGGGGCGATCTAATTGAGGTGTTTAAGATGATTAAAGGAGTTGATAGGGTCGATAGAAATAAATTATTTCCTCTGGTGGGGGAGCCCAGAACAAAGGGGCATAAAGTTAGAGCCAGGCTGTTCAGGGGTGATGTCAGAAAGCACAAAGGGTAGTGGAAATCTGGAATACTCTCCCTCAAAAAGCTGTTGAGGCTTGGTCAATGAAATGAAAATTTCAAAACTGGGATTTTTGTTAGGCAAGGATATTAAGGGTTATGGAATCAGGGCAGGTAGATGGAGTTAAGATACAGATCCACCAAGAGCTGGAAAGTGTTATTAGGCTGGATAGCCCTTTTTCAGTCGGCACAGACACAATGGGTCGAATGGTCTCCTCCTGTACTGTAAATTCCTATGATACTATGATTAGATCATGGCTGAACAGGCTCGAGGGGCTGAATGGCCTACTCCTGATCCTATGTCCCTATAACCAGGAAATTATCACTAATATTTTTGCTTAATTATAATACTAGCCTGCTGGTCTCTCCCCAAGTGAGCATCCACTATTTTGATGGGGCCATAGGGACCTATCAAGGTTTTGGGACGCAGGGAAGGTTTCAGCAGAAACCTGAGTATTGAAGGTAGCATAAAAAGATTCTATTTGGCGCTCCAGGATCAGCATCCAGAACAAGAATGGGTTCCGGTTGTCACTTCCTACATGAAAACTGCTCACTGATCTGCCTGCCACCCACATCAATAGAAATGCTGCCCCCTGCCAACAGACCTAAAAGAGGTTATTATCTAATAACTATGAGGATAAATGTGAAATTTTTATTAATGAGCTATAGTGGGAGAGTATATACTTCCTCACCCTCCCCAGGAATATATGCCACGTTAAGCAGGTCCGATTGCAAGCTGCAGATGAGAAAGGCCATCTTAATTCATCCTTCAAGAACAACCCTACACAACCTGACACCCCATCCCCCACCCATCTTGTAACATCTAATTGATTCTTGCATGATTCCAGGGCTTTTGTTCTCTGCATAATGAAAAACTTCCTGATATCAGTCTCACCTTTCATTTGTTTGAACCTGTTTCCCCTTGTCCTACTCTCACTGTTTATTTTAACTTTTTCCATACAATTTGCTATCTTATATACCTCTAAGATTATCTCTCGGCCATCTCTTTTCCAGTCTGTCCCTATAATTCATACCCGACACTCGGGATCAGCCTTGTGGCTCTTCTCTGCACTGCTCTTGTTTCTCAGCAACCAAAACTGGACACCGTACTCAAGGTGCGGTGTGACCAAAGCATTTTAAAGTTTGATTCCGACTTCCTCTGGCTTGTATTCTACTTTTTGGGCTATGTAGTTCAACATTCTATTGGCTTTGTTGATTGCTGCTCTGCATTGCTTGGCCATTGACTCTGGCCTCTTAGTAAAATGTGGAAATATGATACATTTCCAGTATGTGAACCAGTATTTTTATACTTGACTGGATTGTTTTGCTACAAGGGAAACTGATTGAAAGCATTCAGCTGTGGCTCAGTGGGTAACTCACTCGCTACCGAGTCGGAAGGTCGTGGGTTCAAGTCCCACTCCAAAGTCTTGAGCACACAAATCTAGGCTGGCACTCCAGTGCAGTGCTGAGGGAGTGCTGCACTGTCGGAGGTGCTGTCTTTCGGATGAGACGTTAAACCGAGGCCCTGTCTGCTCTCTCAGGTGGCCGTAAGAGATCCCATGGCACTATTTCGAAGAAGAGCAGGGGAGTTATCCCTGGTGTCTTGGCCAATATTTATCCCTCAATCAACATACTGTAACAAAGACAGATTATCTGGTTATTATTACATTGCTGTTTGTGGGAGCTTGCTGTGCACAAATTAGCTGCCATGTTTCCTACATTACGACTGTGATGACAGTTCGGAAGTACTTCTTGGCTGTAAAGCACTTTGAGACGTCTGGTGGTTGTGAAAGGTGCTATAGAAATGCAAGTCTTTTTGTTGTTATGGACTCTTTACCTTGGAGTTATGGATGTGGATGAGAATAAATCTGTGAATACTCTCATCATGCCTTTGTTACCTCCAGACTGGACTATTCCAATGCTCTCCTGGCCAGTCTCCCACATTGCACCCTCCATAAACTTGAGCTCATCCAAAACTCTACTGCCCATATCCCAACTGGCACCAAGACCCATTCAGCCATCACCCTATGCTCGCTGACCTACATTGGCTCCCGGTCCAGCAACACCTTGATTTTAAAATTCTCATTCTTGTCTTCAAATCCCTCCATGGCCTCGCCCTTCCCTATCTCTGTAACCTGCTGCAGCCCTACAATGCTCCGAGATCTTTGCGCTTCGCCAATTCTGGCCTCTTGTGCATCCCTGATTTTAATTGCTCCATCATTGGCGTGCCATGACTTCAGCTGCCTAGGCCCTAAGCTCTGGAATTCCCTCCTTGAACCCCTCTCCTCCTTTGAGACACTTCTTAAAACCTACCTCTTTGACCAAGCTTCTGGTCACCTATCCTAATATCTCTTCCTGTGAAGCGCCTGGGAATGTTTTACTATGTTAAAGGCACTATATAAATGCAAGTTGTTGTTGAACACTGGGGTCATCAGCCTCAGCCATATTTCAAATATAATTTGCCATACTATTCTTATATCCAACTAAATGTGTAGGCACAATGTTTTCAAAAAGTCATAATGCCATGGTTATGACTGGGTTCATGTACATTATAGACATCAGTGTTGTATCATGTCCTATTGCAAGAATTATGGGGTTCACTTAACTGTTTTTGGTTGCAGGTGCATTTCTATATGAATTAGGTTCCAGTCTAAGGAATGGTGATGTAAAGAGTTAATAATTCTACTTTTATTCATTGACAGAAATGGGCGTCGCTAGCATTTATTGCCCATCCCAGTTGCCCTGAGAAGGTGGTGGTGATAGGCCGCATTCTTAACCTGCTATTTGTATTAGTTTGATAGAGTGGTTTGCTGGGCCATTTCGGAAGGCAGTTAAGAGTCAACCGTGTTGGTGTGGGACTAGAGTCATGTCATCATAACGGCACAGAAGCAGACCATTCGGCCCATCGAGCCTGTGCCGGCTCTCTGTAGAGCAATCCAGTCAGTTCCATTCCCCTGCTCTATCCCCGTAGCCCTGCAAGTTTATTTCCTTCAAGTGCCTATCCAGTCTACCCTTGAAAACATTGAGTGTCTCCGCTTCCACCACTTCCGTCGCTGCGTAAAGAAGTTTTTCCTCACATCCCCCTGTATCTCTTGCCCAAAACCATAAATCTGTGGCTCCTAGTCCTTGTACCATCAACTAGTGGGAACAGCCTTTCCCCATCTAGCCTATCTAAACCCATCATAATCTTGTACACCTCTATCAAATCACCCCTCAACCTCCTTTGCTCTAATGAAAACAAATCCATCTTCTCCAACTTGTCCTTGTAGCTAAGATCCCCCAGCCCCGGAACCACTCTCTTAACTCTCCTCTGCACCCTCTTAAGGGCCTTCACATCCTTCCTAACGCGTGGTGACCAGAACTGGACACAATACTCCAGTTGTGGCCTAACCAGCGCTTTATAAAGGTTCGGCATAACTTCTCTACTTTTGTACTCAATACCTCTATGAAGCCCAAGATCCCCTATGCTTTGTAACTACTCTCTCAATATGTCCTGCCACCTTCAGGGACCTAGGCACATTAACTCCCAGGTCCCTCTGTCCCTGCACACTCTTTAAAACTATGCCATTAAGTGTATATTGCCTCTCCCTGTTCCTTCTGCCAAAATGCATCACCTCACACTACTCTGTATTAAATTCCATCTGCCACTTGTCTGCCCATTCTGCTAGCCTTTCTATGTCCTGTTGCAGTTGATTGGTATCATCATCACTATTTGCCACACCCCTAAGTTTGGTGTCATCAGCAAATTTAGAAATTATACTCTCTATTCCAATATCCAGGTCATTTATATATAGCAGTGGCCCCAGCACTGACCCTTGGGGAACACCACTGTCTACCATCCTCCAGTCTGGAAAAACAGCCATTTATCACAACTCACTGTTTTCTGTCCTTAAGCCAATTCCTTATCCAAGCTGCCACTGACCCACCTATTCCATGAGCCTCAATTTTGTTAACCAGCCTTCTATGTGGTACTTTGTCAAACACCTTCCGAAAATCCATGTAGACAACATCCATTGCATTTCCTTCATCAATCCTCTGTTACTTCATCAAAAAATTCAATTAGACTAGTCAAACACGATCTGCCTTTTACAAATCCATGTTGGCTCTCCTTAATTAGCTAAACCTCTCCAAGTGCCTGTTAATTTTTTCCTTGATTATTGTTTCTGAAACTTTACCCACTACTGATGTTAAACTGACCGGCCTGTAGTTACTAGGATTGTCCTTACACCCTTTCTTGAACAATGGTGTCACATTTGCCACTTTCCAATCCTCAGGCACCTCCCCCGCACCTAGGGAAGATTGGAAAATTATGGCAAGTCCTCCCGCTAGCTCCTCCCCCAATTCCCTTAGCAACCTGGGATGCAAGCCATCTGGACCAGGCGACTTGTCCACTCTAAACATACCCAGCCTTTCTAGTACATCCTGTCTATCAATTTTCACCCCTTCCATTGCTTCTACCTTTTCCACTTCTTCTGATACTTTGTCAGCATCCACCTCCTTAGTAAATACCGATACAAAGTACTCATTGAGTATTCTAGCCTTGTCCTGCGCCTCTAAGCGTATATCCTTTGTCTCTAATAGTCCCAGCTGGGTAAGGAGGGCAGGTTTCCTTCCCAAAAGGGCATTAGTGAACCAGTTGGGTTTTTCTGATAATCCAACAGCGTGTGGTCAATTTTACTGATTCCAGCGTTTTATATCCAATTTTTATTTAACTAAATTTGAAATTCATGGTGGGATTTGAACTCGCGTTTTCCGGATTAATTCAGGCCTCTGGATTATTAATCCAGTAACCACTACACTACCGCACCCTGTAACTTGAGCTTCAAACTATTTGTGAGACCAAAACCATGGCACAGTATGGAACCAACCAGCGGCCCCATGATTTGATGGGGTGTGGATTCACATGCTGAATCTCTAATCTCTAATCTCCATTGTCCCAATTTAGGGGTGGGGTTTGGATTGCAAGCCAGAGTTTTTAAAACTTCCCACAGGGAGAAAGAGTTAAACCCCTGACCATGCTTGTACACCTCATGCATACATTTTGGTTTCACAGCAACATTGGCAAATGGAGATACAATTTTTGAGGGGGCGGGAAAGAATGTTTTAGAATTGAATACAACTCCTATTAAGATTTTCTGAATGAGAAATACAAGCTGAAACTTGATATGTGTGTCTAAGTGGAGACTGGTTTAAGTGCTGAGTGTAACTTTATGCCCAAGTAGACCAAAATCATGGAGTGCGCTTCACTAGTGTCCAGGTACTTAGACTTTTAGAAGTCCAATTTCATATTGCATTATTGTCACTTGGTCTCGCAACAATTTCTTGGCCTTTCCTAAATTCCTTGTTTTGTTAAGCTTCATACTGTACTGTTGAAGAAACTAGGAAGGGTACAATGTTTTGCTTGTAGCTGAAGCTGGACATTTTGGTCCAAAATTTACGGGAAGGCGGGAGAGTGCGGGGAGGCCAAAAACAGCCGAAGAACCCAACATGACTGGGACGCGGAGGTCCTGCTGAACTTAACGGAAGGACCTCATTATAATTTTTTGGATCCGTTCCCCGTCCGGCAGCCGGTCAAATTGACAGCGCGGCCGGGAGGGAAACCTTTTGAGATGATCTCCAGCAATTGGGAGGGGAGGGGAAGGACGGCAATCGGTGCTTGGGGTGTGGAATGGGGGAGGGGATGATCAGACATCATCTCCGGGGGGAGGGGGTGGGCGGGGCGAGATCGGACATTGCGACGGGGTGTGGGAAGGGAGGACTTCGGGGCTGGGGTGGGGGGAGGTTGTCGATCGGGAGGACAGAGAGGCTGCAATTGGCAGAGGGGCAGCCAAAGGCTTCATTGAGGGGCTGGGGGGTTCTCCAGCCTCTCGAGGAGTGCTGGGAAAGGTACTTAACTTGTGCAGCCGGCAGCTCCTGCCTCCCTTTCACTGCTGGGAGCCCGACCTAAATATGTTAATGAAGGCACTCTGATGCCACGAAAGCCTCTTAAAAACAACAACAGGTGCGTGCCAGTGGGTTAGGCTCGAAGGGCCAAATGGCCTACTCCTCCTATCTTCTATGTGTCTTGCTCATTCGACGGTTTAACCTCCTTGCCTGTCGGGGGGGTTAATATAGAGGCCTTTATCTTTGCTGTTATTTATATTACAGATTCCTCTTTTAAAGGCTTTTATTAATATACTAGCAGGACCTATAGGGTAGATAGTATGTAGAATGAATGAGCTTGATGATGGAATTGGTCTTTTCTTGATCTGTGCTTTATTTGTGTTCTCTCACAGAGCACAAATCTGGTGAATGTTAGAAATTGTGTGTTGCTGAGAATAATTAACTGAATATTTTCTTGGTGTGAGTATTTAACTACATAGTGTCCTAACTATAAAGGTGCTTGATGTGTTTCAGGTCCCATTTTTTGGCCCTCTCTTTGATGGAGCCATTGTGAATGAAAAGCTTCTGCCAAGTCTTGTCCGTGCCACAGGCATCAATGCCAGTCGAGCTGTGAAGTCTCTCATACCCCTCTACCAGAGCTTGTATCCTTTCCCTTCTAATACCATGTGGTATGGTCTTCATGAAGGCTTTGTTTTATTTCTATAAACTTCGTAAGTTCTGTTTGCTGGTCAAGTAATGGCAAATTCCTGTCAGTATTATGGCCACTGACATGTGGCTGCTTATTCATTCTTTATTCTATGTGAACTACCAAGTAGGACTTTTATAGTTTAGTGTTTTGGACATCACAATTCTTACACTGATTATGGCATCATCCGATTGAATATTCAAATCTTAGCTATCAAGATCCCATTACTGTAATCAATTCAAATGTTTGCTCTTTGTCTGATAGACATAGTTCATTTATATTTTGGTTTTGATAAAGCTAGTGTTGTTTATATTATAAAATTCACTTAATAGAAAAGGTTTTCTATGTTGTGTCTGGAAGTAGCACTAGGTCTGTCTTGTTCACATATCAAGGAGTTCAGCAGCAATATCATACATCTATGAATTGACAAAGGTAATCTATCCCATCTCGTCCTTCTGGACCTGTCTGTAGCCTTTGACACGGTTGATCACAAAATTCTGCTCCAACGCTTCTCCACAGTCGTCCAGCAGGATGGGACTGCACTCGCCTGGTTTCATTCCTATCTTTCCAGCCATAACCATAGAATCTCCTACAATGGCTTCTCTTCCCGATCTTGCGCTGTCACCTCTGGTATCCCCCAATGATCCATCCTTGGCTCCCTCCTATTTCTCATCTACATGCAGCCCCTCGGTGACATCATCTGGCAACACGACATGAGTTTTCACATGTACGCTGATGATACCCAGCTCAACCTCAACCTCTCCTCCACCTCTCTCGAACCCTCCACTGTCTCTATACTATCAGACTGCTTGTTCGACATACAGCACTGGATGAGTATAATTTTCCTCCAGTTAAACATCGGGAAGACCGAAGCCATTGTCTTCAGTTCACGTCACAAACTCTCTTCCCTATCCACTGATTCGATCTCTCTCCCTGGCAACTGTCTAAGGCTGACCAAGTCTGTTCGCAACCTTGGTGCCTTATTTGATCACGAATTGAGCTTCCTAAGACTAAGACTATCGATTTCCACCTTCGTAATATTGCCCATCACCGCCCTTACCTCAACATATCTGCCTTTACCACCTCTAGACTTGACTATTCTAATGCACTCCTGACCAGCCTCCCTAGTTCTACCCTCCATAAGCTTGAGGCCATCCAAAGCTCTGCCGCCCGTGTGCTAATTCGCAACAAGTCCCGCTCACCCATCTCCCCTGTGCTTGCTGACCTACATTGGCTCCTAGTTAAGCAACACCTCGATTTAAAAATTCTCATCCTTGTTTTCATATCTCTCCATGGCCTCACCCCTCCTTATCTCTGTAATCTCCTCCTGTCCTATAATCCCCCCTAGACCTCTGCCCTCCTCCTATTCTGACCTTTTGAACATTCCCAATTTTAAATGCTCCACCATTGGCGGTCATGCCTTTAGCTGCCTCAGTCCTAAGCTCTGGAATTCCCTCCCTAAATCTCTCCGCCTCGCCACTTCTCTTTCCTCCTTTAAGATGCTCCTTAAAACCTACTTCTTCGACACAGTTTTTGGTCATTTGCCCTAATATCTCCTTATATGGCTTGGTGTTTTTTTTTATAACACTCCTGTGAAGTGCCTTGGGGCATTTTCTTACGTCAAAGGCGCTATATAAATATTATAAGTTGTTGAATGTTCTGAGATTGCCGCCAAATATTATTGTAAGAGCTACTTGTTGGTACTCTAAAGCTTGCATTTGATAACTCTCGATGTTTCCTCAATTGAATGGGAAAATGTTCGTGGGGGGAATGACTGAAACTGAAAACAAATACATGGTTGAGATTAACACCATTTATTGAGAGCAACATGTATTGTGTATTCCTGGGGTTGATTGAAATTCAGTTTCCTGGTAATGAATTAGTTAGTGAACTGACATGGTTAATGGAAAGAATAATAGAGGCCATTTTGATACTATTTCCATAGTGGTGCTCTTGAGCATCATTTTATTACTACAACAATACTCTTAAATATCTACTGGCTACTTTATTTACTGTGTAATGTAATGCATTATCTGAAGGAGCAATGTATTACACTGAGTCTGCCTATCAAAAAATCCAAAGGAAGAACATAAGCACAGAGAATTAAATAATTCCTGTACAGTACATTCATAGGGCGGTTTTTGACATGTTACATTAGTTGTAGATATAGAGTTCAGTAAAAATTCTATAAAGTATATCTTGCCCTTTTCATAATTTGTCTGTGAACAAAACACTCCCTCATTCTGACAGCTCTTATTGCTAGAACTGTAAACTCCGATTACATCTGCACTTGACAGTTAGATTAAGGAGAATTTAATCAGCAAAGGAGATTAATTTGCATCTCAATTGGAGAGAGGTAGGAGAAAAAAGATTGCACTCTGCAGCCAGCAGGTTGCAGAATAAATCTGATAAGGCACAAAGCCTACTAGCACTGAATACTCCAGCTGAGTGGAGGACAATATCAGAGGATGTGTTACCACAGCAACCTAAAGGTTTGTTACTCTTTGTTTAGCCTAGGGTGTGCATTGCAGTCATTTGGCCAAAAAGGCAGTGTCTACCATTGTTAAAATTACGGGAAAATGGATCTGTTTTTTGTTACTAATCAAGCATAACACCAAAAGGTTGCATTTGTAAAGAATATTAAGTGGGCTAAGCAGGTTTAGATTTGCAATAGCTAAATCAATTTAATATTTTACAAAGCTGTACTAAGTATAATTTTCTTGTAAAGGAAATTCCAATGTTGTACCTATTCAGCAGTTTTCAGATGTACAATGTAAATAAGTTTGTGTATAAGTTATTTCCTATATGCTAAATTTTCATTCTCTTAGCTTCTAGGCAATCATAATGAAGGTAATACGAAGTAGATACCTTAGAAAGGATTTTATTTGTTAAATTACAATGAGCATTAAGGAAGAAAGTCCCAAATAATCCATTATAATAATTAGCGCCACAATATTTTTGGGTCAAGTAAAGATATATCTTTCTGCCTAGAACTTGTTGCAGTGATGTTTATACTGCACCAAGCAGAAGATGTAACTCCACATTGTATGTATGCACATGCACTTATCCCAGTGAAATTTCTTTTTAATGGTTTATAAAGAACTGAGGTGATTGTCCGCTCTTTTCAGTCATTTAAAGTTGATTGACAGCCCAGCGGGCCTATGTGTGTGTGTTTGTCTTTCAAAAATTGTACATTTTTAATTGCCTATGCACTGGTATTTATACTGCAACTGAAACAGTTACTTATGCACAATCACGTCTTCCAATGCAAATTTCAGGTACAGTGCAAATGCCACTGATGCGTATTCAACCATTTTTATACTGAACCTTTTGCATTTGTGGTCATCTAAAATTACAGTGCCAACACCATAATTATGGTATCAAAGCAGCTTTAAAAATCTGTCGTGCCAAGTTTATAATATTAGCAGTACAATCACAAGTAGAGGCATTCTACCACTGGTGAGTTGCATTTATTACAAAAAATTAAAACTGGTTGCATTCCTGAAGACAGCAATTATCAAGTTGGCAATTAAGATGTTTGTTCCTTGTATTTTGGGGTGGGGAGAAATATTTTAGTCCATTAGCAACCTTTAAAATGCTAGTCCTGGTATTGATTTTGCTCCTGTTCGACGTAAAGTTCTGTTTAATTCAGTATGTTGTGAATTAAAACGAATGGGGTTTTATTGAATGTGTCTACTTGGTATGGAAGGATCTATAGAAAAGGAAATATGCTATTCACAATAAATTTGGTATAAATAAGAATTGAAAGTAGCAAAATAGTTCAGATGTCTGAAACATTTAATAATGCTTCCTACAGAAAATCGATTCTAGCTGACTCAAAAGTGAAGGCATTATGCTCTTTTTGTCTGTTAATGGATATCTGGAATTGTTCTTTGACTTGTTTTATTTTACAATATGGTTTAGTAATTAACAGGTTATATTTAAAAAGATATAGAAGTGGCAAGCCATTTAAATTATGATTAGTATGGCAATGAGATTGTTACTATTAAGTTTTGTTTTTAAAAATATTGTTAATTTGTTCAGCTGGTTTGGCATTAGCATGCTTTATAAATTATTAAGATGAAAACATCTGTTATCATTCCATATTTATCTGATCTAATTAGATTGCACTTTTGAAATTTCATGTTGTGACCCCTTCTCAGCCATGCATATAAAGATCTAAATTAGAATGAAGCTGGTGTGGAGGCGATTAGCATTTGGAAATTCCCGCTACAGGTCCCACAACAGACACAAGTGCAACCACATGCTGTCACAGTCTGCTGAGCGGCATTTATTGTGCACTGCCATCCAAGAGCAAGGTCCATCAGGGAATGCACCTCCCTTTGTTCCTGAAGCAAAAGCTTGAGGTTCAATCCTCAGTGGCAGAACTTAAGCATCTGAACTATTATCATAGAAAAGCAGGTGCAACATTTGGCACTGACCATCAGAAAGCACTGAATTCTGTAGCCAGTTCTACAGAAGAACCAGAACATGAATACTGTATCCATATGAATAATCATTTCTTATTAACTGAATAATCTGCTTGTCATAAAATTGTGCGTACTTATTTGCTGTGTGCTTTTAATGTTAAGTTTTGTGCACAGCAAACACATATTTGTTACCTTCAACTTGCAGTGGTGTAGTATACTATAAAAAATAAGCGCATACAGGAGCTAGTTCCAAACATACTAATCTATACAAACTTTGAAGGGGGGATAAAATGAGAAGAAAGGACTCAGTTCAGTAAATTCTGCTATATGTTCATGTTAACCGGCCTGAACGTGATGTGTGTAGTGGTGGTGCTTTTATAGACCAAATAGTTTCAAGGAATGGAAAGAGACAGATTTGATTCACATATCTTATTGAGCCATGCCGCTGGGCGAAATGTCAGGAACCTGCCCACATGTAGGCGGGGGGGGGAGGGGGGAAATCGGACGAATTGTCATTGCTTGGTCACTGTTGTTCAATTCCTGCCAACCAGGAGAAGCAAAGCACTGATGAAAGATGGACAGCAGATTATCTGCCCCCACAGCTGCAGGAAGTGTGCAAAAGGAGAGGAATGGAGGGGATTTCACATTCTTGTACAAGTTTTTACAAAGTGTAGATAAAATGGGTTTGTATTCACTTAAATAAGTTAATTTGCTGGGGGTATATTTTCCTCTTAACATTTTTCTAACATTGGCATTTTTCATTTGCTAATGTGTTTACTTAAGTGGAGTTGATGGCATTTACTTAATGTCATGAAATTTGAATCCACGCATAAGAAACCAGTAGTCATTTAACAAATGTACGATAGCAAAATACTGCAGATGTTGGAAATCCGAAATAACAACAGAAAATGCTGGAAAAACTCAGTAGGTCAGGCAACATCCGTGGAGAGAAATTTGAGTTGACGTTTCGGGTTGGACCCTTCTTCAAAACTGGAAAGAAAAGAAACTAGATCGAAGGCAGGGCTGCGATCGGACAAAAGAATAAAAGAAACAAAAGAAGTAAAAGAGATTAGAAGCTAGACGAGATGGTAATAGGCTGGGATTAGGTGTAAAGTGTACTGGCAGGGCAAAAGATAGCTGCCAGGTGTGAGAGAGAAACAAAAGCCATCTCTGACTCTTCCCTTCCCTTCCTCGACTTCTCCGTCTCCATCTCTGGGGATAGGTTATCGACCAATATTCACTACAAGCCCACTGACTCCCACAGCTACCTGGACGACACTTCCTCCCACCCCGCTTCCTGTAAGGACTCTATTCCATTCTCCCAGTTTCTCCGCCTCCGCCGTATCTGCTCCGACGGTGCCACCTTCCACACCAGTGCGTCAGACATGTCTTCCTTTTTCCGCAACCGAGGATTCCCCTCTACCGTGGTTGACACTGCCCTCGACCGTGTCAGTTCTATCTCCCGCACTTCTGCCCTCACCCCTGCCCCTCCCTCCCGGAACCACGATAGGGTTCCCCTTGTCCTCACCTTTCACCCCACCAGCCTCCACATTCAACGGATCATCCTCCGGCATTTCCGCTACCTCCAAAGTGATCCCACCACCAAACGTATCTTCCCCTCCCCTCCCCTTTCAGCATTCCGCAGGGACCGCTCTCTCCGAGACACCCTAGTCCACTCCTCTATCACCCCAAACAGCCCTTCCCCTTCGCCTGGCACCTTCCCGTGCAAGCGGAGGAGATGTAACACCTGCCCCTATACCTCCCCCCTTCCCACTGTCCAGGGCCCCAAACACCCCTTCCAGGTGAAACAGCGATTTACTTGTACTTCTCGCAATCTAGTATACTGTATTCGCTGCTCACGATGCGGTCTCCTCTACATTGGGGAGACCAAACGCAGATTGGGTGACCGCTTTGCGGAACACCTCCGTTCAGTCCGTAAGGGTGACCCCGAGCTTCCGGTCGCCTGTCATTTCAATTCACCGCTCCATTCCCACTCGGACCTCACCGTCCTTGGCCTCTTGTATTGTTCCACGGAAGCTCAACGTAAACTCGAGGAACAGCACCTCATCTTCCGATTAGGCACTCTGCAGCCTTCCGGACTCAATATCGAATTCAACAATTTCAGATCATAAGCTCGGCCCCCATTTCATTTTCTCTTGCAATTGTTCCACTCCTTTCCCCCCCCCCTTTCCTTTTGTTTCTCTCTCACACCTGGCAGCTATCTTTTGCCCTGCCAGTACACTTTACACCTAATCCCAGCCTATTACCATCTCGTCTAGCTTCTAATCTCTTACTTCTTTTGTTTCTTTTATTCTTTTGTCCGATCGCAGCCCTGCCTTCGATCTAGTTTCTTTTCTTTCCAGTTTTGAAGAAGGGTCCAACCCGAAACGTCAACTCAAATTTCTCTCCACGGATGTTGCCTGACCTGCTGAGTTTTTCCAGCATTTTCTGTAGTCATTTAACAAAGCCTGTTCCAAGCATTTTGCCCTGCTAGTGGAGAATGATCTTGTACTTCATACTGTACCACTTTTTCTGTGAAATTTGTACATAATTTGCTATCCTCCACATCCCAATGAATAATAACCGAAGTCATCCCAGCTTTTGGAGGTCAGAGAAAAATCACGGAGACTTTAAGATGTTTTGATGCGGACACGGTGTTATTTAATCCTCCACATATTATAATAGGTATAATACACATCTTAGTTCTTTTATGTTCGTCACTAGGAATCAGAGACGAGTTGCCAGCAAATTGGAATGAGTAATCATTAGCCTTTTTTAAACTTTTTGAATTTTATTAGACATGTTTATTAAATTTCATCATTTGAGTTTTGACTTGATTAGTTGGTCATTGTTTTTAAAAATGATTACATTTGTTATCTAGCAGTTTCAAGAGATTCTGAACTTGTAAGAAGCACCAGCAGAACTTCAGACATCCCTTACTTACATGGGTACGAGGGGGCCCTGCCCTTGAGCTTGATTTCGTTCAGTACCTCCTTCCTACCCACTCAAACGTACTCCTTAGCCCAAACAGAAGTCATTCTAACAAAAAAATATATATTATTTTGACGTTATTGGTGGGAAAAAGCACCAGGACCTGATTTAATTTATCCTAGGGTACGCAAGGAAATGGTTGAGGGAAATGAATGTAAGGCATCATTAGGGACACTATTAACGATTACTTAGGCTTGATATGGAAAACTCAACATGGCTTCAGAAAAAGCAAAGGTTGAGTTTGGCAAACCTAGTCAAGTTTTTTTTAAGTTGCTAGAACAATAGATCAGGGAGATCTTGTAGGTGTCATGTTCTTGGATTCCAAAAATTATAGTGCAACAAGGGACTGTGCTAAAATTAAGTCCCATGGTGTCAAGGGGGATACTGTGAGATGGAATGCAAATTGGCTAAAGGACCATAGACAAAGGTGTTAAATGTAGCTGCTTCCCAATGGGATCCCCAGGGTTTGGTGCTGGGTCCCTTCTGTTTATTATAAACAATCTGGAGCAGGGCATAGACAGTAAACTTAATAAATTTGTGGATGACAGGAAATTGTGCTGTAGAGTCAGGGCCTTAGAAGAAGAAAGCAGATTACACATGGATCTGGATAGATTAGGAAAGTAGGCCCAAGACTGGCAAATATCTTTTATAATAGATAAGTGTGCAGTTCTGCACCTAGGGCATAGAATTCGGGGACAGAGTATAACATGGGTAGGTGTAAGTTCAAGGTGACAGGAAAGGAAAGAGACTTGGGAGTGGTCATTGTTAGGCAGTTGTGGCCGAAGCAACAGGATCCTAGGTTTTTGTCTGGACTGATCAGTATAAAACTAGAGCCACAATAACAGGGTAATAAAAGGCTATGTTGAGACCTTATTTGAGTTTTGACTTGATTAGTTGGTCATTGTTTTTAAAACTGATTACATTTGTTATCTAGCAGTTTCAAGTGATTCTGAACTCGTAAGAAGCACCAGCAGAACTTCAAACATCCCTTACATGGGTACGAGGGGGCCCTTTCATTCTTACATTTCAAGAAGGAAAATTTGGTTCTGGAGAAGAAACAAAAGGATGATGCCTAGTACAAGTGCATTGACTTTGTGGCTTAGGATTTAGATTCACTGGAAAGGTGTAGACTTAGAGGGGGTCTGTATCAGATCTTTAAAATTATTAAAGGCATTGATAGAGGTCATGGGACCAGGAAGAATTTGGAGGCATCCATTTGAAGTGAGGAAGCAGGGAGTGAGATTGGATGGGCAGTAATGTTATTTTTGGGCAGAGGGTGTTCGATCTGCAGAACAGCATTCCGGAGGCAGTAGTGAAAACTGACTCCCTGTAGTCCTTCAGGGTGGCATTAGATGCACTTCTAGAAAAATACCAAATCACAGCAGAGGGAAGATGCAATTATCGGTAATAAACAATGGGTTGGAGCTTCCTGATGCTTGCCTGATTGCATCTGACTGGGCAGAGGGGAATTTTTAACATGGATTCCTGATTTGGCTGTGGTCTCCATTTGTTTGTGCTTTTCCCAGAAGAGGGGAATAAAGGGTGTGAATACAGGGACAAGTCCAGTAAGACGTGGGGTGAACACATGTACCTGATGGCCCTTTCTCGTCCTGACTACATGGCTTGGATCAGACCTGGAAGCACTTTGCAGTAGATTCGTCCTTATTAATACTATTAGAGAATTCACTAGGATATAAAAAACATCATTCATAGAATGGTTACAGCATGGGAGAAGGCCATTCGGCCCGTCGAGCCTGTGCCGGTTCTCTACAACACCACTTCAGCTAGTCCCACTCACCCACCCTTTCCCCGTAGCCCTGCACACTTTCTTCCTTCAGGTACTTATTCAACTCCCATTTGAAAGCCGTGATTGAGTCTGCCTCCACCACCCTTTCAGGCATTGCATTCCGGATCCTAACCACTCGCTGAGTAAAAAAGTTTTTCCTCCTGTCACATTTGGTTCTTCTGCCAATCACCTTAAACTTTGAATAATATCCTCCATGTAATATACTTCCAAGAAAACCGTGCTTCTCAACTGCTTTATTTCAACTTTTTAAATTATTTCCTGTTAGTTTAATTGCTGAATTTGATAAAAGAAGTAAGGAAGATATTCAAAGTGTAGAACATAGCCTACCTAGAAGAGGGATTGTCATGGGATGCATACAATTATGATCTAACACTCTTTTTAGGAATAGCATCCTTGTGATTTTGACCTGTTGATTTTGACTATCTTCATTAGTATGTGATGAATGGTACAGTTCAAAGAATGAGGTCGAACCGAGCAAGGTAGTTTTCCTATGTATCTTTATAGTCATTTATATCAAGTGGTCACCTATCCTTTTTTTCCAGTACATAACGGAAAACAACCCTCGAGTTAATGCTGAAAACCTCATGATTTATGTTTAAATCAATAGTACTTGCTACAGTTAGTAGCTCTAGAAACTAGTCCTGATTTGCATATTTGGTTTTTGAAATGTTGGGGGAGAAAATCGACTTGTGGCCAAAACTAATCCGTGCCAGCCTGAGCCCCGAGCCAAATTCGGCATTGGGCTTCATTTGAATGTAAATAGTGAGCTGTAGGCGCCAAACGAGCCTCTTGGTGCAGCTCGCTGGTCAGGGCCTGACGAATTCTGGCCATCTCTGATGGCAAGCTGGGCCACAGGTAGGTTAGAGCGAAGTGCGGGGGATGAAGCTGAGGAAGGAGAGGTGAAGCCAAGGGGGAGAGTGCAGGCCAGCAGCAACTCTCGGTATTTTTGTGGATCCAGGAGGAGCACTTTTGCTCCTTCTGGCTCCACAAAAATATAACTTTAAAAAAGTTTTGAGACTTTTTTAGCAGCCTCCAGCGATAAGTTTAAGGATCGCTGGTTAGACCACTCTACCAAAACCCTGATACACTGGATAGAGCTTGCACAGCACAAACTCCACCTATTTATAGCTGAACTTTTGCATTGGGGTCCTACAACCTCTAATTAGACCCTGATTTGCATAGTAAAACGGACTTAACGCCCGTTTCAAGCAGGTTCTTTGCCCACTCGTAAGCCTGTCTGAATATGGGATCAAGTGGGCCTTGGGCATCAATGGAGTGGTTGATGTGCCTCCTTTCTCCCCCTGCCCCCCCAAATTTTCAACTCTCAGCTACCCGGGCGTGAATTGAATTTCACCCCTGTTATGTTTGATGGATTAAATTCAAACCAATTGGTATTTCCACACTTGACACACTCCAGCTTATCTCATAATTCATTACACTGCACATCAGGAGTTTAGAAGTAAAATACTTGAGTACTTGTCATGCAGTCTAAATTTCTCCTGTGATCTCTATAAATGGAACAGTGTGGCTATCTCCGCAACCTCAGTTTCTGAGAAAATATTATTGCACATGCTTTTTTTATAGAAGTGCTTTCAAGTTTTATGCATAGATTTGGTCTTTCGATTACTAATGATGATTTAGCCAAACTGAAGTTGGAAGTCTTGTATAGCTCTAAAAAGGAAGGTTCATTAGCAAGCAGATTTTCTGACAATGAATGAATCAATATAATTTTTGTTTTATTTCAGTTCTTTTATTTAAAAAAATTGAAAAGACTTCCCTTTAAACCGAAGTGCTTTGGGTCGTTTCTGAGAAATATGAGATGCTGTATAAATGCCATTATTATTACTATAATATAGTGAGTGCAGATAACATTATTGCACGTATTAGTTTGGAGGAATCACCAAGCCCCAACAGTGTAATAGCGCTGCTTTAACGTGAACAGTTAAAGGATCACAGTTACTAACCACTCTGGCTTAATGTAGGCAATTATTGATGGCAATTTTGCTACTTCACTGTTGGGAGCATGAACCCTTTCATGATGATTCCATTGATGAAGTGGTGAGGACAATGTTCAAAAAGAAAACACATTGATTAAGAAAGCATAAGAATAATACCGTTGATTTTGGATGTTACATTTTTGGAACATACACCAAGATATTCCCTCTTTACGTAGGAACACAGTACAGATGCCCATGTCAATGCATAGTTGAGCATCTAACAGATGTGAAACTCACTGGATATATTGTTTTTCCAAATTTTTAGTAACTTTGACTTATTACGCTATCAAGCCAATTGAAATGTGAATATTTTTAAATTATTATAGATTTGGATTGGATAAGATGAGTATTAAAATTTGTTTAGGCAAATATTGCTATTTACTGGTATGGAATTTCCTGGTAGGTTTCAGTGTAACTATGGCGTAAGAGCGATTTGCACCTATTTTATTCCAGTTTTACGCTGAACGATCAGGCCAGAATTTGCTGGCAAAATAACGGTGAGTTTAATGCACACACTGTTATTGGTGTGTAAAAAATCCAGCAGTTTGAGGCGAGGAAGAGATACACGGCGTTGCAAATCGCCACAAATTGCTGGATAATTTGCACCATTCCGCTGTTAGCCTCTCAAAAATGGGACCTTGCCATCAATCTCCGCATGAGTTTCAAGAAATTGCTGGATTTGCACTGTAAATACAAATTAAACTTGCCGCACGAAGTTACAGCTGGTATTTAATAACATAAGGACCTTTTTTAATGACAAGATTTATGTTCCTGTAATGCCACTCAACCTCGGAGGTCCAGAAAGGGAACAATTGAAACTGAAGTCACATTACTGCAGGTAGTAAATTGTTTATAGAGGTTTTTCAAATTTAAAATGTTTACATTTTTTTCTTTCTTTTCTCTTATCTCTCTCAAGCCAATCTTTCTTTCCCTCGCTTTCTTTATTTCTCTTTCTGTATTTAATTTGACTCTGATTCGCCCTATTTCCGTCTCCATAATTCCTATTTCTTTCTCTGTCCTTAAATTTCATTGGTTAAGGAGATAGACCATTGGACCCGACATTCACCAAGCTCTCAGGTGCCCCATTGACCTAGTTATCAACTCGTACTTCCAAAATATTTTCGAGCTGAAGGGCGAGGAGAAAAATTTAACTCCCGGGGCATGCCGTGAGATGTCCTCCTCTAGCTGGCCCATTGTTATGTGCAAATTTCCTCAATCATTTGCGCCATTCCTGGGTTACCTCTGCTGAAACCCCACTTTGTGGTTAGCACTGTTGCCTCACAGCTCCAGGGACCCGGGTTCGAATCCGGCCTCGGGTGACTGTCTGTGTGGAGTTTGCACATTCTCCCCGTGTTTGCGTGGGTTTCCTCCGGGTGCTCCGGTTTCCTCCCACAGTCCAAAGATGTGCAGGTTAGGTTGATTGGCTATGATAAAATTGACCCTTAGTGTTAGGGGGATTAAATACGTGGGGTTACGGGGATAGAGTGGGTTATGTGTTGGTGTAGGGGTTACGGGGATCGGGGGTGGGATATGTGTCGGTGCAGGCTCGATGGGCCGAAATGGCCTCTATCTGCACTGTGAGGTTTCTGTGATTCTGTGATTAACTCATTAACATAGCTCCGCTCCATACAAAAGACCAGAGAACACGAGTTTTCCTGCATTCACGGTAATTCTGAACAGACATAAAGTTATGCCCAAAATATTAGGTGCAGAAGGACCCGAAGTCACGATTTCTGGTGGTTTAAGCAAGATTATTTTTATTTATCCTTACTGAGACCTGCAGTGTATTTCCTGTATCTTTGAATGCTTTATATGGCATCAGAATCTGTTACATTAAACAGAGAAAATCTTTCACAATTTCACATTCTTGAACCTGCTGTGCTTAATGTACATAAATTATGATTTGATAGCTTCAAATTTTAATTTTCATAACATCAACAATGTAAAGAGGGACTTAAAAGAAGATAGATGGTGTATGTTCTGCATTTTCCTCAGGTCCCGATTGTTTACACTGATTTCCGCTTGTTGCACGCCAGTTTTTATGTTCGGGCGTATGCTGATGAGTTTCTAAGGAAATTTTGGCGTAAATTGCTGTTGGCAAGATCAGCATAGAAACTGGTGTGAATTTCACTAAGTTGGATTGAGGAAATTCTAGCCCATGAGACATCCTGATTCTGCGGGGGAGGGTTTGAATTAATTTCAAATGTGCAAGTAGGAGGGAGAGTTTTAAAAGTACCATGTTCTGTAGAGATCACCAGTATGCTGTTTTGGTAGTGTGAAAAATGATATTGGCTAAAGCAATTACACTCCAGGTACCTCTGCACAAAAAGGTATGAAACTGATGAAATGGAGCATTATACCTCATGCAAATTTGACTGATGGTGCTATCCCTGGACACCTTCTGTTTGCTTGGCCAGTGAAAAATCTAAGATTTAACATGTCACATGCACCTACAATGTTAGGCAATATAAACCAATAACTACAAGATGGCTTGTGGATTTTTAGACTAGAGTTGGGGCAAGTCACACTTACCTGAGTACATCCCAGTGAGCACTCCAGCAGCCAGCATTACGTTGATAAAAGTGTGCTGACCTTCATTTTTGAAGTGCTGGTTCCCTGCCAAAGAGGATCAATAGTTTAGCAAGCTGCTTGTGCTGCTTACCCTTGTTCTCATACTGAGTCCCATCTCCAGGCAGGAATCAATATCTTTAATCTGTTCTTCACTGTAATAAGTCACGCAAGACAGAGCTTTTAGGTGGCATTACATGGGTTTATGGAGGCAGTTATTTCAGCTGTATGGGCTCGAAGCCTTTTTGTGGATTTTCATCCTATATCGTATTTTTCACCTGGGGCACTGACCATGATATAAATAGGACTTTTGGCTATGTTTACATAGTGTGTTTTTGCTAGTTATCACTGGTTTTCTCTTTATTTTAGTTCTTTCTTAAACATTACACCACTTTTATTGTAAACCTTCAGGTAAATGAGAACTGCTTCCTCCACAGCTTCAATATTAATACTGCTCTTTGATGACGGTCGAAAGACCGGGCTGCCTTGTAGGCACTTGCAGCTGTGAGAACTAGAATCCATTGAGCTTCATAGTAAGTTAGTGTGCTGCTGCTAATCAAAAGAATTCATATCGACTTTTACCCTAGTGAAGAATGATTGTACTTGAAATGAACACACTCGGGGCACTTCTGCATAAAAAAAGTTTGAAACTGACAAAATAGAGCACTGTGCCTCATGCAATTCATCTGACGTTGCAACTCATTGCTGAAATCTGGGCCTGAGTGCCTTATCCCCTGCTTACCTCATGACCTTCAAGTCTTATTGCTTTCCACATCTGTCCAAATTTGACCCTGCCTTTTCTCGCCCGTTTTCTGTAACATGCCACTTCGGTTCCTCACCCCATTTGCCACTAATCCTCCTGGACATACCCACAGATCTTCGGCATCCTCCAAGCCAGCCACTGCACCCACCGCTATCTTACCAAAGCAGCATTCTGAACAGCCTCAGCCCTCTCGTGATCATCCTTCTATCTCATTCAACAGGAGCTAATCTCTAACCTACCTCTGACCTGCTCCATGTTGTCCTTCAGAACATTTTGTCCTTCATGAACAGCCTGGATGAGTCTGTTGAGACCCTAGACCTGACAGAAACTTGGCTTATGGATGGTGACTCTTTTCCCTCTTATTAAATCTATGTTGCTCATCAATTTGTTCCACCATGACTCCATGCAAAAACAGCTTTCATAGTTGCACCAGCTTCATTACCAACACCCCTCACTCATTTAGTACATATTCCTCACCCAAACGCATCACCCTTTTTCAATCTCTCACCTTGCCTTTAAAGTGCTTGGCATTTAGTCTCTTCACCAATTAACTCCAGATCTTATGAGAGTTAATTCTTCACTTAAACTACCCTAGTGACCTTCCCTCTTACTTCTCTGCCATCCTACATGCAACCTCATCCTATACGTAAACTCCGCAGCTAGCTTTTGACCTTGCCATCACATAGGACCGCACCAGCTTTAAGATTTCAGTCATTGACCAGTTCATCCCCAATCACTAACTCATCTTTTTTCCATTCACATCATCCTGCCCATTACACCTCATCACTTTCAACTTCTACCCTTGGAAAAAAATGTCCTCCCAACTCCTTCACCAGTATATTACCACCACCCAATTCCCCCTCTCCTGGCCATTTACCCACCAATGCACCACTGCTAGTTTCTCAACAGCTCCATTAACTCTGCCTTTGATGCCCTTGTCTCTTTTGAGTCACTCACAGACTCTCATCTCCGCTGTTCTCATTGATACTGCCCTATCTCTGCACCCTGAAGTCCAAAGACCTCATACCTGAGTGCACCTGGGGCTTGACCAGCCTGGTTGTCTTCCACCAGATCTGGCTTGCCCACCTCCAGGAATAAAAAGTTTCACTATTGCCAAATATTACTTAAGGATTATCCTCGAGGGTAAGAACAACCCTGGACTTCACTTCCTCTACTTCAACCAGTTCCTCTGACCCCTACTGTTGCCCCTCTATCCTCAGTTCTAAAGCTAAGTGTTAGGAAATTTTGGAACACTTCACCTCAAAGATAAAGACTATCCATATGGCTACAGTCATCCTCCTCCTCCCATCATTTTTTCTCCCTCCCCCTTGTCCCCTCTTCACCATTCTAGTTCTGCCACCCCCCTTTATCTCTACAATCTCTCCCATCTTGTTTCCCCCCCCCCCTCAGCCCTCACCAAGACTCATCTATTCTGTGAGATCCACCATCTGCTCCTTCTACCCCTCCCCCAACACCTGAATACTTAGTTACCTCTCCTTGCCCCAGTGCTAATCAACATCATAAAGTCTCCCTTTGTTCTATCACTATATCTGCCCCCCCCCTATCCAGTTCATTTCATCTAAGGTCCTTGAATGCATTGTTACCACCAGCTCCATGCTTATTTCTCCCAAAATGTCCTGTTGAAATCCTAGTCTCTTTTCCACTCTGCCCACAACACCAAGACTGCCTTAGTCAAAGTAATAATGCCCTCTGTGACTGGTGCGTGATCCCTCTTTGCTTTCCTCAACCTCTCTGCAGTGTTCAATATAGTTGACTACCGCAGCCTTCTCTACTGTCTCCTCTGTGGTCTATTCACCCCTGGTTCCATTCTTACTGTCCCAACAGAACCAACACACCTCCACCAATGGTTTTGCCTCTCATTTCAGCACAGTCATCTCTGGAGTCCTTCAAGAGTCCATCCATGGCACCTTTTTCTTGTCTAGGCTCTGCCCCTTGTAAACATGATCTATAGTTTCTGCATGTATGCTGACGATAGCCAGCTCTACCTCCCCTAACACCAACCATCCTTGATTCCACAACCACCTCTGTCATCAGACTGCCTACCTGATATTGTCATGGATAAGCCAGAATTTTCTCCAGTTAAACATTGTGCAAACCAACTTCCATGTGTCCCAACATTTTTCACTTTCGCTTCTACTTCACCCCATCTCCGCCAACACTATCAACCAATCTTTACTTGCCTTGAGACTCAAATTCTCAAGTGCCCTTTTCGCTAGTCTCCAAAGCTCCTACCTGCACAAAATCCAAATTGTTCAAAGCTCCTCCATTCGTATCCGGTTCCATGAAATCCCACATACCCGTATCACCACTTTCCTTGTTAACCTAAACTGGCTTCCTGTGCATCAAATTCAAAATCCTTGTCATTTACAAATCCCTCCCTAGCCTTGCTCCACAATCTCTTCCAGCCCCATATCATAGCCCAAGGCCTATGATCTTTCAAATTTGGCCTTTTGTGCTTTCACACTCCCGCCATTCCTCGTTTGATAGAATATTTTGGGTCCAGCCCTCTGGAACCCTCCTTCCCATTGCTGCTTCCCTTCCCATGTTTAAAAGCCTCCTCAAAACCTATCTTCTTGAGTTATGATCTCAGTCCTAAATCTTTTAGCTGCACCCAGTCTGTTGAGTCCAATTTGACCTGCATTGGGATATTTTATTAAGTTAAAGGCATTATACAAATGCAAGTTGTTCAGCTACTAAAATTTGTGTAAATAAAATTGGTACATTTTAATGATCCGCATTTGATATGTATAGATGAAAGAAATTTTCCAAAGTAAATATGTTGAGTAGAAAAGAAATATCCTCTCATTTCTTTATCTTCATTTTTTATATCTCACTGTTTTCTATCAACATTCTTTCAATTGTCTTGCACCCCTTCAATCCTTCACATTTCTCATTCCTTTGAATTCTCATAAAATTTCTCATTTCATTCTCATTATATGTCTTTTGATGCATTGTGGGCTCTCCTGGAGCTTGCATGATCACTTCAGGGAGTCAGAGAGGGATTTTTCACAAGGTTTTTGCCTCCCCTAAGAGATAGGCTCATTAATGATTGGGGAGGGAAGTGTACAAGCTTGCACCAGGGTGAACATTGATGGGCCTGATCTCTTTTCATCCTTTCTGTATGTATATTTATGTTATTTTTAATTTCTTTCAATTTTTCTCCAATTTTAAGAACATAACATAAGAAATAGGAGCAGGAATAGGCCACTTGGCCCCTCGAGCCTGCTCCGCCATTCAGTAAGATCATGGCTGATCTTGGGCTCAAAGCCACTTCCCTGCCCACTCCCCATAATCCTTCACTTCCTTATCTTGCAAAAATCTGTCTATCTCCACCTTAAATGTATTTAATGACCCAGCCTCCACAGATCTCTGGGGCGGAGAATTCCACAGATTTACGACCCTTGGAGAAGAAATTGCTCCTCATCTCAGTTTAAAAGGGTGACCCTTTATTCTGAAACTATGCCCCCAAGTTCTAGATTTCCCCACGAGGGGAAATATCCTCTCTGAACCTACCTTTTCCAGCCCCCTCAGTATCATATGTTTCAATAAGATCGCTTCTCATTCTTCTAAACTCCAATGAGTATAGACCCATTTGTTTATTTTGGCTATTTTGTTTCTATTTCCCCTTTCGTGAAGGTTATCAAGGCAACTGGTTGACACGTTTCATAGAAAATGGATGGAATCACAAAACATGAACCCCAGAACACTAAAAAATCAATCATCATAAACCAGTGGACATAATTGTAAATGGGCAGAACTGCTGAACATGATTTCCAAGATGCCATTGAAAATTAGTATAATAAAAATCAATGATAACTTATTAAGTCACTGCAAAACAGCAGTCCTGCTCATGGTTGGTTAGTGGTTCCTCAATGCTGGCAAGTAACTCTCCATGTGTGAACCTAGATAGTGAGTGTAAGCAAGCTATTTTACAGTTGGAAGCATCACCGTTTAGTCTGATCTTGTCCCTATTTTATGTGTGCACAGCATAAAAGAACCATAGAAGTTTACAGCGCAGAAGGAGGTCATTCAGTGTATGTGCTGGCTCTTTGCAAAAGTGATTTAGAATTGCACTGCCCTGCTGTCTCCACATAGTCCTATATTTTGCTTAAAATATTTATCTAATTTTCCCTTAAAAAATGCAACTGTCTCAACTACTCCCTCTGGAAAAGCTCTAGCAACTCATTACATAAAAACATTTCTCCTAATCTTTCTCCTCTTGTAATAATGCTGGGATTAGTAAGCGTGTAAATTAGGTAGTTATTTTATATCCTTGTGCGAATATAGGTTGTATTAATTGAACTAAGTGTATTTGATCATAAATGTTGCTCATCTAGTGTTAACTCAGTCCACCTATGGAGAGAATGAAGAGATACATGCATCTGCAGTCACAGAATCACAGAAATCACACAATGCAGATAGAGGCCATTTCGGCCCATCGAGCCTGCACCGACACATATCCCACCCGATCCCCGTAACCCCTACACCAACACATATCCCACCCTATCCCCGTAACCCCACGTATTTAATCCCCCTAACACTAAGGGTCAATTTATCATAGCCAATCAACCTAACCCGCACATCTTTGGACTGTGGGAGGAAACCGGAGCAGCCGGAGAAAACCCACGCAAACACGGGGAGAATGTGCAAACTCCACACAGACAGTCGCCCGAGGCCGGATTCGAACCCGGGTCCCTGGCGCTGTGAGGCAACAGTGCTAACCACTATGCCACCGTGCCTCTCCTCATTATTATGGTTTCTCATACCTGGTATCATTTTAGTATGTACATCTACGCTGTATGCTCTCCACAACTTTAATCTTTCTATAATGAGACACCCAGAACTGCATATGGTAGTTTCCTCTTGTAGACTGACACACTTTCCAGGAAGGAGGTCAGTGAATAGCAATTATGGCAAAAATTTATCTCATTTCCCTTGCCTCTCATGTTTGGAATTACTGAATCCAAATATTGACAACACTAAAGCCATCTTGTTTGGTTTGCAACAGTACCTACGTGCGTCTGGCCTTGACTTCATCAAGCTGCCAGCTCAGATAGGTGGAAAATCAGTGAGTGCGGAACAGAAGGAACATGGGGTAAAACGCTTAAGGCATCATCAATGACAACAGAGTTGAGGAGATTTTGCGAGGTGGACGAGTAGAGGAAGGTGACCAGGTGGAGAGATGTAGGGAAGGAATTTGAGGGTAAGGCCATAGTGGCTTATGGTGGAGAGTGAGCATCGAACAAGGAGGAGTCCAGTATTGGAGGAATGGAAAGCATATTGGGAGATGTGTGGCTGGAGGAGATCACTAAGGTACGAGGCCATGGAGAATTTTGATGGTGAGGTTGAAGTCAGTTCGCTAGGACATGGGGAGCCAGTAGAGCTTGGAAAGTGATCGAAGTTTAGGACTTTAAGCATATGAAGACATGCTCTGCAGCGTTCTGAATGAGTTGCAGTTTGGGGAGCCCAACTAGAGTGCATTAGATAAAGCAAGCTTCAAGTTGCTTAAGGCATGGGGTAGGGTTTTGATAGCAGTGAGGGAAAAGTAGTGGCAGAAGCAGGCAATATATACATATCTATATATATAAACGGATACATCTGTCTGTCTGTCTATCTGTCTCTGTCCTTCGGTGTGCGTCTGTCCGGCTATACACTCGAAAGTTATAGAGCGTACCTACGCGTGCGTTACGTCAAAAGAAAGCTTACCATTCCAAAACGGTCGGAAGCGTATTTGCGTTTTGGCCGGACAAAAATTGCGCCCGCGGTATCCAAAAAACGTTCAAAATTCCGCTCATTAGCATCTCATTATCCGCTCATTAGCGATAGAGTGACGTCGAGGTTGACCAATCGTACGCCAGGTTCCTGGCGCATGCGGGTGGGCCCTCCTACAGTCGCGTGACGGGACGATTGACCAATCCTACGCTTCGGTGACCTGACGGTCGACCAATCGGTGCGTGTGTGGGCGGGCCTTATCGTTCTGAACCGAGGTGAGTGTCAGCCATCTTGATTCCATTTTTTTTCCCGCTTTCTGCGTTTTTCTTTTCAAACCTACATTTCCAGCAAAAAAAAAATTGCTTTTATTAAATTGTTTTTAAAAAAACTTCATTCATTTGTAAATATTTTCTCTAACCTGAAGATTCTTTTTCCTACCTTCCCC
The DNA here is from genome assembly GCF_052327205.1 of Somniosus microcephalus. Lineage (NCBI taxonomy): Eukaryota > Metazoa > Chordata > Chondrichthyes > Squaliformes > Somniosidae > Somniosus > Somniosus microcephalus. Next base: position 157,331,246 of record NC_140989.1, on the reverse strand, counting down.
GTTTTTATAAGGCCTCAGAACCTAGGCCTCAAAGCCTGGGCCTCTCCTGCCCAGCCACGCCCGAGCTCGGTAATTGTCCCACGGCTTCTGCTAAGCTCCACCTCTTTTCTCCCCCCCCCCCCCCCCGTCGTCACGTTACCCGGGGCAACGGCGTCCGCCACGAGGGTCACGGGACATACACAGGGTGCGCGCGCAACAGGAGCAGCTGAGACGCGGCGTCTCTGTTCCCCGCTCAACTCGGGCGGGGCTCGGAGAGCGGGCTCTCGGGAGTGTGGATCTCGGGCGGGGCTTGGAGAGCGGGAAGGGTTACCCCGGCAACCGGGCCCGCCGGCCGTCTCTCACATCCGCAATCGGCGGTCTTGAAGCCAGCTCGGGAGGGTGGGGCCATGTCAGTGCGTGGGGCGGCACGGAGCTCCGTGGAGCCATCGCCGGCGCTGGGCTCGGGTGCTTTGTGGCCTGTGGCCGAACGGCGGCTACGGACCTCGAGCTGACCGAGGCGCTGGACTCGGCTGGGCCATGTCTTTGCAGGTGTTCGCCTCGGCCAACGGCATCAGGGTGACAGCCGAGGCCGCCAAAAGCGTCCAAGGGAACGGGTTCATCCAGGTGCCGAGGCCCGGGCCCCGGGGCGGAAAGAGGGATTGGAGCGGGGGATACGGGCTCAGGCAGGGAGGAGGGGGAGAGGGAGGAAGGGGGTAGGGAGGAGGGGGAGAGGGAGGAGGAAGGGGGTAGGGAGGAGGGGGAGAGGGAGGAGGAAGGGGGTAGGGAGGAGGGGGAGAGGGAGGAGGAAGGGGGTAGGGAGGAGGGGGAGAGGGAGGAGGAAGGGGGTAGGGGGGAGAGGGAGGAGGAAGGGGGTAGGGAGGAGGGGGAGAGGGAGGAGGAAGGGGGTAGGGAGGAGGGGGAGGGAGGAGGAAGGGGGTAGGGAGGAGGGGGAGAGGGAGGAGGAAGGGGGTAGGGAGGAGGGGGAGAGGAGGAGGAAGGGGGTAGGGAGGAGGGGAGAGGGAGGAGGAGAGGGAGGGAGAGGGAGGAGGGGTGGGGAGGGAGGAGGGGTGGGAGAGGGAGGGGGGGAGGGAGGAGGGGTGGGGAGAGGGAGGGGGGAGGGAGGAGGGGTGGGGAGAGGGAGGGGGAGGGAGGAGGGGTAGAGGGAGGGGGGAGGGAGGAGGGTGGGGAGAGGAGGGGGGAGGGAGGAGGGGTGGGGAGAGGAGGGGTGGGGAGAGGGAGGGGGAGGGAGGAGGGGTGGGGAGAGGGAGGGGGGAGGGAGGAGGGGTGGGGAGAGGGAGGGGGGAGGGAGGAGGGGTGGGGAGAGGGGGGGGAGGGAGGAGGGGTGGGGAGAGGGAGGGAGGGGGGGTGGGGAGAGGGAGGGGGGGAGGGAGGAGGAGAGGGAGGGAGGGGGGGGAAAGAGGGGGGAGGAGGAGAGGGGGAGGGGGTGAGGAGGGGGAGTGGGGGAAGAGGTAGGAGGGAGTCGGCGTTTCATCAATTAGGGGCATTTCCTAATTAAGAAAAAGTCACAGAAACGGATACAGATTTATTGGCATCATTCGAACAACCAGCAAAGATTCAGCATCAAACTATGTCTGAGTTTCTGCTTCACACAGGCGG
>NC_140989.1:157081976-157329150 GCF_052327205.1 Somniosus microcephalus | reverse complement strand
TCCCCCCAGTCTCTCGCTCGCTCCTTCCCCCCAGTCTCTCGCTCGCTCCTTCCCCCCAGTCTCTCGCTCGCTCCTTCCCCCCAGTCTCTCGCTCGCTCCTTCCCCCCAGTCTCTCGCTCGCATCCTTCCCCCCAGTCTCTCGCTCGCTCCTTCCCCCCAGTCTCTCGCTCGCTCCTTCCCCCCAGTCTCTCGCTCGCTCCTTCCCCCCAGTCTCTCGCTCGCTCCTTCCCCCAGTCTCTCGCTCGCTCCTTCCCCCCAGTCTCTCGCTCGCTCCTTCCCCCAGTCTCTCGCTCGCTCCTTCCCCCCAGTCTCTCGCTCGCTCCTTCCCCCCAGTCTCTCGCTCGCTCCTTCCCCCCAGTCTCTCGCTCGCTCCTTCCCCCCAGTCTCTCGCTCGCTCCTTCCCCCCAGTCTCTCGCTCGCTCCTTCCCCCCAGTCTCTCGCTCGCTCCTTCCCCCCAGTCTCTCGCTCGCTCCTTCCCCCCAGTCTCTCGCTCGCTCCTTCCCCCCAGTCTCTCGCTCGCTCCTTCCCCCAGTCTCTCGCTCTCTCCTTCCCCCCAGTCTCTCGCTCGCTCCTTCCCCCCAGTCTCTCGCTCGCTCCTTCCCCCCAGTCTCTCGCTCTCTCCTTCCCCCCAGTCTCTCGCTCTCTCCTTCCCCCAGTCTCTCGCTCTCTCCTTCCCCCCAGTCTCTCGCTCTCTCCTTCCCCCCAGTCTCTCGCTCTCTCCTTCCCCCCAGTCTCTCGCTCTCTCCTTCCCCCCAGTCTCTCGCTCTCTCCTTCCCCCCAGTCTCTCGCTCTCTCCTTCCCCCCAGTCTCTCGCTCTCTCCTTCCCCCCAGTCTCTCGCTCTCTCCTTCCCCCCAGTCTCTCGCTCTCTCCTTCCCCCCAGTCTCTCGCTCTCTCCTTCCCCCCAGTCTCTCGCTCTCTCCTTCCCCCCAGTCTCTCGCTCTCTCCTTCCCCCCAGTCTCTCGCTCTCTCCTTCCCCCCAGTCTCTCGCTCTCTCCTTCCCCCCAGTCTCTCGCTCTCTCCTTCCCCCCAGTCTCTCGCTCTCTCCTTCCCCCCAGTCTCTCGCTCTCTCCTTCCCCCCAGTCTCTCGCTCTCTCCTTCCCCCCAGTCTCTCGCTCTCTCCTTCCCCCCAGTCTCTCGCTCTCTCCTTCCCCCCAGTCTCTCGCTCTCTCCTTCCCCCCAGTCTCTCGCTCTCTCCTTCCCCCCAGTCTCTCGCTCTCTCCTTCCCCCCAGTCTCTCGCTCTCTCCCTTCCCCCCAGTCTCTCGCTCTCTCCTTCCCCCCAGTCTCTCGCTCTCTCCTTCCCCCCAGTCTCTCGCTCTCTCCTTCCCCCCAGTCTCTCGCTCTCTCCTTCCCCCCAGTCTCTCGCTCTCTCCCAGTCTCTCGCTCTCTCCTTCCCCCAGTCTCTCTCTTGCTCTCTCCTTCCCCCAAGTCTCTCTCTCCCTCTCCTTCCCCCCGTCGCGCTCTCTCTCTCCTTCCCCCCAGTCGCGCTCTCTCTCTCCTTCCCCCCAGTCGCGCTCTCTCTCTCCTTCCCCCCAGTCGCGCTCTCTCTCTCCTTCCCCCCAGTCGCGCTCTCTCTCTCCTTCCCCCCAGTCGCGCTCTCTCTCTCCTTCCCCCCAGTCGCGCTCTCTCTCTCCTTCCCCCCAGTCGCGCTCTCTCTCTCCTTCGCCCCCAGTCGCGCTCTCTCTCTCCTTCCCCCCAGTCGCGCTCTCTCTCTCCTTCCCCCCAGTCGCGCTCTCTCTCTCCTTCCCCCCCCAGTCGCTCTCTCTCTCTCCTTCCCCCCCCCCAGTCGCTCTCTCTCTCTCCTTCCCCCCCAGTCGCTCTCTCTCTCTCCTTCCCCCCCCCAGTCGCGCTCTCTCTCTCCTTCCCCCCCCCAGTCGCTCTCTCTCTCTCCTTCCCCCCCCCAGTCGCTCTCTCTCTCTCCTTCCCCCCCCATTCGCTCGCTCTCCTTCCCCCCCCGTCGCTCTCTCTCCTTCCCCCCCGTCGCTCTCTCTCCTTCCCCCCCCGTCGCTCTCTCTCCTTCCCCCCCGTCGCTCTCTCTCCTTCCCCCCCGTCGCTCTCTCTCCTTCCCCCCCCGTCGCTCTCTCTCCTTCCCCCCCGTCGCTCTCTCTCCTTCCCCCCCCGTCGCTCTCTCTCCTTCCCCCCCCGTCGCTCTCTCTCCTTCCCCCCCCGTCGCTCTCTCTCCTTCCCCCCCCGTCGCTCTCTCTCCTTCCCCCCGTCGCTCTCTCTCCTTCCCCCCGTCGCTCTCTCTCCTTCCCCCCCCGTCGCTCTCTCTCCTTCCCCCCCGTCGCTCTCTCTCCTTCCCCCCCGTCGCTCTCTCTCCTTCCCCCCGTCGCTCTCTCTCCTTCCCCCCCGTCGCTCTCTCTCCTTCCCCCCCGTCGCTCTCTCTCCTTCCCCCCCGTCGCTCTCTCTCCTTCCCCCCCGTCGCTCTCTCTCCTTCCCCCCCGTCGCTCTCTCTCCTTCCCCCCCGTCGCTCTCTCTCCTTCCCCCCCGTCGCTCTCTCTCCTTCCCCCCCGTCGCTCTCTCTCCTTCCCCCCCGTCGCTCTCTCTCCTTCCCCCCCGTCGCTCTCTCTCCTTCCCCCCCGTCGCTCTCTCTCCTTCCCCCCCGTCGCTCTCTCTCCTTCCCCCCCGTCGCTCTCTCTCCTTCCCCCCCGTCGCTCTCTCTCCTTCCCCCCCGTCGCTCTCTCTCCTTCCCCCCCGTCGCTCTCTCTCCTTCCCCCCCGTCGCTCTCTCTCCTTCCCCCCGTCGCTCTCTCTCCTTCCCCCCGTCGCTCTCTCTCCTTCCCCCCCGTCGCTCTCTCTCCTTCCCCCCCGTCGCTCTCTCTCCTTCCCCCCCGTCGCTCTCTCTCCTTCCCCCGTCGCTCTCTCTCCTTCCCCCCCGTCGCTCTCTCTCCTTCCCCCCCGTCGCTCTCTCTCCTTCCCCCCGTCGCTCTCTCTCCTTCCCCCCGTCGCTCTCTCTCCTTCCCCCCGTCGCTCTCTCTCCTTCCCCCCGTCGCTCTCTCTCCTTCCCCCCGTCGCTCTCTCTCCTTCCCCCCGTCGCTCTCTCTCCTTCCCCCCGTCGCTCTCTCTCCTTCCCCCCGTCGCTCTCTCTCCTTCCCCCCGTCGCTCTCTCTCCTTCCCCCCGTCGCTCTCTCTCCTTCCCCCCGTCGCTCTCTCTCCTTCCCCCCGTCGCTCTCTCTCCTTCCCCCCCTCCCCTCCGTCGCTCTCTCTCCTTCCCCCGTCGCTCTCTCTCCTTCCCCCCCCGTCGCTCTCTCTCCTTCCCCCCCCCGTCGCTCTCTCTCCTTCCCCCCCCGTCGCTCTCTCTCCTTCCCCCCCCGTCGCGCTCTCTCCTTCCCCCCCCGTCGCGCTCTCTCCTTCCCCCCCCGTCGCGCGCTCTCCTTCCCCCCCCGTCGCGCTCTCTCCTTCCCCCCCCGTCGCGCTCTCTCCTTCCCCCCCCGTCGCGCTCTCTCCTTCCCCCCCGTCGCGCTCTCTCCTTCCCCCCGTCGCGCTCTCTCCTTCCCCCCCGTCGCGCGCTCTCCTTCCCCCCCGTCGCGCGCTCTCCTTCCCCCCCGTCGCGCGCTCTCCTTCCCCCCCGTCGCGCGCTCTCCTTCCCCCCCGTCGCGCGCTCTCCTTCCCCCCCCGTCGCGCGCTCTCCTTCCCCCCCGTCGCGCTCTCTCCTTCCCCCCCGTCGCGCTCTCTCCTTCCCCCCCGTCGCGCTCTCTCCTTCCCCCCCGTCGCGCTCTCTCCTTCCCCCCCGTCGCGCTCTCTCCTTCCCCCCCGTCGCGCTCTCTCCTTCCCCCCCGTCGCGCTCTCTCCTTCCCCCCCCGTCGCGCTCTCTCCTTCCCCCCGTCGCGCTCTCTCCTTCCCCCCGTCGCGCTCTCTCCTTCCCCCCCGTCGCGCTCTCTCCTTCCCCCCCGTCGCGCTCTCTCCTTCCCCCCCGTCGCGCTCTCTCCTTCCCCCCCGTCGCGCTCTCTCCTTCCCCCCCCGTCGCGCTCTCTCCTTCCCCCCCCCCGTCGCGCTCTCTCCTTCCCCCCCCCCGTCGCGCTCTCTCCTTCCCCCCCCCGTCGCGCTCTCTCCTTCCCCCCCCCCGTCGCGCTCTCTCCTTCCCCCCCCCGTCGCGCTCTCTCCTTCCCCCCCCCGTCGCGCTCTCTCCTTCCCCCCCCCGTCGCGCTCTCTCCTTCCCCCCCCCGTCGCGCTCTCTCCTTCCCCCCCCCCGTCGCGCTCTCTCCTTCCCCCCCCCCGTCGCGCTCTCTCCTTCCCCCCCCCGTCGCGCTCTCTCCTTCCCCCCCCCGTCGCGCGCTCTCCTTCCCCCCCCGTCGCGCTCTCTCCTTCCCCCCCCCCGTCGCGCTCTCTCCTTCCCCCCCCCGTCGCGCTCTCTCCTTCCCCCCCCCGTCGCGCTCTCTCCTTCCCCCCCCCGTCGCGCTCTCTCCTTCCCCCCCGTCGCGCTCTCTCCTTCCCCCCCGTCGCGCTCTCTCCTTCCCCCCCGTCGCGCTCTCTCCTTCCCCCCCGTCGCGCTCTCTCCTTCCCCCCCCCCGTCGCGCTCTCTCCTTCCCCCCCCCGTCGCGCTCTCTCCTTCCCCCCCCGTCGCGCTCTCTCCTTCCCCCCCCCGTCGCGCTCTCTCCTTCCCCCCCCGTCGCGCTCTCTCCTTCCCCCCCCCGTCGCGCTCTCTCCTTCCCCCCCCCCGTCGCGCTCTCTCCTTCCCCCCCCCCGTCGCGCTCTCTCCTTCCCCCCCCCCGTCGCGCTCTCTCCTTCCCCCCCCCCGTCGCGCTCTCTCCTTCCCCCCCCGTCGCGCTCTCTCCTTCCCCCCCCCCCGTCGCGCTCTCTCCTTCCCCCCCCCGTCGCGCTCTCTCCTTCCCCCCCCCGTCGCGCGCTCTCCTTCCCCCCCCGTCGCGCTCTCTCCTTCCCCCCCCCGTCGCGCTCTCTCCTTCCCCCCCCGTCGCGCGCTCTCCTTCCCCCCCCCCCCGTCGCGCTCTCTCCTTCCCCCCCCCCGTCGCGCTCTCTCCTTCCCCCCCCCCGTCGCGCGCTTCTCCTTCCCCCCCCGTCGCGCTCTCTCCTTCCCCCCGTCGCGCTCTCTCCTTCCCCCCGTCGCGCGCTCTCCTTCCCCCCCCGTCGCGCTCTCTCCTTCCACCCCCGTCGCGCTCTCTCCTTCCCCCCCCGTCGCGCTCTCTCCTTCCTCCCGTCGCTCTCTCTCCTTCCCCCCCCGTCGCGCTCTCTCCTTCCCCCCGTCGCTCTCTCTCCTTCCCCCCCGTCGCTCTCTCTCCTTCCCCCCCGTCGCTCTCTCTCCTTCCCCCCCCGTCGCTCGCTCCCTTCCCCCCCCCCCACGATCGCTCGCTCCCTTCCCCCCTCCCGGTCGCTCGCTCCCTTCCCCCCTCCCGGTCGCTCGCTCCCTTCCCCCCCCCCCCCCCCGGTCGCTCGCTCCCCTTCCCCCCCCCCCCCCCGGTCGCTCGCTCCCTTCCCCCCCCCCCCCGGTCGCTCGCTCCCTTCCCCCTCCCGGTCGCTCGCTCCCTTCCCCCCTCCCGGTCGCTCGCTCCCTTCCCCCCTCCCGGTCGCTCGCTCCCTTCCCCCCCCCGGTCGCTCGCTCTCTGTCTCTTCCAACAACAACATGCCCTCGAAAAAATAAAGCAGTTGGTCTGTCTCTGTCTGTCTGTCTGTGTGCCCGCTATACACTCAAAAGTTATAGAGCGTACCTACACATATGTTATATCAAAAGAAAGGTTATGATCAGGGGAGTGTCATAGGCATATTTACTTTTTGGTCAAACAAAAATTGTTCGGACAGTATACAAAAAACGTTCAAAAATCTGCTCATTAGCGGTTGACCAATCCTACCGCTCATTAGCGTTGAGTGACGTGATGGTTGACCAATCCTACAGTTCAGTGACCTGATGGTTGACCAATCGGTGCGTCACGGGCGGGACCTAATCCTGCAGCCTCCCGAAATTATCGCCGCCATTTTTTCCCTTGCTTTTCCTCAACAGCGAGCGGGGCAGCTGCATCGGCCCGCCGGAGCGCGAGGTGAGTTGGGGGTCACTCGGCCCGAGACACAGAGTGGGGGAGCGGCAGCGGGCGGCCGTCAACCGCGCGGCCCTCTAAACTGCCCTGGCAACGCCGGGCCCCCCCCCCCCCCCCAGCTGGTTGGATATAAAGGGGGAAGCTCAATTTGGGTCAAGCAGTATGCTGAGAAACCACACCTCACAACTTAGTCTGAAGTGGCAGCTAGGCCAATGGAATCAAGGCTAGAGACACAAGCCGAAGAGGATGGCTTTAGTATTGCTAACATTAAAATATGGAGGAAGTTTTGACTCATGCATGATAATGTTGGATGTGTCGTTGAAGAGATTTTTCATTGTTTTTGATGAGAGTATTTATGAAATGTACTGTACCATTGTTTACATAATGGCCCTGAATTTCCGATCGGCTTCCTGCGAGTGGATGCCTCCGATCGGAAAAAAATCTACGAACCTCCCTGCAGGTTCTGTAGGTCCCGAGGCTTCTGATCCTGGGCCTCTCCTGCTGGAAATGCACAAAGGCCCACATGTCCCAGGGGCGCATGCGGTTTGCAAACGCCCCTGGGATCACGTGGGCCAGGCAAACCAATCAAGGAAGGGAAATCCCCCTTCAGAACTGTCAAAAGTATGAATGGGGATCACTAAAACATTAAATAAATTTAAAAAGACATAATTTTAAAAAAATTTAATGGAATTTTCATTAATATGGGGGGAATGTTATGCTTTTACGGGGTTAAAAATAAACTTAGCTTTTTGAAGAGTATTTTTAACTTCTAAATGAGTTATCAAATTTAATTTTTCTATTTTTCAACACTCTTAAGCTGCCTTTACCCGGAGTAAGAATTCTATGGCCTTTCAGCGGGCAGAAGTTGTGCAAAAAGCGCACTTTTCCCGGGCAGGCGAATGATCTGTCAAGAGAATTCTTGACATCGCAAGTGCCGGTTTTCAGCGCATGCGCTTCGCATGCTTGAAAACGGCACTTGCGAGGCCCCTGCGGGTGCATATGCACCCGTGGGGGTCGGAAAATCTTGGCCTTTCTTTCACTTTTCTTTCAGTTACCTGGAATGCTGAGAATTGGAAGGGACTTATGGATAAAAGAGAGGATATTGTATTGTATAGCCAAATAACTGGTAGTCAAAAAACAGACATTTTAAGGATCTCTTTTTAAAGAAACAGAGAGGAGACAACAAGGATATGATTACATAATCTGAAGGATGAAACTAATATTTTTTAAGGAATTGATTAGGGTGAAAAAGTTGGATAATGAGAAATACTTTGTAGGAATTCCAGATAATCAGAAAAATCAAGTGTGGAAAACTATTAAGTTCGAGAAACAAACTTAACTAGCTCTGATGATCAAAGGTGAACATTAACTATAAATAACTTGAACTATAAATAACTTAAACTACCTGACAACTGGGGATATTGATGCAAAGGTGAAAGAATGAATGAGAATGTAAAAGTACAAATGATCATGGCGAAACACCATTTCCTTTGATTTTTGTTTCTAATCTCCAACATTTCCATGCTCCTGAAGATCTTTTAGTAAACGAAAATCTGAAGTAAAATAATTGCCTTTTCTTTTTAAACTGCTAAGATTAAAGCAACTGATGCTAATATTTCACTTTCAGAATTCCATGCATTTCTCAATTGTTAAATTTTAATTCCTGTGTTCTTGACTTTCCCTCTCAGCTGTTCTCGAACTTTAGCCTGCTTTTTGAGAATCTTGCCTGGCTGTTAAAGCTGTTTGTACATCTTTTCATCTGTTACTCTGTATTGTCGCCTGAAAGCAGACACTTTTTTTCATATTCTGCCTGCTTTGTTGAGCATTGCCTTTCGGGTCATGCTCAACTAATTATAGGCTCTCCAAGTTGCATCAGATACTTTAGTTTGAATAACTCTAAGATGCCCAAAAGAATTCCCAAGCATTGAAGTTTTTATGATGGGATGTTGCAACTAATGTCCAATTAGTGTGGCTTGAGCTTTTTATTTATTCAAACTGCCATAATGCAGTGTCACAGATTCTTCTATTCCTTTAATGGGGCATGATATTTTGACTTGAATAATGTGTTATTTCATGTAGATACTGCCTCTTTTCCCCTAAGCACTGAACGTACTAGCTCAACCAGAACCAAACTTCGTATCAAAGTGTCAATTATTAACTGTCCATAACACGTGCGTAACAGTGAACCTGCAATAGGATTTTTTTTTAGATATTTCAAACCAACATTTAAATGACCCTAATAATTACTCGCCTTCTCCTGATCTTTTAAAAATATCCTCTGATCTTACACATTCGCTACATTTATGTGTCTTTGTAGGTATCTAGCAATTTTTTTATCTCCATTTAAAGTAAGTCAAGTGTTGAAAAAATATGTAAAAGCCTCACATAGAATTATTTTTGTTTCTTTGTCATGTACATTTTTCTTATTTTTACTTAATTTATTCTTTCCTTCCTGCTATATGGTTTATCTCCCTCAATAATAAAATACAGGATTAGAATATTCAGTTAAATTAAATTACATTTTATGATCATTTGAACCCTATAGGACAGGGTTAATATGAAAAAGAAAGATTTGCATTTATATAGCGCCTTTCATGGCCTCATGACGTCCCCAAGCACTTTACAGCCAATGCAGTACTTTTGAAGTGAAGTTACTATTGTAATGTAGGAAACACGGCAGTCAATTTGTGCACAGCAAGGTCCCATAAACAGCAATGTGATCATCTTTTTTAGTGATGTTGATTGAGGGATAAATATTGGCCAGAACACCGGGGATAACGCCCCTGCTCTTCTTCGCAATAGTGCCATGGGAGCTTTTACGTCCACCTGAGAGAGCAGACTTGGTTTAACGTCTCATCCGAAAGACAACACCTCTGACAGTGCAGCACTCCCTCAGTGCTGCATTGGAGTGTCAGCTTAGATTCTTTTCTCAAGTCTCTGGAGTGGGACGTGGACCCATAACCTTGAAAGCATTAACTTGTGCAGGACATTGCTTCCTGATACTTTGAATCTCTTGCACTGTGACTAGGACATTGAAACTGATGCATCATCAATTAAAGAGAACCCAAACATGTAAATGTGGCAGTGCTGTATGAGTGCAATTATTTGCAGGCTTCATTCTTCCAAGTGATCCATTTGTGCACACAATGGCCTAGAAATTCAGTATAGCCACGTTTGGGGCGCTACAGCCGGGCGGCCGCTAAAGTTTGCGCCCGGCGCCACCTTCGCCGATATTCAGTGGCATCGCCCCAAGAGGTTGCTGCTGCGCTAAAACAGGCGATGCACGACTATCATTAGGCGCTAAGCCGGCGGCCCGGGCCGAAACCCCCGAGGGCGGGCGCAGCGCAGGTGCGGCGAGCTGCTGATTGACGGCAGACACTCTGGCGCCGGTGAGCTCTTGAAGGGGGAGGGTGGATTTGTTTTTTTGAAAGGCCGAGACTGGTCTATTTGTGTTTTTTGGGGGGCTTCTCTCCATTAGTTTGTTATGTGGGAAGGGCACAGAGGTATCAAAGTAATAAATGTTCTTAAATCGCACTGTCCGTGCTTTCTTTTGGAAGTCCTGGTTGCCCTGCTCGGCTGAGGGCTTGTGGAGCGGCTACATTCATCTTGTGCCACAAGCCATTCCCTGAGAGGGGGCCTAGAACCGACGTTCAATAAGCCACCGACGGGCGGCCCTTGCACTTTCTGCCTCCCTCCTGTGCTGGTCCTCCTCCTCCTCCTCCTCCTCTGGTGGTCCTCCAATGTCTGGTGGCAGTGGCTGAGTCCTGCGGATAGCCAGGTTGTGCAGCATGCAGCACACGACCACGAAATGGGAGACTCGCTCAGGCGAGTACTGTAGGGCTCCTCCGGAACGATCCAGACAGCGGAACCGTTGCTTCAGGACGCCGATTGTTTGCTCAATGAGGTTCCTGGTTGCTTGATGGCTGTCATTGTATCCCTCTTCAGCAGGGGTGCTGGGCGCACGGAGCGGGGTCATCAGCCAGGTGCACAAAGGATAGCCTTTGTCCCCGAGAAGCCATCCTCGTGGGTGAGGCTGGGCCTGGAACATGTCTGCCACAGAAGTCTGGCGCAGGATGAAGGCATCGTGGCTGCTGCCTGGAAAGCGGGCATTGACAGCTAGGATGATCTGCCTGTGGTCACACACCAACTGCACGTTGAGCGAATGGTAGCCCTTCCGGTTGCGTTAATCCTCGGCATGCTCTAGAGGTGCCCGCAAAGCCACATGCGTGCAGTCAATGGCGCCCTGCACCATGGGGAAGCCCGCTAATGCTGCAAAGCCCATTGCACGCTGTTGCTGCTTGACAAGGGCCATGGAGAAGGAGATGAACTGACGTCTCCTTCTGAAAAGGGCATTGGTCACCTGGCGGATGCAGCAATGTACGGCAAACTGGGAGATGTTGGAAATGGCCCCAGCAGCGGATTGGAAGGAGCCGGTGGCATAGAAGTTGAGAGACACCGTCACCTTCACTGCCACCGACAGAGACGTCCTGCTCCTCAGCTGTGGCTGCAGATCTCCGCGAAGCAGGTGGCAGATCTCAGTGACCACCGCCCTTCGGAATCGCAGCCTCCGAACACTGCTCGTCAGACATGTTCAGATATGAGAACTGCTGGCGGTATACCCTGGGTGGGTAAGGCCTCCTTTGCCGACGCCTGTTGCCCCCTCTCCGTCTGGCCATGACTGCCACTCTCTCACGGCGTCTCTGAGCCCTTCGAATGCAATGGAGAAGGCCAACGTTTGCACCCATTGCAGCCCCCATTATATGTTTCCAATCAATGAGATGGCTCTGAAGTTAAAGACAAGTGCAAAGCTGTGGCCTGAAGCCACAAGTACCTGTGCGAGTGTTGAGCCAAACCAGAGAGCTCTCTACCTTTGCCTCTCTGCAAAGATCCGTCTCTCACAAAGAAGGAGTGTTGCAAAATGGCTGCCTTTTCTACTGCAGGAGGAGTGCCCTTTAATTTGCGCCCCCCGCAGCGACTGGGAACCGTTCCCCTCTACCAGTTGCTAGGGGCGCCAGGCGCACAATAGGCCGGCGCCACTGAATTTCCGGTTTGGGGCGCACAAAGGGCGTTGCACGATGAAATGACGTCAGGATCTGCGCGCGCAGCTGAGCGCGCGCAAAGGCTTTGCGCCGCCGCTAAATCTTTACTGAAGTTGGGGAGAGGCGCAGATCGCGCTGCGCCCGGCTGCTAGCCGCCTAGCGCCCCACATCTCCTCCTAAGGCGCTAGCGGCTGGCGCAAACAACTGAATTTCTAGGCCAATAACTTTAGATGTCTATTGGCTGTGATATCGTTAATCCCCTAATGATAACTAACATTGAATATTTGATTCTCCTGATTTATATAGTGTTTAAACAGTCTTTAGAATAGTAGTATGATTTGGAAAATAGATATCCATTTATATTTGGATGGTTGAAGTTTAGTTCTTGTTATGTATGTGTATAAAAATAGGTTGCCCTTTTTTTGTTCAGTGCTGTTTAGATTCTGGATCTTTCATGCTTGAGAAATCTGGACCGTTAATGCTATACTCAGCTTTTTATTGCCTTTCAGTGGTATTGCCTTATTTGTTCATGTGCTCGATCATTCACATCTGTACTTGAGACCCCTCAATTCCAAACTTAATAAAGATATATTTATCGCGCTTTGTAAAACAAGAATAAAAAATAGAATTTATGAACCTTAATGGGACACCATTTAATAACTCTGCAAGCAGTTTTACTTTGTTGGGCCTCCAAAAGAACAGTGCTCAAGTGAAAATCCACAGTCTCCGAGTGCTGTTCTCTGCTCTTCTGTGCTGCTGGTCCTCCACAAGAGGTCCAGCAGAAGGAGAGGCTTCTTTTGTGTCTCCAACTTCCACATTTGTAATTTGCATAATGTTGGGTCTTGGTGCATTGGAGGCACAGAATTCATCTGCTTTATAAAGGGAATGAAGTGGCAGTACCACATGTTTGGTTGTGTACCATTAAAGACAATGTAAAACGTCTTGCTACCTTTGGAAGAAAAACTTGTTATCTCATCTTGTTAATTTTGTACTCGTGATTTAAATTAGTTCATTTATTCTTTCTTTTGCCCCTCTTTATAATTTCAGCATTGCCACTTGCTTTCGATTCTTTTATGTAGAATAAAGCAATAGCTGTGCTGCAAGGTGCAGTGGAATTTTTGTTCAATTCAATCTCAGGATATGGCCATCACTGGCAAGGCCAGTAATTATTGTCCATCCTGAAGAATTTGCTGGTGGGCCTTCTTCAACCGCTGCAGTCCATGTGGAGAAGGTACTCCCACAGTGCTGTCAGGTAGAAATTTCCAGGATTTTGACCCAGCAGCGATGAAGGAATGGCGATATACCTCCAAGGCAGGATGGTGTGCGACTGGGAGGGGAACTTAAAGGTGATGGTGTTCCCATGCACCTGCTGCCCTTGTCCTTCTAGGTGGTGGAAGTTACAGATTTGGGAGATGCTGCCGAAGAAGCCTTGGCGAGTTGCTGCAGTGTATCCTGTAGATAGGACATACTGCAGCCACGATACACCGGTGGTGGAGGGAGTGAATGTTTAAGGTGTTGGATGAGTTGCCAATCAAGAGGACTGCTTTGTCGTGGATGGTGTCGAGCTTCTTGAGTGTTGTTGCAACTGAACCTATCCAGGCAAGTGGAAAGTATTCTATCACACTCCTGACTTGTGCTTTGTAGGTGGTGGAGAGGCTTTGGGAAGTCAGATGGTGAGCCATTTGCCACAGAATACCCAGCCTCTAACCTGCTCTAGTAGCCATGGCATTTATTTGGCTGGTCCAGTTGAGTATCTGGTCAATGGTGACCCCGAGGATGTTGATGGTGGAGGATGTGACAGTGGTACTGCCATTGAATGTCAAGAAGAGATAGTTAGGCACTTTCTTGTTGGAGACAGTCATTGTCTGGCACTTGTGTGACACGAATGTTACTTGCCACTTATCATCCCAAGCCTGAATGTTGTCCAAGTCTTGCTGCATGTAAGCATGGACTGCTGCATTATCTGAGGAATTGCAGATAGAATTGAACACTGTACAATCATCAGCAAACAGTGCCACTTCTGACCTTATGTTGGAGGGGAGGTCGATGAAGCAGCTGAAGATTGTTGGGTCCAGGACGCTGCCCTGAGGAACTCCTGCAGCGATGTCCTGGGGCTGAGATAATTGGCCTCCTACCACCACAACCATCTTCCTTTTGTGCCAGCTATAACTCCATCAACTGGAGAGTAACCCCATTAACTTCAGCTTTACTAGGGCTCCTTAGGTGCTTAGGTCCTTAGGTTTACTCGGTGCCACACTTAGCTGAATGCTGCTTTGATGTCAAAGGCAGTCACTCTCGCCTCACTTCTGGAATTCTGTTCTTGTGTCCATGTTTGGACTAAGGATGTAATGAGATCTGGAGCTGAATAGCCCTGGCAGAACCCCAACTCCGCATCGGTGAGCAGGTTATTAGTGAGTAAGTGCTGCTTAATAGCAATGTTGATGACTCCTTCCATCACTTTGATGATGAGAGTAGGCTGATAGGGCAGTAATTGACCAGGTTGAATTTGCCCTGTTTTTTGTGGATAGGACATACCCAGACAATTTTCCACATTGCCGGTTTAATGTAACTGTACTGGAACAGCTTGGCTAGAGGCACGGCTAGTTCTGGAGCACAGGCCTTCGGCACTACAGCCAGGATGTTGACAAGGTGAGCAGCCTTTGCTATGTTCAGTCCACTCAGCCCCTTTTTGATATTGTGGAGTGAATCAAATTGGCTGAATCAAATCTGTGATGATGGGGACCTCAGGAGAAGGCTGAGAATGACAGCACTCCTGGCTGAAGATGGTTGCAAACGCTTCAACCTTGTCTTTTGCTCTTAGATGCTGGGCTCCGCCATCATTGAAGATCGGAATGTTCCTGGAGACTCCACCTCCCATTAGTTACTTAATTATCCACCACCATTCACGTGGCAGGACTGCAGAGCTTTCACGTGATCCAGTAGATGTGAGATCACTTAGCTCTGTCTATAGCATGCTGCTTCTGCTGTTTATCATGCATGTAGTCCTATGTTATAGCTTCACCAGGTTGCATCTCATTTTCAGTGAACCAGGATTGGTCATCTGGCTTGATGGTAATGGTAGAGTGAGGGCTACTCCATGCGATGAAGTTACAGATTGTGGTGGAATACAATTATGTTGTTACTGATGGCCCACAGGGCCTCATGTTGTGCAGATTTGAGTTGCTAGATTTGTTCTTAATCTATCCCACTTGGCATGGTGGTGGTGCCACATGACGGGAAGGAGTGTGTCCTCAGTGTGAAGACTTGGTCTTGGTCTCCCCAAGGACTGAGCGGTGGTCACTCCTACCATTACCGGCATGGACAGATGCATCTGTGATGTTCAAATAGTATAAATTTGCATTATACAAAATGAAAATGGTTGATATGTTAACACTGAATTTAAATACAAGTTTCCAGGATGAAGAGCACTGAAATTTGCTAGGTGATGAAAAGGACGGTTTGAAGTACTGAACTTGCTGTCTTAAAATGATTGCTTATGTGTAGTGGAAGTGAATTAATATGCTGTCTTCTGATTCAGTATCCAATGAGAGTGTGTTGCATTCAAGAAATATTTTTTAATTTTATTTTTAACAAATACCTATCGGGAAATATAAATCAAATTTTGAAAATTAGCGTAGAATTAGTTTATTGATTAAATGTCTCTGTTTTAAGAGAAAAAAAATCATTACTATATTTGCATTGCATCCTCCCGGATGGTTTATAACAGTCGTAACTTTATATGCCTGGTGTGTTTTTGTCCATTGGGACAATATGTTTTTTTTTTTAAGTGATTCTGGAATGGATTAAAAATCAGTTGCCAAAGTTAAAAGGTAAATATTTTATCCTATAGTGCTATCCAGTTCTTAAAGTTAGTTTTTTAAAGACCAGACAAAACAGTCCCAAGACCAAGAAGGTCACTGTCTATCCAAGCTCCTACCTTCCTGTCTCACCCTAGCACTGCTGAAACCCTTGTGCTACTTGGAGCTGCATCAAAAATGCAGAAGGTGATTGACAGTCAGTGCTAGGACCATTATTATATCTATTGTACGTAAATGATTTGTAATTGGGGATAAAAGTGAAGCTGTATAAGCTCACTGATGATATAAAACTGGAGGAGCAAATAATGGGAAGAAGTGGACCAAATATAGAGGGATTTGAATAGATTGGGGCAATTGTGCTAACAAGTGGAAGATGTTGTTTAATATGGACAAATACAAAGTGATGATGAGTGAAGAAGGGGAGTAACCTGTGGTAATATAAAGTGAATGGTATTCGACTACAAGACAACACGAGAGGGCATTAAAGAAGGTGAGCAACATTTTAGGGTATACTGACACAGGGATTGTTATCAGTTTTTACCGATTTCCACTGATAAATTCCCAAATTTTTTGGGGGTAGTAAATCAGTATGGGGGAAAAATTACCTATTGTTTTCTTACCAAAATTTAGTAAGAGATGCGCACACATCATCATCGTGCCTTGCATGTCATGCTAATGTCACAATTGCGATGCTCACATAGCTCTGGATCCGATTGCTGGGTTTGCAATTTGGATTCTTTTAAGGGAATCTGGATGTTCATTTGGTACTGCTTTGAGGACTAAATTTATTGCTGCAAGGACATCAGTGTGCTGGCACAAGTACCAGACTGCTAGTTCCTTAAAGACTGAGATCATTAATCAAAGGTTGACTCAGTTCACGCAACAAAATATTGTTTACTAAAAAAAAATATCGCAATAACTCCCCTTACATAATTTCCCACAATTTTATAATCCCACCATCATAGTATAGGTAAGTGGCTAGAGCCACAACAAAAAAAGTTAGGGGCCCCAAATTTACACAGGCCACAATATCAAAACTGACCTTGTTGAAGTATCTTGGGTCAGGAGGAGATACTAGTTTCCAATGTTCCCTGTAGGCTGCACTATGTTCTGCACGGCCCGTTTCTTTCAATGAGTGGTCTCTTTAAATTTCTGCGCATGCGTGGTATTTCCAATGTAAAAGCTTTTGAGCGGCCTGCGCGGGACCTTGCAAATTACTGCGTAGCTGCGCACATGCGCAGCTTAGAGGGAACATTGCTAGTTTCATGGGGCCAGCGGGTGCTTGTACCCTAAAGGAATGTCCAGTGCAAGTTTCTTGTTCCAGGGGATGCTGTTTGTTCCACCTCTCAACCCCTCTGGAAAAACTTAAATTTAAAAAAAAATGGTTTCAGGACTCTTCATTATCCTGGTATGGGCCACTTGTGCCCTTCAAGAGGCCATTACATTTTTCACTTGGCATACCGGCTTCCAGTGTTACAACAGGTCCCAATGAGGCTGAGAAAATGGGAACTTCCAGTACATGGAGTACCCACCCTCAGCTCCACCCTATCTAATGGGGATGCTTTTGGAAGGGGTGCATGTGTGTTATTGGCTCTGTCCTGTGCCTTAACACCATTGTCCTCATTTTCAAAAGTGTCAGAGTAACACGAACAACATACCTTGTTGTAGGCTTTAACTGCCACGCAGATGTATTGAAACAATAGATAAACTGTATGACCTTTTATATTATATTATAAAAATTACAAAATATTGAAGCTGACTTGTTTTTTCAGTTCCAAATTAATTAAGTCTTCCCCAAAAGTTGCTGGAACTTCTTGGATTTGACTAACTGTCAGCTAAATTTAAAAGGAGCTGCCAGTCACGCAAAAAGCTGAATAAATCAGTATTATTCATGTTTGGAATTGGCTCCTCACTCAAGCAGTCTCCTCACAGACCTAACCGATAAGTAGTCCTTGCAGTGCAACATTTTATTGAATTGTGCTGGATGCATTGTGGCTAAATTACAGGAACCCACAGCCAAGCTAAATCCAGACAAAAATGCTTAATTTCTGTCATACCCTGCTCACTGCCAAGGAAACAGTAAGTTTGCAATTATGTTGTCTTAACTTTGACACCGCTTCATCTCCAGCTCCATCCTTGATGCTTATGATTTCTGTGGGAGGACTTCCACAGGTTTGTGGACCATTAGAGGTTGACAACATCTAATACCTAGGTTGTTAATGGACTATATTTGAGCTATCCCCATGTTTCATTAAGAGGACTTACAAATTGAGAGGCTTGTGTGCTCCATTGATTTGAATTGACAGCATGAGAGCAGTGTTGTTGCATGTAGTCAACTGTTCCGTTTTCAGGAACAGGATTTTCTGGTAAACTTCAATCCCAACTGGAGTCTTTGTGGGACCTGATGTTTCTCAGCAGTCAGTTCCAAATAACCCTGCGGCAATCTCTTTACCAAAAAATGCATCTAAACTCTGCAAAGACAGGATTGCATTCTCGCGTTATGTTGGAAAGCAACTGAAGAACAAGTTCTCAGCCTTCTGGCTGTGGCTATAGTGGTAATTCATCGTGCAAGTCTCAACTGATATGCAACATATAAAAAAAAATGAATGAAGACAGATCATCTTCATTTTTTGAAATGTCAGCCCCTTTCACATACCACTCACTGAAATACAAGCCTTACTGTCTCTTTCATTGAAAGTTGTATATTAATATTACTGTTGTTCAAAAATGCCTTCATCCTGATGATTGCTTCACTTCTCTTGTGGAAGAATGACTGCAACCGAGAATGGTGCACTTTTTGTTCAACATGGCCAATGGTCACATGACTGGTGTCATGACATCCTAACTTTCAAAACATTTTAAAGGGATGTTGATTGTGCATTGGTCCCTGTTGGTAACCTTGATTTAATTCTTGTAAAGAGGAAGAATCTTTCCATTCAAAGATTGAAGACGACCCTACTTGATTGATCTATTTTTTTATCCCTGTTGGAATATAATTTGCATCTATAACTGATTTTGGATTTCTCAGTATTAACCAAAGAACAATTTCACATGTTCAACATTGTCGTGCTCTCACTTCCTTTCTGCAAAATCTTGGCCCTGAATTTGCGGTCAGTATGACGGCGAACTGTCAGAATACTGCCTTTGAAACTGACTGCAAGTTCGGGATTTTGCTAAATTCAGAACTTGCGATCTGTCAAGTTACGACTACGTAGACGCTTCACTGCGCCTTTCACCTCCTGAAAGGAATCAACCTGCTGGCAAAAAGTTGGGATAATTGTCCAGCTACTCCAAAATAATTACGCTGAAAATTTTTAAGCCTTGTGTAAACAGGCGCAAGAAGCCTGTTGCACAGCATAAGGGGACCGGAACAGACTTTTTTTTGAACAAAGTGCTGGAAATCTTGCATTAAAAAAAAAACAGGAAATATTGGAAATGCACAGCAGGATATGTTCCATTTAATATGAATTTGTAAAATGTTGAAAATGGCTTGCAAGAATGGAATTAAATTGAAATGAGGAATTTCAGATTCTTGCAGGGAAAGGGGCTGCTGCCAAGCCGGATTTTGGAAATGTTTATTGCTTTCGGGTCGTCTCTGAAGCTCTGTCTCAGGTTTATTTTTATCAACTGTAATCTGAAAGGTCTCGGCCGTTTCCCTCGGCTCAATCATGCAAATAAACCAATTACCTTTCAATCCATTTAAGGACCCCTTTGTAATGGGTCAGCTTTGAAAGATCCAGGCTCGAATTCGTTTCAAAGCTGTCTTAGATATGAGTGGAATTAAATGCAATTCAGATGTGAAAATTTAGAACTCTAGGATGGAATTTAAAATACTTGCTTTGTCTTTTGTTACTGTTATTTTACGAAGCGAGGATTTCCGTGCAAAAAATGACAAGAGAAAGAAAAGGAGCCTGCCTTCAATATTTAATAATCTTCCAGTTATCTCGTGGTTTAATTTCCATTCTTATCCTATATGAGTGAATCCCTCCTCTTGTCACTTCGCACTTAAGGGCTCAGCTGTAGATTATAGCCTAAGAATCAGGAAGTAAAAGGAGCACCGCCCCACGTGATCCCAAGTTTGCATATGCACAACAGTGAGCTGCTGGGCTCCAAGGAGAGAATGCTGCGTGGAACTCCAGTGTTTTAAAGGAAGTTCTCGCCTCTAAAGGGAGGATCGCACGAGGTAGGTGCGGATTTACTTGCGATGTCGGCTGCGTACTCCTTAGCCTCGCCGCCAACCGCAAATTCGGGCCCCTTGTTCTTACTGTGTATATGTGGTCATTACTGAGCTAATGTCTACTTTGTTTATTATGTAACACTGGAAGTCATTGACGAGATTTATATTTTTGCAGAAGAGTGCAAAAATTCAGAGAGCTAGAAAAGTAAAGTAACTTTAACAAATTATTAAATATACTACTGTTGAGATGACCAGCCTGTATTTTCTAGCTTGAATATCTGCTTATACAATATTTAAGCTAGTAGTTACAATCTGCTAGAGAGATGTGAAAGCTGCTGCATATAAACTGTGAAGGTATAAAAGATCCCCCTGTGCTTGTGGCTAAAATACACTTGTACAATTGACAAAGTAACAAAATTAAATATTTATTTTTTTACCACACTTTGGGTGTCAACAGAATGTTGAATGGCAAGCGTAAATACAGAAGTTATTGCGCTTAAGTGAGTCCAATACATATCACTTGTAATAGTGGCATTCTTCAGTTATTCCATTTCTTGTAAGATAACATCCATGTTCAGTGCACCACCCTCATAATTTCTATAGCATATTTGTTAACATATTAATTGTAACTGTGAATTCTGTAGCAATTTTTGTGGCATTTCAAAGGTACACATGCTTTTTAGAGCCAAAAGTAATTACTTGGCCAAGAAATTGCTGGGAAAATAAAGGTGAGTTCACAGCACCCACCGTTATTACTGTGTAAAAAAAAAAAAACCCCCAGCAATTTGTGGTGAGGAAGAGCGATGCCATGAATTGCAAATCGCCACAAATTGCTGGGCAGTTTGCGCCACTCCATTGTTAGCCTTGCATAAACAGGAGATCACAGTCATCCTCCCCAAGAGTCAAGAAATTGCTCGATTTGCGCTTAAATACAACTGACTCTCGCTGCAGATATTTAGGGCTGGTATTTCATGTCCTGTTAATGACGTGATTTATGGCCCCGACATGAAACTCAACCTAGGAGGCCCAGGAAGGGAACTGCGGAGTCTCACTCCTGCAGGTAGTAAATTATTCCTAGAGGTTTTTAAATTTTAAATTAACCATTTTTTTCTTTTCCTTTTTTGTCTCTTTTGTTCTCTCTTAATCCAATCATTCTTTCCCTCTTTATTTCTGTATCTAATTGGACTCTAATTCACCCTATTTCTTTTGTAGGGGGTGGTGTGTGCGCCCAGTTGGCTTCGCCTCTGACTGTCCCTTGAGCGGTTCGAATCGCTCCCACACCCCTGGGTTCTAGACACCGGACTTAGGTACAGGCGGCGATACAGAAAATCGAGTAGACGAGTGGTTTGGTATAAGAAAACCAAGATTTTATTAAAAGCAGAATACAACAATCTTATGAAAAATTACTGGTATGAAAAATACAGGCATAAACAATTACACTTATATGGGAATGGGGAACACACAGCACATCGAGGGAAAAACAACTACATTAACAACCCCCTTATCCTTATCCCACCCACTATACCTAACTAGATTAAGCTATGAGGGGCCAGGAATTCATGCTCACCAATCCAAAACCTGTTGCTTTAACGGTTGTGAGTTTTGAGGTTTGGTCTTGCTGTCCTTTGGGGTACCCCGTTGCCACGTGTTCTTAGGGCGTGGCGCTGAAGTTGTTGTTGCGAAGCACCCTCCTTTCCTCAGCTACCATCGTCGTCTCGTCGCGATGGGTTTTCTTCTTCTCCCTCGGGCGGTCGTCGGTGGTAATTTTGCGGTTGGGGGTCGGTTGGCGGTTTTCCCCGCTTAGTTGATTTTACTACCCAAGCTTTGAGCGCCGGTTTATTCGTCGCGGGCGTAGACACCCGCGTCTAATGCCAGCTTATTCACAGTGTTCAAACGCCAACTTATTCTCACTGTCCATACATACACTGCCACTTTCTTCCCCAAATGCCAGCTTATAACTAGGCGTTTGGTTTTTAACCAATGCGTCTTTCGCTGCCCTTCTCTGCTGTTATCGGTTTACCTTCTTCGTCTCGTCTCGTCTCTTTCGCCCCTTTGTGGCCTGTGTGTCCTGTGTGGTATTGAACTCGGGTCTCGTTCTCCTCCCGCGTTTGGCCCCGGTGTAATGGGCGTCCTTGGTTGTTGAGCGGTGCAGGGAGCGAGAAGAGAACCCGCCATGAGGCCAGGGCGCAAGCACGAGAGGCAGCAGGTCAAGCCCACCGACAAGAGGTCAGAGGCAAGAGCAAGAGCAAGAGAGCGATTGCTACTGATGGGCCTACTATTATACCCGTTTCTTCCCCTCCTTATCTGCGCGCCAAATCAGGTCAGTCCATTGTTTAACTTTTGGCGGGCTTGTTTAAATGATTACAACCATTTATCTTAACGACTTTTGGAGTGGTTGTCTCCGGGTCTAATGGCCCCGACGTCCTGGTTGTTTTGTCATGGATAAAACTTAATTGTCCCCACCCTGACTTGATGGCTACTGTGAGCTGTTATCGATTAAACATGCAGGAACTTAATGGCCACGATTATAGGCCCATTCTAGCTTGATTTGATTCAAGTCGAATAAATGCGTATTCTGTGTTTACTTTGTCTGGCTGGCTCCAAAGAGTCCCTGTTCACAGATTTCTGCATTTTAATGTTTCATCTCCGGGCCTGCTTGTTGGCAGAGCCCTGTTTTTAAAAAATCCTGTCAGTATTGGTCACGAGGTTTACAGAAGCCATTTTGGGTACCCTGTTTTCAATAACTTGTCCAAAACAGGGTCCCTTGATCCATAACTTGGGGAGTGCGGGAATTTTGGGAACCCGGCAACTTACATTTTCTCTGTCGTTCAGTTTGTTTCTTTCTCAACAACAACTTACATTTATATAGTGCATTTAATGTAGCAAAACGTCCAAGGCGCTTAACAAGAACGATATCAATAAAAACATTTTTGACACAGAGCCACAGAAGGAGATATCTGGACAGATGAGAAAAACTTGGTTTTAAGGAGGAGAGAGAGGTGGAGAGGATTAGGGAGGGAATTCCAGAGCTTAGGGCCAAAGCAGCTGAAAGCACGGCTGCCAATGGTGGAGTGATTAAAATTGGGGATATGCAAGAGGCCAGAATTGGAAGAACGCAGAGATCGCGAAGGCTGGATGAACATAGGAACAGGAGTAGGCCATTGAGCCCCTCAAGCCTGTTCCGCCAGTCAATGAGATCACGACTGATCTGCGACCTAACTCCATATGCCCGCCTTTGGCCCATATCCCTTAATACCTTTGGTTAACAAAAAGCTATCAATCTCCGATTTATAATTAACTATTGATGTAGCATCAATTGCCATTTGCGGAAGAGAGTGCCAAACTTCTACCACCCTTTGTGTGTAGAAGTGTTTCCTAATTTTGCTCCCGAAAGGTCTGGCTCTAATTTTTAAACTATGCCCCCAGTCCTAGAATCCTCAACCAGCGAAAATAGTTTCTCTCTATCTACCCTATCAGTTTCCCCTCAATAGCTTGAAAACTTCAATCAGATCACCCCTTTAACCTTCTAAATTCGAGGGAATACAACCCTAATTTGTGTAACCTCTCCTCGTAACTTATCCTTGAAGTCCGGGTATCATTTTGGTAAACCTACACTGCACTCCCTCCAAGGCCAATATATCCTTCTTAAGGTGTGGTGCCCAGAACTGCTCACAGTACTCCAGGTGTGGTCTAACCAGGGCTTTGTATAGCTGCAGCATAACTTCTACCCCCTTGTATTCCAGTCCTCTAGATATAAAGGCCAGCATTCCATTAGCCTTTTTGACTATTTTCTGTACCTGTTCATGACATTTTAATGATCTATGTACCTGGACCCCCAAGTCTCTTTGGACCTCCACTGTTTTTAGCTTTTCACCATTTAGAAAGTACCCTGTTCTATCCTTTTTAGGTCCAAAGTGGATGATCTCACATTTGCCTGCATTGAAATCCATTTGCCACAGTTTTACCCATTCACTTAATCTATCAATATCCCTTTGTAATTTCATGCCGCCTATCTTTGTGTCATTGGCAGATTTGGATATATGACTTTTTTTGCCGTCATCTAAATCGTTAATAAATAATGTGAATAGTTGAGGCCCCAACACAGATCCCCGCGGGACACCACTAGTCACATTCTGCCAATTTGAGTATCTACCCATTATCCCTACTGCCTGTCTCCTGCCGCTCAGCCAATTTTCTAACCAGGTCAATAATTTGCCCTCAATTCTGTGGGCTTCTACCTTATGTGGAACTTTATCAAATGCCTTCTGGAAGTGCATAGACATTCCCCTGTCCACTACTTTAGTTAACTCCTCAAAAAATTCAATCAAGTTTGTCAGGCATGACCTACCTTTCACAAATCCATGCTGGCTCTCTTTGATCAACTGAAAATTTTCGAGGTGTTCAGTCACCCTATCCTTAATTACAGACTCTAGCAATTTCCTGACAACAGATTTTAGGCTAACTGGTCTACAATTCCCTGGTTTCCCTCTCTCACCATTATTAAATAGCAGAGTGACATGCGCGATTTTCCAATCTAAAGGAATGGTTCCTGAATCGAGAGAACTTTGGAAGATTATAGTTAGGGCATCTGCAATGTGCTCACCTACTTCCTTTAAAACCCTGGGATGGAAACCATCTGGTCCTGGGGATTTGCCACTCTTGTGCCATTATTTTGTCATTACTGTTTTTTTAGTTACGTTCAGTGCCATTCACAACTCCTCAGATAATGAAGCAGTCCATGCCCACATGCAACAAGACCTGGACGACGTTCAGGCTTGTGCTGATAAGTGGCAGGTAACATTAACGCCACAAGGGCCAGGTAATGACTGTCCCCAACAAGTGAGAGCCTAACCACTGCCCCTTGACACTCAACGGCATTACCATTGCCGAATCCCCCACCATCAACATCCTGGGGGTCATCATTGACCAGAAACTTAACTGGACCAGCCACATAAATACTGTGGCAACAAGAGCAGGTCAGAGGCTGGGAATTCTGTGGCGAGTGTCTCACCTCCTGACTCCCCAAAGCCTTTCCACCATCTACAAGGCACAAGTCAGGAGTGTGATGGAATACTCTCCACTTGCCTGGATGAGTGCAGCTCCAACAACACTCAAGAAGCTCGACACCATCCAGGACAAAGCAGCCCGCTTGATTGGCACCCCATCCACCTCCTTAAACATTCACTCCTTCCACCACCAGCATACCGTGGCTGCAGTGTGCATCATCTACAAGATGCAATGCAGCAACTCGCCAAGGCTCCTTCGGCAGCACCTTCCAAACCCGCGACCTCTACCACCTAGAAGGACAAGGGCAGCAGGTGCATGGGAACACCACCACCTCCAAGTTCCCCTCCAAATCGCACACCATCCTGACTTGGAAGTATATCGCCGATCCTTCATCGTCACTGGGTCAAAATCCTGGAACTCTCTACCTAACAGCACTGTGGGAGTACCTTCACCACACGGACTGCAGCAGTTCAAGTTGGTGGCTCACCACCACCTTCTCAAGGGCAATTAGGGATGGGCAATAAATGCTGGCCTTGCCAGCGATGCCCACATCCCATGAACGAATTAAAAAAAAAAAAAATTTGTTGAGTCCCTGTCCCTGATTCAATATTAGTTTCCTTGGGATTTCTGGCATGCTATCCTCTTCCTCTGCTATAAATACTGGCGCAAAGTAATTATTCAATATGTCTGCCATTTCCTTATTATCGACAATATCACCACTTTCAGTTTTTAAGGGGCCAACATTGCTCCTGACTACCCTCTTTTTCCTAATATAATTGTAAAAATTCTTTGTGTTGATTTTGATATCCCTTGCAAGTTTCTTTTCATATTCCCTTTTTGTAGCTCTTACTGTCTGTTTTGTGACCCTTTGTTGTTCTTTGTATCTTTCCCATTCGTCAGGATCAGTGCTATTTTTTGCATTCTTGTATGTTTTTTCTTTTAGTTTTATGCTGTCCCTCACCTCTTTAGTCGTCCAGGGTTTTTTTTTGGCAAGTAGATCTCTTGCCCTCGAGGGATATAACTGGTTCTGTATCCCCCTTCAATTCTTTTTAGAACATCTCCCACTGATCTTCTGTCTTTTTACCCATTAACAAATTTGCTCAGTTTACTGTGGACAGTCTCTGTCTCATCCCGTTGAAATTGGAAGAGGTTAGAGATGGGGAGGGGCGAGGCCATGGAGGGATTTGAAAACAAGGATGAAGACTTTGAAATTGAGGTGTTGTCAGACAGGGAGCCAATGTAGGTCAGTAAGCACAGGGGTGATAGGTGAATGACACGTGGAGCAAATTAAGATATGGGCAGCAGAGTTTTGGATGAGCACAAGTTTACGTAGGGTGGAAGATGGGAGGCCGGCCAGGAGAGCTTTGGAATAGTCACGTCTAGAGGTAACAAAGGCATGGATGAGGGTTTCATTGCAATTCATAGTCTTACTAAAAATTCTATTTAGTTTAGATGTATACAAAATTTCTATTTGAATTAAGAGTGAGTAAATTTTAGTTGAATCCAGTTCCACCTGAACTAGACTCTGTGGACCACCAGCAATCACAGGGTTGTCGCATTCCACGCAATGGTGGTCTCATTTGAAAACCAGATTAAATGGGGTCGATTTTAACTCGGGTGCGGGCAATTGTCGGGTTCCCCGAATTTCGTGATTCCCACACGAATCTAAATGGATGTGTGAGATTGATGCAATTTTAACTCAATTGGCCAATTGATTTCCAACGTGTGGGAAGCCTTTGCAAATGGGTTTTTCATGACTGCAAGTCCCCTCCGATGATGTCATCATTGCTGCTGCATTTAAGGTCCACAGCAAGCCTTGCTTCCTCTGCAGGCTTCCAAGCTTTCCCCTTATGATGGCACAGGAGCCTGCAGGAACAATGGCCAGCGGGAGGGCAAGAGCTGTGCCTAAATTTGATGAGGCATCACTGCAGGCATTGTTGGATGGGGCTGGAGCCCACAGGGAGGTCCTGTTCCCTTCTTCAGGGAGGAAGAGGCCTCCCAGTCAGACCAAGGCTGTGTGGCAACAGGTGGCTGGGGAAGTCAACTCCTTGGGGCTCACACGGCGCACCTGGATGCAGTACAGGAAAAGATTCCATGACCTTCATCGCACTGGAAAAGTAAGTATGAAGTTTTCACCACCCCCAATCTGATCCCCATTGCCTTTCCTCACCAGCACTCAGCTTTAGCAATCTCTTCCTCCACATCCCACTAGGCATTCACATCCATGCACCCTTAGCCATTCCCTCGCTCTCTATGCTCACATTCACTTAACTATTCGACCATGCAGCCCTCGCACTCCCTCTCACTCTGATGCTTTGAACACAACTGACAACACACAAGGAGGGCCCTTGGTCTTGCAACCTCACTCCATCTTTGTCTCCTAAGTATCTATGCTATGCAATCTCTACACTCACTCCTTCATTCTCACTCAACCTCCACTTGTCTCCCTCATTGCCGGAGGAGAGAGCGAGCCAGGACAGGAGGAGGGCCACCCTCATTAGCCCAGCTCACCCCCTGGGAGGAAGCCGTCCTGGAGATTGTCGAGGCTGATACAGATGCGGAAGTTGGGGAAGGACAGACAGGTGCATCCCCGCAAGCTGGTGACAGAATAGTTTTCCATCTCTCATTGACATTGCATGAGTCGCTGATAATGATTCTGAAGCTACATCATATGGACTTATGATCATCTGCAAAATGCAATGTGCATGTAACCTTGGCATCACATCTCTAACTTTTTCCTTAACTCCACCACAGGACCATCGAGAGCCCCCGTCCCCACTGTGCAGGAGGAAGAGCCTGAGATTGCAGACTCCTCAGGAATCTGCAACCTCTGAGGGCACAGCGTCAGTAGAAATAAGCTCACCCTGCACCAGCGCAGACACTCACAACTCGGGGGGACCTTCGGGACATAGAGTAGTGTTGTCACCTGGTGCATCACAATCTGCTGATGCTCACTTGTGAGCTGTGGAGACAGGGACAGCAGTGGAGAGTCCTCGTTGGAGGGCGCAGGACTCTGCCAGCTTGGCTCAGCTGCATGTCGACCCTCTGCCTCTGGGTCCATCCATAAGATCAGAGGTGATGGAACTCCATGCACAGATGCAGGAGTCTCTGGCAGGTTTTGTCTCCAGGGTCGCTGCGAGTGTGGAGCGAATGGAGGAGTCCATAGCGAACATGAGCAGAGCCTTTGTGCAGTCAGTGGCCCATGAACGCATCACCACGGAAAGGATGGCTACCTACGTGGAAATGATTGCTGCCTCCGTGGTAAGGCTGGCTATGGTAGAGGAGGGCTATGGCCATGGAGGAGGTTAGTCGCCAGGGTACGGAAAACATGGTGAGTGTTCAGAATAGAATGACATCTCTTGAGGAGCGATGGGCATCTATTGAACAGAGAAACCAGACCTTCATGGAAGTCCTTCTGAGTAGGACTGCAAGCGATCACACTTCCATGCCACTGCAGAGTCCCGCCGGAGTCCACACCCAAGTGAGATAGACGTCTCAACCCCTGCACAGGAGCAGCAGGCTGCTGACGAGCCCTGACAGGCTCGCCACCCCAGAGGACGCCCGCCAAAGGTGTCGAGACAAGAGCAGCAGGAAAGTGAGCAAGGGGCCTCCACATCTGCTGAAGCCACAGGGGAACGACTACGTAGGAGGAAAATAAAGCACAAGTAGTCACAAGGGTAGTCACTTGGGTGAAATGTTGTGTATATTGTAAAAATGCCATCAGTTGGTTCTTGTGCATAAAAATTCTGATGGCAAGTGTTGCAGTTCTGCCGTGTGTCATTTCGCGAATGGGGCTTTCACATTGAGGGCTTAGGATTACTTGCAGTTGTCAGGATGCTGGTCAAATAGCTAGGAATCCGCAGGGTTTGGCCATTGTCGATGCTCCGGTAAGAAGCTGCGACGCAAAAGAGTTTGATTTACTAGGCTAAGCAAATCTGGCCAGGATGAGTGCGCTCCTTGCATCCGAGCCAGCAATGTTCTCGTGTAATGCTGCCGCTGATTGATGGGCCTCTGTAGGATCCTCCTCCTCCTCCTCCCCTTTCCTCCTCCATCATGGATCTGGTGGAAATGTGGCTGGAGTTGGAGCGCTCCTCAGCTTCGTTGGCTGGCGTCATTAGTCAAGTCCTCGGGATAGCCCTTGTCTCCAAGTAGCCATCCGTGAAGTTGGTCTGGCGGCCTGAATAGCAGAAGCACACTAGACTGGCGCAGTATGAAGGAGTCATGGCAACTGCCAGGGTACTTGGCACAAACACGCAAAATCTCCTTCTTGTGGTCACACACCAGCTGAACGTTAAGGGAGTGGAAGCCCTTGCGGTTGACAAAAACATCTGGATTGCGATGGGGTGCCCTAAGGGCCACGTGGGCAGTCAATGACGCCCTGCACCCTTGGAAAGTATGCCAGATGAGCTAATCCAACCGCTCGCGCCGTCACATTTGCGCGATCCCTGGTGAAATGGATGTGATTGTGCGCGAGGGCAAAGAGGGCATCGGTTACCTGCATGATGCAAGTGTGTGTGGCCAACTGGGAGATGCTGCTGATGTCTGCTGATGATCCCTGGAATGAGCCTAAGGCAAAAAATTTGAGTGCGGTGGTGACTTTGATGGCCACTGGTAAGGAGTGTCCACCTGGTCCTCTGGGCAGCAGGTCTTGCTGTATCATTGCGCAGATGTCAGTCACTACCTGTCGCGAAAGTCGGAGCCGCGTTTGACACTGCTGCTCAAGTCATGTTGAGGTAACTGACCCTGTGTCTGTAGACCCTGTTTGGGGGGGTATCTCCTGCGCCGACGGGCTTCCATGCGCTGGCCCCTTCTGGCCTGTGCTGCCTCAGGTGGGTGAGCAGCAGCCTGTCGCTCCTGCTGCTGTTGCTGCTGCTGTTGCTGGTGCTGCTGTTGTTCCTGGTTCTGCTGCTGTCGTGCCTGATGCTCGAGCTCCTCTAATGCCAAGAAGGGAAGGAGAAAAATGGCTCCCATGCTTCTGGCATATGCCTCCGCTGAGGAAGTGCTGAGTGAGTGTGGCGAGAGGGGTTTCCCAGGAGTTCACACTGGAGATGTGTGAGAGTCTCCAACCTTCCACAGGTGTGGTTAAGCCTGGTAAAAGTTGCCCCAGGCCTGAAACAACAAAGCCCTGCCACCTGCAAATGATGACTGATCAAATCTCCTCTTTAATGGTTGACCTGCAGCTGATAGTCAGCAAGCCAATAGTGCTCACGCCAGGTTTCAGAGGCGTGATCCCCACCAGGCGTGTTTTACGTGGGAAAAGGGTTAAAAATGCAAGGGCCTGTTAAAATGGCATTATAAAGGCCAATTATTGCTGATTAAGGGCCTTAAAGACCAGTCCTGCCTGTTGGAGGCAGGACTAATTCGGGATCATCAGACACGCCTGGGTTAAAATGGCTCGGGGTCGGGAACCAGGCCGGGGGGTCCCGCCCACCAGTTTTAGCGATTTTAACCCCCCCGGACGCCTCAAAGCCCGCCTCGCGGCTCAGTTAAAATTGACCCCAATCAGTTTGCATATGACAGACTATTTAAATAGTTGACCTGATGTGGCACTGATTTTGAAAGCCTGAAACATTTGACACAAGTAGTGATGACATGCATTTTACCCCCTTGCATGCATATTGCTTCGCAGTATTTTGCTTCATTTGGTTCTAGTATAGCCTTGAAGTTGAGAAAGTTAATTTTGTTTAGCATTCAGTTCCTATTTTATGTTTATCAATTTAGACCTATGATGCTCCCTACTAGCTGACCAGCTGTTCCTGGAGATTGTTACAATATCTAATGTACGCAGATCCCCAAGATCTTGCTCTTCACCTCAGCGAGGAGACAGTGTTTCCATTGGGATTACCAATGTGTCTGGCTCATAGTGATAGCACAGAATAAAGTAATAGAGTCTCCACGTGGCATATGGTGTCTAGCTTCATACAAAATGCAGAAGTATTCTTCAATCACTGACATGAAATTTGACTCATTTGATTACTAATAAGAACTGCTTCCAGCCCTTTAAGTTTGTGTCCTCTTTAGTCAGTATGGCAAATATAATCCCAATGGACCCCTGCCTACTAGAATGTGCAGTTTTTTTTATATACTGGATGAAGGCTCCTATTTAAACCTCACAAACCAGAGGTTCTTGCTGTTTTCATTTTTCCTGAATTGTTAATCATTTTCTGGCAGCCTAATAAAAATAATCCTTTTAACTGAACTACTTTTGTTAACCTCACAAATTCCCATTAATTTAAATAATGCTCATGATGTATGGAACATTTAACTTTGCTTTGGTAACTCTACAATATTTAGTACAAAGTCAGCTGTTTTATAACGTTTGCAAGTGATTTGAGCCATTGCTTTGCTTTCTTCAGAATGCAAATATTTGTTCTATAACGTGGAATGCAATTTTGTTTGACTCTGATCTCTTGAGCTCAAATTTAACAGATTGATGAATGCTGTCAAGGTCTCCGCTCTTCGTCAACCTTTTTTGATAAAGTATTAATTCAATAAGAATTTAAAGCATTGTGATATTTTACTATAATATATACAGATTTAATTACTTTGATTTTTACAGTACAGATTTGTGTGTATAAGCATCTTTATAATGTTTTGCTATGCCTGTTGGTCTCTTATCAGATTTTCTGACCTGTTGCAGGATGACTCAACTTGTCTTACAGGGTTCTTTTAATTGTGATTGATGTGCAATTAGCTGTTTTATTGAACCTCATTAAGAACTGCAAGCCTCTGCTCCTGCTACGAGTAATTAGAGTCCAGCTAGCCAGTTCCATCTGTTTCAGGAGAACAGTTTAATTAATGAACTTTTACACATCTATTGCACTGCCTCTAGCAGTCTATGTTTTCGGAGTACTACGTAGGTTTTGCACGCCGGCTTTTCTCTACATAACGATGTGTGCTTTTTTGGGTAGTCATGCAGCTGTGTTAATTACCAAAATCCCACGTTCTCTCAGTTCCTAGATTTTTTAATGTGGGGCCTACGCAAAAGAATGTGTCTGAAACCATTGTGTGCCGAGATACAGCGGCAGTTAATTATTTATCATTTTCACTTTGATACAATTTTAGACAGTTCAAAGGCCATGATGATGTGTTTGGTCTACATCGCATTCCCTGCCTTCTGCAGCAGAAAGGCTGTCCTCTTAGAAAGTATTAGCATTCATGTGAAAAATGCATTTCAGCTCAATCTGTGCATAGATTTTCAGAAAGATTAAAGTGCATCATGCAATTTTTTATCCTTACAGGAAGGTGGGCTTTGATGTGCTAATGCTTTCTTTTCTCTTTTTTTCATTCACAAACGCTGCCTATTGTTTTGAACTGTAGAAGAGTGTTGGCTGCATATGGGTACATTTTTATTGGACTTTGTAACACATCTTGCAGTAGGTGGGATAATATAACATTCTAAAGAAATGTGGTTAACCTTTATAAAAACAAATGTATGGAGAAGGGCAGAGTAAGAAGAGTAATGATTTATAACCATTATAAAAAAACATTGCAGCATAACACTGAAAATGTCTGCAGCAACGTTGAATACTATTTGTGTAGTCAGTAAAAGCTGCAGTTAACAAAATTATAATTCCATAGCCTGAGATAACAATGTCCCAATATGTTTTGAAAAATATTATAAAATTTAGCAGCATAAACATCTATGTTACATTCTTGCTGCCTTTTTAACCTGATGATCCAAAGCAGTTCTGGAGTTGAAGGTGATGACAGTACTTTTTCATCAAAGTTGAAAATGTAACTGCAATTTTATTTCAATTTGTTGTGAAAATATGATCAATATTTTATGGCTTGCAAAGATTCCTTTAATTTTATTTTATAACATTCAGATTTAGATAAATTTCTAATTTTAAAAAAGTTTGTTCCAAAAACGATAGAAGACATTTAGTACTCTGTTAATTAAAAAGATTTGCGAACACGTTTAGGAGCACAATTGCATAGAGGCATTGGGTTTTTAAATTCTGAGACTAGCAAAAGAATTCTTTTTAATTGTAAAAGATGAATGGCTTTCAAGGTAGCATGAGGAAGAAAAATGGTCTTTATCTACCCCAGACTGGCAAGCAAGTGTTGAGAGGCACAGCCACTTGCAGGGAGTTGTTTGCAGTCAGCTGCCACAGAAGGCTCAGGATTGTGAGTACCAGGTGTTCTGCTCAGGCCGCCTAATTGTTGCCTTGTAATAGACAGGCTGACTGCACAGTATGGCTTGGGGCAAGGATTAGAAGGCTGTTGCAAATGTGCAAGTTGCCTTTCTTTCATTCTGTCTTTCTTATTTTGCTCATGTGTGCCACTGTGCTCAGTTCAGGTAACTCTTGTGTTACTTCTACATCTTCCATATACTATAGGTGTTTTTGGTTTCGGCATGGGGCAATAAAGTCCTGGCGTTTTACCCAAATTATCCCTGATTGAACAGTTTATGTGAAATTGATTGTAGATTCCATCTGCTAATTATTGCACCCCTCTGATAGTCACTGCTACTTGTATACAATAAAGGAAGCAGACCTCTTTACTGAATAATCTGAAAGTTCTACTCGGATGATTATATATCAAGAGTGTACTTTATGCTCTATTGCTTTTGCTTGTTTCCTTGTTGGTTGTGTTGGACACAATATCCAGGTATCTTAAATGATGCTAAACTTGTGACTATGAAAGAAAGATTTTTTATTAATTTTAAAATTAAAAATGAACAGATGTGAATTCATGAAAATTAAAACACTGAGCAACTTTACAATTTTTCTAATTTTGGTTAGAAGTTACTTTTAAGGAATATCTTCCATATTCTATGCTTCTGTATCTGCAGTCAGCTTAAACATTCTGCTGTGATATGGAACCATAAGGTAAAGACAATGTTTTAAAAATATACTTATAACTCTTAGTTTTGCACTGTAATTTGCTAACTGACTTTTTAGCTTTGAATTTTGATATCAAACTTTTATCCATGTCATGCCCAGGACAAAAAAAATCCATGCATAAATATCCATGCTACACACTCTCCACCTCTTTGTCCAGCTGAGGGTGATGGCAATGATTTTTCACCACATTTGAAAATATAACTACAGGTTTTCAGTTTGTTCACAGAATATGATCAATATTTTACAACTAGTAAGTATTCCTTTAAATTTACTCTGTAGCACCTATAGTCCAGATAGCTCTCTTACCTATTAACATAGCTACTTTTTGGAATTTATTAAAGACACAGTTATCAGCATCTCTGTTCATGTTTCATGTTCTAATATGATCTCGTAGGGACACCAATAATTCAAGTAAATTGTGTCTTGAACCGTCATGACTTTCTGCCATTCAACTGCATAAAAAGCTTTGTCTTTATTGTTCATCTACAGTAGGTCCCAATTGTGTCTCACAGCAGATAAAGTTCATAATGGGTATTTATATTTTTCTGTTTGTTGAAAAATAGTTCAAACCCGCTCCTAAGTTTCAGATTTATAGAGAGAAAGTTGTTTTGAAGTTCTGAGTTTTCTCAAATGTATTTAGTAGTTTCAGCCTGCCAACTACTTGTGCCAAGTTGGACAGTGGAACTATAACCTACACTAATCAGACTAGTGACCACATGACTCTTGGAAGGGTCAGTCTTGCTCCAGACCAAGCGTATGTGCTGGATGCCACCACCTACTACCTGTACTATAAAAATAATGTGGAACTCACTGCCACATGGAGTGGTTGAAGCAAGTAGTATTGACGCATTTAAGGGGAGGCTTGATGCATACATGAGGGAGAATACAGGGTGGGGGTGGGAAGAGGTAATTGGAGTGGAATGAGGCACGTATATTGAATATGAACATTGGCATGAACCATTTGGCGTAAATAGCCTGTTTCTATGCTGTACATTCTTATGTAATGTAATTCCATGGTATGCAATTCTTACTCCTTTGCTGGAGGCAATCCTAGCTGCAAAAATAATGAAGCTATCAAGCCTCATTTTTCTGCATGTTATGCAACCAGAAAGAGAAAGTATAAAGGATTCCAGGTCCTACACCACCTTTTCTTCTCCCCGCACCAAAGGTGTTGACTCCTTGCTGGGGTACTGTTCCACAAGTGTTTTATAGGACATAACCCAAGTGGCCATTATGCATTTGTGTGCCCTGACAATGCCAGCAGGCTGTTCCACAATGGGGTACATCACAGCCCAAATTGATCCAAGCCTTGTTCATCTTGTGCAGGTGAAATGTGGCAACTATTTCATTCAGAACAAGGCTCCTCATGTTCTTTCAGAGAGGACTGAAGCAATTGGAGACATTGAGCACGATGTTTTCTTCACAGAAAATGCTGCCACTACATATGGCTGCTTACCAAGTACTTGATGGTTTCCAGGAAAGCCCTTGTTTTGAACACCTGAAATAATAAATAGAAGCATTTTGTCTAGTGGTTCTATGATAATCAGTTTAACCCACTGAAGAGCGATCTACCTTCAATTTCAGCTTATCTTAAAGCACTCCTAGATCAGGGACTATCCCTAGTGAGACTTCAGTAGAGGAACACTTCACAGTACAAGGTTTAAGGAAAGCAATTTGAAAATGTGACCTTTTTATTCTTCACACGTTTCCTCTAGCTGACTTGAAGTAATTCTAAACAAACTAATCACTAATCAACATTCAAATGTTTTGAATCTGTTTTCTTTCATCTAAGACTGTTACCTTACTAGCGTTTATATAACAATAGAGGGTTAGTGAACCACATTTTAATGAATACACCAGTTTATGTTGTTTGACATACAAAATAAGCTGAACTTATGCTCCATCCACTTTGTGAA
Source organism: Somniosus microcephalus (assembly GCF_052327205.1). NCBI lineage: Eukaryota > Metazoa > Chordata > Chondrichthyes > Squaliformes > Somniosidae > Somniosus > Somniosus microcephalus. The sequence continues at coordinate 157,294,359 of NC_140989.1, read as the reverse complement.
CTTGCAAAATACCTCCCTGAAGCAGCACTCACTTTTACTAATAATTGGCCCAGAAATTCGGGTCGGAGGCTTCCTGCGGGTGCAAGCCCCCGACCTGCACTTACCTACCGCGCCAGCCGTTGAGCTGTGGGCCCGCGTGGGATTCCGATCCTGGGCCTCCTCCAACTGCCGGCGCGCAGTGCTTGCGTATCCCAGGGGCGCAGTTAGTTCAATGCGTCCCCTGGGATCACGTGGGCCGTGGAGAGCCAATGGTAGCAGGGAATGCTTCATTCATAAGTTTGACAGGAAGAGTTGTTAAACCTATAAATACTATAAGCCCCAAAACATCACTAAAACTTCAAATACATTTTTTTTTAAATCACATTTTTAAAATAACAATAAATTACATGAAATAACTATTGTAAACAATTTAAATTTTTGAAAAAATTAATTACATTTTGTAACGGGGCTAAAAATAAACTTGCCTTTCTTTAAAGTATTTAAAAATAATAAACCTGTGGAAATTTTTTTTTAATTTTAATTAATTCACCACTTACCTTGTTAAAAGCAGGCCTTGCGTCTGTTTTTTAAAAGTGTAACTGCTGGAGACTTACCCTCCCGGAGAACCCTGCAAAAAAAACGTAAGTTCGATGCGCACGCGCTGCCTCTCCGGCGCACGCGTTCCACCTGTCAGCCCCTTTCAAGGGAACGGAAATTCCGGTTTCCCGCGCATGCACAAAACCGGCACTTTCGTTGGGCCTACGCACGAGTACCCCGTGCGTACTCGCGCATTGGGACCCAAATTTCTGGGCCATTATCTTGAGTTGACAGATCAGGCAACAAGTACTTTGGTGCTGCTGTGCTCCATGCTGCTCTAAAGATACAAGACCTCTATCTCTGCCAGTGTTTGCACTATTTTGACATGTCCCTATATGTATGTGGAGTTACAACAAATAAGTGAGAATTTTTGGTATGGTCTTCCTCAATGCTCGATATAAGTCTTCATTACCCAATCTGAGGCTGAACCAGACTGTTTGCAACCGTGGCGTTCTGTTTGACCCTGAGCTGAGCCTCCGACCCTATATCCTCTCCATCAGCAAGACCACCTATTTCCACCTAGTTAAAATTGCCCATTTCCGCCCTTGCTGTAGCTCTTCTGCTGAAACCCTGATCCATTCCTTTGTTGCCTCTAGGCTCGACTATTTCAATGCTCTCCTGACCGGCCTCCCACCTTACACCCTCTGTAAACTTGAACTCATCCAAAACTCTGCTGCCCGTATTCTAACTCGCACCAAGTCCCGTTCATCGATCACCCCTGTGCTCACTGACCTACATTGGTTCCCAGTCAGGCAACGTCTCGATTTTAAAATTCTCATCCTTGTTTTCAAATCCCACCATGGCCTCGCCCCTCCCAATCTCTGTAATCTCCTCCAGCCCTACAACCCTCTGAGATCTCTGTGCACCTCCAATTCTGGCCTCTTGCACATCCCTGATTTTCTTCGCTCTACCATCGGTGGCCCTGTCTTCAGCTGCCTGGGCCCTAAGCTCTGGAATTCCCTCTCTACCTCTCTCTCCTTTAAGACACTCTTTAAAATCTATTTTTTTGACTAATCTTTTGTCCTAATATCATCTTATGTGGCATGGTCTCAAATTTTGTTTGATAATGCTCCTGATAAAGATGTTCTCTGATCTGATGTGGCTTGGTGTTGCTTTGTTATTTTATTACATGTTTTGAAATTAAGTTTGATCGTAAATATGAATCCACTGTGTAGCTGAACCTGTGCAGGTGAACATTTATGACTAACTCTGGAGTTACATTTGCCTGCCAGAGCTATTGTTCCAGTGAAGTTGCAGACATCCCTGGAGCTTAATTTTTGTTTGGAACGGATGGGAGAGAGGGAGGTTGGTTGAGTGAAAAAGCTTGCTTTGCTGACTAGTATGGTTACGCAAAATGCCCAGTGAAAATCTTACCAATTGACCACAATTTACAGTTAGAGCACAAACTGTTCTCTTGTACAAAGAAAGCATCCCTTGAGTTTTGGATCTTGGGTTTGACACTTTGACATTTAGATCTTAGTACACTTGTTTTAGATTTGGGTTATGATATAAATGCTGAAGTACAGTGCATCAATGAATGAGTTTCAGTATCTAGACAAAATGCTTTTATTTTTTGGTGGGAAAATATTTTAACGTTCATTATTTTCAAAATAACTTTCTGCTAATTATAATGCTAGATATTGCAGAGCACAGCTGCAATTGGAAGAAACCCACATAATCTGCCTCATTTAATAGCTCACTAAACAAGGTCAGCAGTTTCCATTATGTTTGGATGTGGTGTAAATGTACTAGTGTTCTTAAAAGGTTAGTTGCATTTTTTTTAAATACTAGTGAACAGAATAATGTCTTAATGGGGAATTTCATTTATAAATTAACTTGTTTGAAAAATAAAATTGATTGTTTAATGCGTAAAACATTCTTCCTCGGATTTCAGAAATCTAGAGTGAATCTGTGTCTTTGTTTCACTCTTCTTACATTTCCCTTATGGCAGCTTTTGCATCGTTAGCAGTCTCAAGTTCCTCGTCACCACAGCAACAACTACCTCCAGCTGCTGTTACCTAAGTTGATTTCTGGTGGTCGAGCTCTGCTGTGAGGCATTTATCAATGGAGCTGTTCATGGTGCTGATTTTAGATGTGCTGTATTAGCAACTCTTTGCAGGTGCTACACAATTGCAATTCTAATTACAAAATACTTTATTATGTAGTTACGTTCTTTTCCACTACGCCATTCCTGATGATTCATAGTACTGAACTTTAAACTGTATTTTTTACACTTGAAAGATCACTTTCAGGTGCAGCTTTGTACACTTTAGCATTGGGATTTTAGTTTGATAATGTTCCTTTATAGAATCTCCAAAACTCATTGCTAATTGCTGTTCTACTGTATCACTATATACAACCTGGTTGTGCAATGTAAAGAAATAATAGAAAATCTGATAGACTGCTTAATGATATTGATGCTAGAAAAAGATGACTTTATTTTATTTTAAATTAACACTGCTCAACTTCCACAAATTTCTTGTTCAGACATTGAAATTCAATTACAGCTTCCTTAAAGCATCAAATAGAATTAGTACTCTGCACTGGAATGTTGCATAAAATGGCAGAGCTATTCTTTTGTATAATAACTGGAGCCTTTTTAAATTGATAATATAGAACAGATGGCTGCCAGTAATTCAGTTGAGCAGTTCTGATGACATCATTAAACATAAGAGCAAAGCTCAACCAGGTTGTGAACATCAGCATAAGCGTTACTCACTGCTAGCTGTTAATCTTGTAGTCTCTATAGTTTTCTTTTAGATGCATATAATTTGTTTGCTTGTTTTTACTACTACATGACTGAGGGAGGTGTGATGCAGGCAGGAAGGTGATAGAGAATGACACAAGTTGATGGTATTTGGCATCACTTGATGCCATTGCCCCACTGTTCCGACATAATAAAATGTGAACAATTTTTCTTTATATCCCAGAAATCTTATTACATAGAAACTATAGGCCGTAATCTGTAACCAGTTGCAGTTTATTTTTAATTTCACTTGCGTAGCTCTTTTACATACATTTTAATGGTTAGAATGTATATAACCTCTTCATGGATGTTAGTTTTATAAAATGTACAAAGGAGTGCTATAAATTTAGCAAAATTAGTAGCTTAAAAGATTTGTTTTGTGTCTTGTATTTGAAGACAATAACTGAAATTGGGGGTGTAATGTCAGAGGGCCCATGAATTTGTAATAAGATCTTTTTTCCTTTCAAAACCCAAATAAACAGTTGTTACAAATTTCAGGGTCATACTTTGCAGTAGGTCAAGATTTTATCATGAAGGAGGAGCAGAGGCTTCTGACATTTACGAGCACATGGAACAGACTAGCTTTCTGCAGAAAAAGTGAGCTACAGAATTTTTTGGTTTAAATTGGGAGGGAGGTAATGGAGAGAGTTATGAGGAATACTCTTAATTAGTTTAGATGATCTATTTTGAAGGACTGAATCATTTGTGCAATATTAGGTTGCTGAGTATTTGAAAAATGTGACCATGACACCAATGCAGTTTAGTATATCCCTGTTTTGAGAGATTGGCCAAATATTGTTGTGACAAAATCCTCTCCCTAAATTTTTTTAGTAGTGCGTAGTATTAATATACCCAAAATCCTAAACTTCAGTAATGCCTATTTTACTGCCATTTATGCTTGTGTAGCGCATTCCATATTAATGGTAATGAAGTGATCTTTATGTCAGCTGATGGACATTGCAAATGGTTGCACGGTCCTGACTGCAGCAGCTTTGAGTTTAGAAGATGTTATTAAACAGTAATGCTTACGTGGCACAGATGTTAGTCAATCTGTTTTCAGATTTAGCTGAGTAACAGTCTTAAATTACATAGAAAGCAACAACAGATTGTGTAGAAGTATGTTGGGTCATGAGCAAGACTAGTGTCATATTTTCAAGATGCTAGTGTCATGTTTTGACACCAGTAAAAATGTTTTCGCCAAGAGTATCATAAAAATATCTTGTGTTGAATAAGGAGCTGTCCATATTACCTTAAGAAACTAGAAACTCTAATGGGTTTCTGAAACTGCAGTAACTTTCTATTAACACGTGCCTTGTGAATAAACCTGCCTGTAGGAACGTTATAGGCAGATGCTAATATGAACTAGACACATTTTTCTGGATTTGTCGTCGTATCGGGTAATAGAGAGGGATTGAAACCATTAGTGCTTAACTGCAGGCATTGTAGTGCCACTGATTGATAATGTTAGGATGTGGTTATAAGTAAGGACAAATGCTCTGTCTAAAAAAAATTGAATTAACCTTCCTATGTTTAGAGAGTACATGGTTTATTTTGTTGCTTTACTCAACTAATTTGATGTCTTTGATTTTGTATTTGTAATATTACCATGGCATTAATTGCATTTGACACAGGTAGCCTTTTCGTCAATTTCTGTCGTGGTAATGTAAAGAAGCTTTTACTTTGATTAGATAAATTCCCTCACTATGGTGCATGAGCAAGGTAATGAATGATTGAAATTCTTTGAATGCACACAAAACCCAAAAGAACCCTTTCTTTTTCAAATAGGGTAATAGGAAATATGTAAAATCTACATACGGTAGCATCTTGATAACCTGATATTTGCTTCAGTACAAATTGATTATATTAGGACTTTGTTCAAAGAAAAAACACAATGTTAAATTTATCTGCTGATTATCAGACACTTGGTTATGTTAACTGAGGGACTCTGAACTGGCTTATACGACAAAAAAAATCCCAGAGGTTCAATTAAACTACAGTCACCCTGTTGCCAAAGGCTTGGGAGAGAAAGCTCATTAAATATTGGGACTAGGTATATCTCGTCAGCAATTTAACTGAGATTAAAAACTGTAATAAAGCGCATGGGGAGTTGTGTTGCATGGGTACATGTGGCCTTTTTCCTAGTTTCTTTTCCCTGATGCATGCCTCGTTCGCAGAACATGCCAGATAATTAGACAAATGACCATCGGCACCTCTACATACACTGATAAAATGGGACAGTTACATTGTTACACTGATCTCAGTGGAAGGCCAACCTAGGGATTTGTCTCTTGTAATCGCTGGAAAAAAGCAAATGCTTTCAACCCTGATCTTTCCAGCGGAATGAGCTTTACATGAAGGCTGTGCGTGACAACAAGTCCTTTTCACACATGCTTGACAATTGCCAATCAGCACCTGCTCTCCTCGTGCACATAGCTTGCAGGTACCTGAGCGCTATTGACTATATGCTTCACCAATTGTGAAGTGAAACAACTCTTTTTTTTAAAATCAGATGGGTCTGTGAAGCAGTTATTAAGCACAGTTAAAGTTTATGAATTCAGTAGAAGCATAAGAAAATTCATACTATAGTAGTTTCTAAAAATCTGAAAATTTACTAAATCTCAAACACTCTTAGCTTTGAAAACAAAAATAATGTACATATTCTAAATTCTGATTATAGTGCACGTTATGTCAAATTTGTTATTTTAACATCATTAAAGTAGTATAAGCGACGTATACAAATTTAATATCAACCCATTTATTAAATTGAAAAGTCTCTCCCAAGTCTCAGGTTGCTGCTCTCTCCAGGGTTTCTCATTTCTTGAAACTCCTCACAATTGAATAGGCCATCATCCAACTACTGGGTGGGGGGAGGGGGGAAAGGGGACCCACTGGGCAACTGTGCCTTCAAAGCTTTATTACCACACAGGCCATGTTGGTCACGGGGATCCCCAACTCCCGCTGTATATAGTACGTCTGGGAAGCTCACTTCAGTTTATTTTTTTCCCCCTCCTAGCATATGCAGCAGTTCATTGTGTTATCAGCATACCAAGAAAAAGTTTTCACTCTTGTGTAATTTTGTATCTTAAATGTAGTGTTTCTTTTTTCAATTTTTTTTGTAATAGTTGTTTTATCAAGAGTTTGGCTTTATAAACTCATTGTTATCAACTTCAGACACCTATACATGTCTTGAGGTATAAAATATAGAACAATGAGTAGCTTGGCTAGTGTAGGCGTTTTTTTTTACACTCTTTTAACCCAGATCCTGCCGCTGGTCCCCAAGAGATGTAAATGGTTTTGATCCTAGCCCAATTGTGAGACGGACGGTTCGAATCGCCCCCGCCTTACGAAAGTTCTATCCCCGGGAATAATTATTCAGAGTGTAAATGAAATAATGTAAGAAGTCCACCTCAGTCCAACTCCGGCATCTCCACACCATGGCTAAATGAAATAAGTCACTGACAGGAATGCTTCGGTGAAAAATCAAACTTGTATTTATTTGGTCTGACATACACTGGCTAAAACACGCACTACTAAACGAAATCACAATCCCTGTGGAAATTAAAATCCACATTACAGTCAACATACATATAGTACAAAACTGGAGACTATAACAAGCAGTAATTCCCTTATTGCTATGGTGGACGCCAATTCCACCTCTATCAACGAATTACCCAGCCACATAAACCCCTTTTGCCTGGCTGAACCAAACGAAGCTCCCCCCCCCTCGGAATTAGCCCAAAAACTTCACTTCTGAGAGACTATGCTTACCCCGGTTTCGATTGCTCTGCTCGTCGGCTTTCTCTGGTACTTCTTGTCTTGTTGGAGCAGGAGCGAGAGAGAGAGAGAATGGTGGAAAAGAATCTATCTTTATAGATAGTCTGCCTGCCCCCTTTTCCCACCAATCTTAAAACTCCATTTGCTTCTGAGCACTCCAGTGCTTAATCTGTGATGAGTCATCCTCGGACCCATGCGTATTGGGTTAATGGCCCTAAGTCTGGAACATATCTTTTGGTCTTTGTGTTGGAAGAAATTCTAAGCACGCCGGTGCTTAACCAGTGATGGGTCATCGTCAGACCCATGCGTATTGGGTTAATGGCCCTAAGTCTGGGACATATCTTTCGGTCTTTGTGTTGGGAAAACTGGCTTCCTTCTGGCTGGGTGAGCTAGTGGGTTCATTGTTCTGCTTTTCTTCTGAGATGGAGGTGAGAAGTGCTTTTGCATATTAGAATGGCTTTTCTAATCAATTTCAATGGCCCCCTTTTTCCAGGACTGTCGGGCTGACCCATACATACTGGATGAGTTCTTTTGTCACGCGTTCTCTGGAGTTTTAACAAACCAGTCTTTTACGTATCTGCACAGGGCAATCCCATAACAGGGAAAATACCCTCAGAAAAATCCCATAAAGTTCACAAAAAAATATTCTTGACTGAATCCATTCTTCAGAGTCTTTGCAATCTCTTCACTAGCTCTGTTGTTTTTCAAAAAAAAGTCTACAAAAGAAGGATTAGAATCTGGATATGCAACATCTCTAGTGATGTATATAAAGTATTGTGAATTGACACATTCCTGATTCCTGTTTCCCAAGACTATGTAGAGGTGGCATTAGATGTCAGCCTTGGCTCAGTGGCAGTACTCTCACTTCTGAATCAGAAAGTCATGGGTTCAAGCCCCATTCCAGAGAATTGCGCACATAACCTAGCCTGACACTACAGTGCAGTACTGTCGGAGGTGCCATCTTTCAGATGGGATGTCAAACCGAGCTCGTGTCTGACCTCTGAGGAGATAATTGGCTTTATACCTACCTCCTGGATCCAGGATCCCTACCTAACACACCCCCACGATCGGAGACTCCCCCCTCACGAGGCCTCCGATCACCTTCCCAGGCCTCCCGCCCACCCCGACCCCGTTAAAGTCAGCAGGACCTGCGGGGAAACCCAGCCTCCCGGGTTTCCTGCCCGCCTCGGAGGCCCCCTGCCTCCCTTGAGAAAATTCCGGCCACAGTGCTCAGATAATTGCACCCCCACTAAGATCCAATTCTTGCAATATGCTCATCAAAGAAGATCTTTGCTGAATAAGTGGCACGTAAACTGGAATCGTTTACCTGAGGCAGCTCGAGAAACATGAGTTTTTCCCCCCTCCTCAACTCCTCAGACGAGGAGTTTCAGCTAAAACGCTAATGCTGTCTTTTCTGTTTTCAGATGTTGACAGCACTACTTTACTTTTCCAGCATTTTCTGTTTTTATTTAAGGTGTGGAAGTTGCCTTGGGCAAATCGATCAATAAAAAATGATGATTGCACATCAGTTAAAACCTCTAGACTCCATTGGTATTGAAGCTGGCATCAGAGTTAACACCCTGTGGAACATTCCTGCATGAAACAGTGCCATGGTTACATTGGGAGACAAACAGCTCGCCATATGTGGGAATACATTTTCAATGGCTAAGCACATTGCACTAAGAGAGTCTTTTAGGAATCCATGAGAAGAGGCCCCTTAACCAGCTTTGGAGACGCGTGTTGGTGTCAGTAGATGGACCCAGTAGCTGAAGCCTCCTCTTGCTAAATGTTTGTATGTTAAAGTCAGATTGGATTGATGCCTGAACCTAACCTGACATGATTGCTTCAAGTACTGAAGACTCTGCCAGTGGAGGCAGCAGAATTGCTTGGGTGCTGCTGAGAGTTTTAGGCACTCTGGCCAAGCGGCCTAAACCAGTGTCACTGGTGCTGTTCCAAGGTTGCCACACCAAGAAATCGAGGAGACACGACCAGTCCTGCAGAGGGTTTTGTGGGCCCTGGAGGACCAAATTACCTTTTCCTGCCTTTAAATGCTGGTCTGTAACACAATTCAGCAAGTGCATTCTCTTCAGAATGTTCCTGAACTATTGCCTGCTTATACTCGATTACCTATCTGACTAGAGCCAAGTAACTCCGGTAGGATTCGGTGTATTTATCCAAAGCCAACAGATATCAGCTGGCCCAAGATGGTATTGGTGACTTAGCATGAGAAAACTTTAGAACACCTTTATTAAAAAGTAATAAAACTGGGAAACATTCACTGTGAAGCTGAAATGGAATAAAGGAAAGCATTTTGAATGTAAAAATGACTAAAAGGAACCAATGAATGATTACTTAAACTTTCTCTGATGTGAGACATAATAGAGGGAGAAAAGGAACTAGGGATGTATATAATATCGAAATATAGCAGGGTGGAAGGTGGTCACCTGATCCATAAATGGCAAGAAGCTGTGAAAGGATAATGTCTTTTTTTTATTCGTTCCTGGGATGTGGGCATCGCTGGCAAGGCCAGCATTTATTAGCCATCCCTAATTGCCCTTGAGAAAGTGGTGGTGAGCTGCCGCCTTGAAGCGCTGCAGTCCGTGTGGCGAAAGTACTCAGACAGTGCTGTTAGGTAGGGAGTTCCAGGATTTTGACCCAGCAACGATGAAGGAAAGGTGATATATTTCCAAGTCAGGATGTTGTGTAACTTGAAAGAAAAGAAAGAAAGACTTACATTTATATCGTGCTTTTCATGACCACCGGATGTCTCAAAGCACTTTACAGCCAATGAAGTACTTTTGAAGTGAAGTCACTGTTGTAATGTAGGAAACGCAGCAGCCAATTTGCGCACAGCAAAGTCCCACAAACAGCAATGTGATAATGACCAGATAATCTGTTTTTTGTTATGTTGGTTGAGTGATAACTATTAGCCAGGACACCGGGGATAACTCCCCTTTTCTTCTTCGAAATAGTGCCATGGGATCTTTTACGTCCACCTGAGAGAGCAGACGGGGCCTCGGTTTAAAGTCTCATCCGAAAGATGGCACCTCCCAACAGTTCAGCACTCTTGGAGGGGAACTTTCAGGTGATGGTGTTCCCATGCGCCTGCTGCCCTTGTCCTTCTAGGTGGTAGTGGTTACGGGTTTGGGAAGTGCTGTCGAAGAAGCCTTGGCGAGTTGCTGCAGTGTATCCTGTAGATGGTACACACTGCAGCCACGGTGCGTTGGTGGTGGAGGGAGTGAATGTTTAAGGTGGTGGATGGGGTGCCAATCAAGTGTGTTGCTTTGTCCTAGATGGTGTCGAGCTTCTTGAGTGTTGTTGGAGCTGCACTCATCCAGGCAAGAGTATTCCATCACACCCCTGACTTGTGCCTTGTAGATCAGGATGACCTTTTGTGGCTAGTTATTCCCACTAAATTGTTGACTCTATTTCCCCTAAACTGCTGGCCACCCAACTTCCCTTATTGGCTGCCATGCTAGCTGATACTGTTAATGTTGTATCCGTCAGTAGTAAGACACAGACTGCAGGAGAACGGTACAACAGGTGTTTACTCAACGTGGCTCACTCTGGAACTGAACTGTACAGATTACTACTCAGTGCTATATACAGGTGTGGTCACTGCCGGTACTACAGTATACATGAGCTGTAAAAAGTAGTTCCCCCCTTAAAGGTATATACATTACAATTCCTCCCCTTTTAGATTAACAGTACCATAACACTCATTTAACAATTAAATATCAAACTAATTACAATTAACACTTTTAACATACAACATTAGCTGAAAATAGTCCATTTATATATTCAGTCTTTGGGGAGGCTTCCTGATCCTTTCTGGATAGCGCCTTTCCCGAGTGTCTCGCTCTTGGTGCGGAGGCGATTCTGGCACCCTGTCGTCGGTTGGGTCATCAGCTTCCGATGCTACTGTTTCTGGGGTAGATGCGACCTGTACGTCGGGTTCCTCATCAGGTACGTATGGGCGAGACATGGGGTTGACTTGTTCCTGTGACTCTAGGATCTGGTCAGCATGGCGTCTCACGATGCTCTTCCCAACGTCCACTGTGTACATTAGTGGGCCCTGCCGTGTGCATATTGTTCCTGGCTGCCATTTTTCTGTTTGGTAGTCGTGGGCCAAGACTGGTTGCCCTACATTGAAGCTCCTTGTTGGCTTCTCATGGATGTGCTGGAATTGCTTACTCTCAACATCTCTTCGTACGTTTGGTCTGAGCAAATCCAGGCGAGATCTTAACCTTCGGTTAAAGAACATCATGGCCGGGGCCTGGTTGGTGACTGCATGTGTCGCATTCCGGTAGGCGAACAGGAAATTGTCCACCTTATGCTGCAGCGGAATGTTGCCATTGTACATAGCCTTTATTGCCTTCTTAAAGGTTTGTACGAACCTCTCAGCCAATCCATTTGTGGCTGGATGATACGGGGCGGATGTGTAATGCCTTACCCCATTCTTATTCATAAACCTCCGGAATTCTTCGGACACAAACTGTGGTCCGTTGTCGGAGCAAATCTGTTCTGGCAAGCCGTTCCTGGCAAAAATGGTCCGTAGGACTGCAATAGTTTCCTCTGTGGTGGTGGAGGACATTTTGAGTGCGCATCCACGGCTATTAAAAACATTGAGTCCATGAATGGACCAGCAAAATCAATATGCACCCGTTGCCATGGAGATGAGGGCCGCTCCCATGGGTGTAGAGGGGCATGTGGTGGTGCATTTTGGACTTTCTGGCATCCTGAGCAGCTCTTGGTCAGGTCCTCGATTTGTTTATCGATTCCCGGCCACCACACATAAGCCCTGGCTAGGCTTTTCATTTTTACCCCTCCCAGATGACCCTCATGAAGCTTATTGAGCACTCTATCCCTTAACTTGGGTGGAATTACCACTCGGGATCTACACATCAAGGTCCCCCGGCACACTGACAGCTGTTCTCTTCTTGTCGAGAATGCTGGCAACAGTGAGTCGCCATGTGCTGGCCATCCCTTCACCGTCAAATCATATACCCGAGACAGTGTCGGGACATTTCAGGTCTCCTTTTCTATACGAGCGTAAGTTACCGGTAGGTATTGAACTATAGTCGAATGAAATATTTCGACAGGATCCACTGCTGGTGCTTCCTCCGCAGTAGGCAGTGGCAGGCGTGATAGCCCATCAGCATTTCCATGCTGTTTCATGCCCTTATATTCAATCTCATAGTGGTGCGCCCCTAGAAAGAGTGACCATCTTTGTAGTCGTTGCGCAGTCATCACCGGAACGCCCTTCTTCAGATTAAAAATGGAGACAAGAGGCTGGTGGTCAGTCAGCAAGGTGAATTTCTGCCCGTGCAGATAGTGATTGAACTTTTTCACTCCCCACACTAGGCTGAGGGTCTCCCTGTCAATCTGGGCATAGTTACGCTCGGCTGAGGTTAGTGATCGTGACACAAAGGCTATTGGCCTCTCTGAGCTGTCCGAGAATTTGTGCGACAGCACCGCTCCAATGCCGTAGGGTAACGCATCACACGCCAACCGAATTGGTAGTGCTGGGTTGAAATGGGCCAATACCTCTTTCGATGTGATTAGTGTTTTGCTCTTCTGGAAAGCTCGTTTACATTCGTCACTCCACTTCCATGGCACTCCAGTTTGCAGTAGGGTGTTCAGTGGGTGTAGTATTGTAGACAAATTTGGCAAGAACTTATGGTAGTAGTTTACCAGCCCGAGGAACAACCTTAGTTGTGACACGTTTTCCGGTGCTGGAGCCTTGACTACTGCCTCAGTCTTTTCTGGGGACTTATGTAACCCCTCTTTATCGATAACGTGGCCACAATACGAGATCTGTTTTTTTTAAAACTCGCATTTGGGGCGGTTAGCTCGGAGCCCATATTCCTTCAATCTAGTGAGCACCTGCTCCAGGTTGGCGAGGTGATCACTTGTCATTTTCGCCCGTGACCAGGATGTCGTCCAAATAACACTGGGTCCCTGGGATCCCTTGCAGGACTTGTTCCATTGCCCTTTGCCAAATAGCCGGAGCTGATGCTACCCCGAATACCAGCCGGTTGTATTGGTAGAGACCTTTATGGGTGTTGATTGTGAGGTTTTTTTTATGCTTCTTCTACCTCCATTTGCAGATACGCCTGGGCCAGATCAATCTTAGTGAAGCGTTTCCCTCCAGATAGCGAGGCTAAAATATCTTCAATTCGCGGAAGTGGATATTGCACGGTGTGAAGGACTGGGTTCACTGTTACCTTAAAGTCCCCACAGATGCAAACCTTTCTTGGTTCCCCAGGCGTGCTGCTCAACTACTTTTTTATCACAGGGACGATAGGTGTAGCCCACTCGCTCCAGTCTACCTTGGACAGTACTCCTGAACGTTCCAAACTCTCCAGCTCTGCTTCAACGGCTGGGCGGATCGCATAAGGTACGGGTCTGGCCTTAAAAAATTTTGGGCTTGCGTTTTCTTCGATTTTAATTGTTGCTGTCATGCCTTTTAGTGTTCCGAGTCCTTGCTGGAACACTTCTTGCGTGTCGGTTAGGACCTTTGACAGTCGCCCAGGTGTGACGTCGTCATCCTTTTTGGCAGCCACAGTCAGTGCCTGTATGGAATGCCAATCCAGCTGTATTTTCCGGATCCATTCACGTCCCAGTAATGGTGGTCCTCCATCTTGCAATACATACAGGTCTAGTTTTGGTGTTTCCTTACCGTTATATATAACGGTCACCCTTATTTTTCCTTTGGGGTAGACTTTTTGCCCCGTGTACGTCTTCAAAATAATTTTTGTGTCTCTCACGGGTATGTGTGAGAATAGCCGCTCGTAGTCCCGTCGGTTTATGACTGTTAGGGCTGATCCTGTGTCCAATTCCATTTTTACCTGGACTCCTGCTATCTTGAGAGTGACCCAAATGGTTCGGTGATCCTCCGTTTTGATCACATTATGTAGTTTCAGACAACTCAGCTCCCTGCTTTCGGAGTCGGTATCACTCTTTTGTTCGTCTGAACTATTCTCCGTCACCTTATGTACCTTCTTGTACTTTTCTTTGGTCGGTTTCTTATTGCTGGTTTTCTTTCCCGACCTGCAGACTCGTGCTATGTGTCCTACTTTTCCACACTGTCTGCACACTTTGTCTTTGAACCAGCAATCATTGTGGTCGTGTGTTGTTCTGCCGCAGCGATAGCACTTCTCTGTTCTGTATGACATTTCGTTTGTGCCATATTCTTGTGGTCTCTGTTGTATCTCTGCAGCGCCCCGTGCTGCTGCTTCATATGGTACCGCAATGCTGAAAGCCTTGTCCAGCGTAAGGTCCTTTTCAGATAAAAGCCGTTTCTGGGTTCCTTCACTTTGAAGCCCACACACAAACTTGTCCCTTAAGGTATCTGCCAGTCCCGTTCCAAACTGGCAGTGTTTTGATAGTTTGCGCAGTTCTGTTAAATATTCAGCATTGCTTTCATCCTTATGCTGGTTCCGTTTGTGAAACTTGAATCTTTCTGCTATCAGCAGCGGTGTGGGGTTTAAATGTTCCTGTAGTATCGTCAGTATGTCTCCAAAACTCTCTTCCACTGGCTTCGCTGGGGTTACTAGATTTCGTAATAAACCATACGTCTTTGCACCCATTAAATTTAACAATACCTGCGCTTTCTTGTCATCTGACACCTCATTTGCCTTGCAGTATACCTCTATTCGTTCGACATATGTAGTCCAATCTTCGACTTCATTGTCAAATGCGGTGATACTGCCACTCTTCGGCATTTTGGGTGTGGTTTAAAATGGCTTAAAATGACGTATCCCGCGCTTTCCTTCCTCCCCCGCTGCTGCCAACGCTGCTCTCGGCGGTCCTCGTGGCAATGGCGGCGCCCTGTAGTTTTCGCGCGCTTCTCCTGCGCTGCTGCCAACACCGCTCTCGGCGGTCCTCGTGGCAATGGCTGCGCCTCGTGGGTTTCTGTGCGTCTTTCTCCCTCTCCTCGACGCTGCTCGGCCCCTGAACACCGGGTGCGCTCTGCCCTCTCTCTCTCTCTCTCCCGTCGACGCTGCTCAGCCCTTTTCTGTGCCGCTCGGTCGGGCTCTAGCCCGCCGCTCTCCGGGAAGGGTCTGCGCACTACCTGTTGCGAGCCCGTTTCACTGGACCACCGCGACTGGAAAGCCAAGACTGGCTCTGAACAGCCTCCCCCGCAATTCTCGAGTCTCTGCTGGATGACTGGGCGGTTGCCCGTGGTCGACGTCCGTGTCTCTGGCCTTGACCTCCAATCTACTGGTCTCCAGGAACGAATCCCTGGGAGGTGATGCAGAGTTGCAGGTAGGATCGAATTTGCCTCGTCGCCAATGTTGTGTCCGTCAGTAGTAAGACACAAGACTGCAGGAGAACGGTACAACAGGTGTTTACTCAACGTGGCTCACTCTGGAACTGAACTGTACAGATTACAACTCAGTGCTATGTACAGGTGTGGTCACTGCCGGTACTTACAGTATACATGAGCTGTAAAAAGTAGTTCCCCCCCTTAAAGGTATATACATTACAGTTAACAGTTCACTCCCCTCTGTTTCTGTCCCCCTCCATTTCAAATCTGCCATCATCACCCCCTTCAAAAAAAAAAACACCATTGACCCCTCTGTCCTTGCAAACTACTGCCCCATCTCCAACCACCCTTTCCTTTCCAAAGTCCTTGAACGTGTTGTCGCCTCCCAAATCCGTGCCCATCTCTCCCACAACTCCAATGATTGAACATTGCATATCAGGTTTTCACCACTGCCACTGCATTGAAATGGCCCTCAGCAAAATCACAAATGACTGTGACCTTGGTGTACTATCCCTCCTCATCCTGTCTGCAGCCTTTGACACAGTTGCCCAAGCCATCCTCCACCAGCATCTCTCCTCCGTTATCCAGCTGAATGGGACTGCCCTCGCCTGATTACATCCTTATCTATCCAGTTGTAGCCAGAGAATATCCTGCAATGGTTTCTCTTCCCGCTCCCACACCATTACCTCTGGAGTCCCCCAAGGACCTGTCCTTTGCGCACTCCTGTTTCTCATCCACGTGCTGCACCTTGGCGACATCATCCAAAAACACACTGTCAGATTCCACATGTACGCTGACAGCACCCAACTCTACTTCACCACCACCTTTCTCGACCCCTCCACTACATCTGATTTGTCACGCTGCTTGCCCGACATCCAGTATTGGATGAACAGAAATTTCCTCTAATTAAATATTGGGAAGATCGAAGCCAATATCTTTGGCCCCTGCCACAAACTCCGCTATCTAGGCCCTAAGCTTTGGAATTCCCTCAGCATTCCCTAAACCTCTCAGCATCTTTACCTCTCTGACCTCCTTTAAGATCCTCCTTAAAACCTACCTATTTGACAAAGCTTTTGGTCACCTGTCCTAATATCTCTATGGGCCTCGGTGTCACAGTTTGTCTGATAATGCTCCTGTGAAGCACCTTGGAACACTTTACTACATTAAAGGCACTATATAAATGCAAGTTGTTGTTGCTGCTGTTGAAAGATGCAGAACTTGCACATTATTTGTAACACTATTTGCCTACCACTTTACAAAACTTGCTTAACATGCAGATAACATTGCTTATTTTTACGTACTCAAAACTTCCTGTTCTCAGTTATTTACATTTTAAAAAATTGCTCCATCTCCCATCATGGATTTCAAGAATTTTCTTAAGCAGATACTTTATTATTTACTTTTTCTTTATTTCTTTCCCTCCCTCTTCAAAATCTTCCTCCTCTTCCCAGTTAATTAGATGATTATAAAAGATTATTTTTTTCTATCTTCCTTTCAACCATGAATTTGTAGTTCTTGCTGAAGCTGTCATTGGGATAGCGCTGGCCAAGGAATTTTTCCCCATCACCAAGTCTCCAATGACCAGCATTTGAATATTCAGTGTGGCCCAGGCCTGGCTGACTGTGCCTGCGATGGCTGAGGTAAGTATTAAAGTGTGTTGTAGATATTCCCCACTGACCCAGTAAAAACATCAGTTCTCCTTAGTGACACAAAAGACCTCCACCATCCTAAACAACACCATTAGCCATGAATTTTTATTTAAAGGTTAAACTCGTATCAACTGCTGAAAACAGACAGATGTGCAGATGTATATGAAACTTCTTGCAACATTAAATTACCTGTTTTATTGGTAAATTTAGTGATTTTTACAGAATTGTGTAACTTTTTAATGTGTTTGTTCTAAATATTTTCAGCAAATACACTAACCCTACTGAAGAAGGATATTGGCAACAAAAATAGCGTTCAGAAACAAGCAATTTGTATAGTCAGCTTTGTCTTGCTGGCTTGTGTGTGGTAGCTATGAGAAAACAATGAAGGATTTAATTGCTTGATTTTCTGCAGGTTACTCATTTCTCATTGGTACTTTTTTCATTAGTCAGATCTTTGGTAACAACAGAGAGACAATATTTGAACTGATCGTGATTTTTTGCTTGACTGGCTTGAGGTGTGACATTTGAGGTCATATTTTCAGGTGTAATGCCTTTGACAAAATGTTACACATTTTTCAAAACTAACCAAGATTGATTGCTTTAGAAAGGTGGTGCTTCTTTTTAAAATGTGAAATTTTAACTAATCAAGCTTGAAGGATGTTAGTCCTGAGAAATGGAATCGTTTCCTTTCTTGGTACATAATGTCAACATCAAGCACTCCTTGGTGAGGAAAAGTACAGTGGGATGTGGTATAAAATTTCCTCCACTCCTCCCCAATCGCATATGAGTATCCACTACTGCACCAATATCATTTCCTATTTGCAACACCAACCATCTCTGAGTAAGATTGTGGGTTTGTGGTGTGTGCTCAGTTCCATTAGAAACCGGATTGTCACTGTCAGCATTTCTTGTAGCATTGTTTAATGCCAGTAGACAAAAAAACACTTTCATCTCATCAATCTGCCTGGATTTAAACCAAGGTCCCATAAGTGAAAGGCCAGTGTTAATCCGCTGTACTATTAGGCAGGTAGTTAATAAGATTGCTTTTGTTTAGCTGAAGGTATATGCACCCCTTACTCTAAAACTGTTGCACATTGGGTGTGAGGAAAACTATATAGGGGAAAAATTCAGTGGGGGCGCCAACTTCGCCGGGGCGCTACTTCTAGCACCCC
This sequence comes from Somniosus microcephalus, assembly GCF_052327205.1. Lineage (NCBI taxonomy): Eukaryota > Metazoa > Chordata > Chondrichthyes > Squaliformes > Somniosidae > Somniosus > Somniosus microcephalus. The sequence goes on along the minus strand of NC_140989.1, from coordinate 157,276,170 downwards.
GAAGAAGTTAGTGCCCCTGCGCCGTAAATTCAGTGGTAGCACCCCAAGCAGGAGGCCAGGGCGCTACTGGAAGCGCTCCCCCTCCTTCCTGGGGTACTGCCACTGAATATCACAGCGCTACGTGCAACAGCGCCATGCGCATTGGCATGTAGCGCTGCGGTATTGCAGGCCTCCCTCCGCTTATTAAAGGGGTGGGGCCTAGTGCTCCGCCCACCAGGCCCTGCTGGACCACCGGGGAGCGGGGTGCCGGGAAAGCAGCCCGGCACTCGAGTGCCGGGCTGAACGATCGCGGCCAGCACCACGAATGAAAAAGGGGAAGGGGGCAGGTGCTGACAGGCGGCCAGAAAAAAAATTGGCTGCCCGACACCTGCCCCTTTAAATACCGCGGCTGCAAAAACGCCACCCTGACCCTGTCGGACATCTCGTCCGGTGATAGGTCAGGGGGCGCAGCCAAAGTTTGCGGCCGAGGCGCTACGCACGGTGATGATGTCATCACCGGAGGCACGGGGCGCTACCGCTGCCACTAACCTCACGCTGAATTTCATGGGAGGTGTTAGCGGTGCCCTGCCTGGGCGGTAGGGGCTTTGCGCCCCGTTAGCTAACAGGAGGCGCAAAGTGACCCAATTTTACCCCCCATAATTTGATATTTAGATATTGCTGAAATTTGAATAAATTGTGGTCATCAAAGGATGGAATCTGTATTGTACTTTAGTTGTGTCAAGGTTAAATTCAAATGTTTGTTGAAACCTGATTCCCTTGACTGTAAATATGCAGCTTTCATTTCTTTTATGTCTGTTAGATTAAATGATCACTATTTCTTCAAAGAGATCGTAATACATCTTCAACCATTTGCTTCTGCCTCATTTACAAACAGAACAACAGCTTTTTTCTTTGTGAATAATTTTCCTGACTACCACGCCTTTTTGTAATCCCATTTAATTAGTCTAGCTGTTACATGAATCATATACTTCAATATCTATACCAAGCCTGTGATAGTTGGCATAAAAAACCAGTAAATATTTTACACATCAAAAGATTGAGTTCAGTGTGTACAGTAAATCAGTACTACATTATACATGTACTTTTTGGAGGGTTTTGTGAAGGAATTGAATGTTCACGTACACTTTTATTTTTAGCAGAACTCTTATTTAGTCTTTTTTTTCCTTGGAGTTTTTTTAAAAAAATGCAATGTGGCATTTTTCAGTATAACTCGGCCTCCAAAGCCACCAGATCACAAGTTCAATATTTTCCCTCAAAGCATTCATATTTTATATTAATAAAAGATGCTTTTAAAAGCCAGTTGATCTGCTTTGAGACCACTCATGGACATTTTTTTTAAATTCGTGTTTGTGTGTGTCTCTATCTGTAATTCTCTCTCAGCTTATCCTCCAGTCTCTAAATCTTGGAGTTTCTCTCTCTCTAGTTTGTCTTCCAAACATTCACTTACTCTCGCTCCATCTCATACACTAACTTTGGCTCTCACATACTCTCTCATCATTTTACTTTGTCTCTGTCTCTGATTCCTTCTCTCACGTCCTCTACCTTTCTGTAATTATCTCATTCTCAGTGTTAGAGCATGGGTAGGCTTTCGTGGGCTAAAGCTGCAAGTGGCAAAGTTCAAGACCTGGGGTGATCTTGCCTTGGACGATCTTGCCTGGGACAAGTGCTGAGAGCAGCAAAGTTCGGAGTTAACCTGAGTGGCTGACTGCAGAGTAAGTGTTGTGTCAAGTAATAGGTCCTTAGCAACCAGAAGAGCTATAATACATTAATAATTGTGATTAGCACAGAACAATAGTCTGTGAGATTTACAGCTCATTTTGTTCCTATGGACAAATCAGATGACTGAAAATGGAAAGATACAATTTTATAAATGTAGATACTCGTTAAAAATCAATTTTTTTTAACCTTACCCCTAGGCCACTTCGGCGGTGACCAATGAGGAGCAGGCCCACATATTCCATACTGGCTTCATCAAAAGCGGTGAAGGATAACTTTTGCATATCCAGCATTTGTGGCATCTTGGGGGTCAGGTGGCTTAGGATTGACCTCGAGCTGATCAAAAGTTGCAGTGCCCTATTGCTTTAAATAGAGCCCGCCCACGTTGCCACACCATTGGTGATGTCATTGGACCTGTCTGACAACAAAGAGATCCTCTGTTCAAGTAAAGGAAAACATGGTTTAAAATTGTCACAGACTATTTTTATTACATATGTGGAGAGAAATTTGAGGTGGGAAGTGGGTGTAGTCAGGTTGGTCAGAGCAGAGAGGTTGTTGGGTGGGGAATGGGAGTTGGCCAGTGCAGAGAGGCCAAGTTGGTCAGGGCAGAGATTAAGTGGGGTAGGGTCAGGTAAAGACTTGGAGCTGGATCATAGGAATGCGGATGTACTCAAAGATTCAAGTCAGGCATAACAGACAGGCTAAAATCTAAGAAAAAAACCTAGAATAGGAACACTAAAAATAGTTGACATATATGTTCTTACAGTGATCTGATTGGTCATGATGTTGGGTGGCTAGCATAGATTTATCAATATTACATACCAGTTACAGTATTACAGACACACACAGCTGCAAGATTTTGATCATATAGAGTCATAACGGCACAGAAGGAGGCCATTCGGCTCATCGAGTCCGTGCCAGCTCTCTGTAGAGCAATCCAAACAGTCCCATTCCCCTGCTCTATCCCCGTAGCCCTGCAAGTTTATTTCCCTCAAGTGCCTATCCAGTCTCCCCTTGAAAATATTGAGTGTGTCCGCTTCCACCACTTCTGTCGGCAGCGAGTTCCAGGTCCTCGCCACTCACTGCGAAAAAAAAATTTCCTCACATCCCCACTGTATCTCTTGCCCAGAACCTTAAATCTGTGGCCCCTAGTCCTTGTAACATCAATTAGTGCGAAAAGCCTTTCCCCGTCTAACCTATCCAAACCCATCATAATCTTGTACACCTCTATCAAATCACCCCTCAACCTCCTTTGCTCTAATGAAAACAAATCAAGTTTCTCCAAACTGTCCTTGTAGCTAAGATTCCCCCATCCCCGGAACCATTCTGGTAAATCTCCTCTGCACCCTCAAGGGCATTCACATCCTTCCTAAAGTGTGGTGACCAGAACTGGATGCAATACTCCAGTTGTGGCCTAACCAGCGCTTTATAAAGGTTCAGCATAGCTTCTCTACTTTTGTACTCAATACCTTTATTTATGAAACCCAAGATCCCATATGCTTTGCTAACTACTCTCTCAATATGTCCTGCCACCTTCAGGGACCTATACACATTAACTCCCAGGTCCCTCTGTCCCTGCACACTCTTTAAAACTATGCCATTAAGTGTATATTGCCTCTCCCTGTTCCTTCTGTCAAAATGCATCACCTCACACTTCTCTATTAAATTCCATCTGCCAGTTGTCTGCCCATTCTGCTAGCCTTTCTATGTCCTGTTGCAGTCGATTGGTATCATCCTCACTTTGCCCGCCCCCCCCCCCCCCCCCCCCCCCCCAAACGTTTGGTGTGATTGGCAAATTTAGAAATTCTACTCTGTATTCCAATATCCAGGTCATTTATTTATATATATCAAAAAAAAGCAGTGGCCCCAGCACTGTCCCTTGGGGAACACCACTGTCTACCATCCTCCAGTCTGAAAATCAGCCATTTACCACAACTCACTGTTTTCTGTCCTTAAGCCAATTCCTTATCCAAGCTGCCACTGACCCACCTATTCCATGAGCCTTAATTTTGTTAACCAGCCTTCTACGTGGTACTTTGTCAAATGCTTTCCTAAAATCCATATAGACAACATCCATTGCATTCCCTTCATCAAGCCTCTGTTACTTCATCAAAAAATTCAATTAGATTAGTCAAACACGATCTGCCTTTTACAAATCCGTGTTGGCTCTCCTTAATTAGCTTAAACCTCTCCCAAGTGCCTGTTAATTTTTTCCTTGATTATTGTTTCTAAAACTTTACCTACCACTGTTAAACTGACTGGCCTGTAGTTACTAGGATTGTCCTTGCACCCTTTCTTGAACAACGGTGTCACATTTGGCACTTTCCAATCCTCAGGCACCTCCACCGCATCTGGGGAAGATAGGAAAATTAAGGCAAGCCCTTCCGCTATCTCCTCCCTCAATTCCCTTAGCAATCTGGGATGCAAGCCATCTGGACCAGGCGACTTATCCACTCTAAGCATACCCAGTCTTTCTAGTACATTCAGTCTATCAATTTTCACCCCTTCCATTGCTTCTACCTTTTCCACTGCTACTGATATTTTGTCAGCATCCACCTCCTTAGTAAACACCGATACAAAGTACTCATTGAGTATTCTAGCCTTGTCCTGCGCCTCTAAGCATATATCACCTTCTTTGTCGCTAATAGGCCCCACACCGCCTCTTACTACCCGCTTACTGTTTACATGCCGGTAGAAGATTTTTGGGTTACCTTTTATGTTAACCGCCATTCTACTCTCATTCTCTCTTTATCAATCTTATTTTCATTTTCACTTCCCCCTCAACTTATTGTATTTGGTCTGGTTCTCCCTTGAAGAATTCACCTGACATGCATCCTACACTTTTTTTTGTTTCATCATCTTCTCTATCTCCCTCGTCATCCAAGGAGCCCTTGCTTTGGTTCTCTTACCCTTCCCTCTTGTTGGAATGTACCTAGCCTGTACTTGGAACATCTCCTCCTTAAAAATCACCCATTGTTCTGTTCCAGTTTTTCCTGTCGGTCTTTGGTTCCATTTTACCCTGGCTAGATTCTTTCGCAACCCATTGAAGTTAGCCCTATTCCAGTTTAGAAGTTCCACTCTAGATTGTTCCTTGCTAATCTAAATCTTATGATACGATGATCACTCGTACCCAAGTGTTCTCCCACAGACACTTGGTCAACCTGGCCCACCTCATTCCCCAGCTCCAGATCCAGCAATGCCTCCTTCCTAGTTGGGCCAAGAACATACTGGTCAAGGAAATTCTCCTGAACACGTTTCAGAAATTTGTCCCCCTCCTTTCCCTTTACCCTAGCATTATCCCAATCGATATTTGGGTAATTAAAGCCCCCTAATATCGCCACTCTATAGCTCTTGCATATCTCTGCGATTTCCCTGCAGATTTGCTCCTCTACCTCCCTCTCACTATTTGGAGGCCTGTAGAATACCTCCAATAACATGATCATACCCTTTTTACTCCTCAACTCTAACTAAATGGATTCTGTCCTTGTCCCTTTAAGAACATCCTCCCTTTCCAACACTAAAATGTCTTCCTTAACCAGCACTGCCACCCCACCTCCCTTTTTTCCTTCCCTATCTTTTCTGAACACCTTGTACCCTTGAATATTAAGTGCCCAGTCCTCACCGTTTTTAAGCCATGTTTCCGTTATTGCTACGACATCATATTGCCACACGACTAATTGTGCTTGTAGCTCACCAACTACACTTTGTGCATTAACGTACATGCATTCTAAACCCATTTTTGAATTTTTTGTAGTCTTTCTTAGTCTGTTCCTATCTAATATGGTACTACTTCCACCTCTAGTACTATCCAACACACTTACTCTTTTATGCACTTTATTCTTCTTTTCTACTCCTGTATGCTGGAGCCCATCCCCCTGCCAAGCTAGTTTAAACCCTATATGAATAGACTAGCAGGGGGTGCCCGGCGTTGCCAGGGCAATTTTGGGGCGCACGGTCTCCCTGCCCCTGTCTGTCCCCTCTGTCAGGCCCGGTGCCATTGTGATAGCGGCGGTGCGGGGCCTAGCACTTCAGGCCCGGCCGGGCTCTGGGGCCGAGACGGACCGCAGCTGAGCTCCCCTGCGGATCGTGCGGTTGACGGCCGGCCGCTGCCGATGACCCGCCCGCTGTGTGTAAACTCACCTGCCGCTCCCGGAGTCGCAATGTGGGGGTTTGTTTGGTTGGTGCTGTCCCTGTGGTGATTGAAAAAAATGGCGGCGAAGTTTAGGGAGACTGGAGGATTAGGCCCTGCCCGTGACGCACCGATTGGTGAACCATCAGGTCACTGAACTGTAGGATTGGTCAAGCAGCACGTCACTCAATGCTAATGAGAGCTAGGATTGGTCAACCGCTAATGAGCGGAGTTTTGAGGATTTTTGAACGATTTTTGTATACTGTCCGAACAATTTTTGTGACCAAAAAGTAAATACACCTATGAGAGTCCCCTAATGATAAGCTTTCTTTTGATATAAGATATGTGTAGGTACGCTCTAACTTTTGATTGTATAGCCGGACAGACAGACGGAAAGACAGAGGGAGATACTCTAGAGAAATATTAAATTAGAACGTACTTTTCAAGTGCATTTAATTTTTTTTATATTCCAGGGTAATCCTGATGACCAGAGCCATCCCTCAGTTTGCATGGTCATTTTGATGCATAGTAGTTGACTGTTCGATTTCAACACTGACACCAAGTAAAGTTTCTTTAGAGAAGGATATTGCATCTGCTACTTACACACCTAATATCTCGTGAAAAGTCTAAAAATACTACCTGCTAGGAAAGTAGTATATTCTCTTGTAATAAAATGTTATTGTGACTAAGCATAGAAGTTGAGGAGCAGTGGCTGCCACGTCATTTTGTGCTATTTGAGTGAGAAAACTAAGTGATGGAATGTTTGTGGCTGTCAGAATGCTGTAAAAATAAAAAGCCTTCTGAAAAGTAAATTTAGTTTTGCATTGTAGTGTCTGTTAGTTCACAAGGGAAAACTCATTGGCATGCTTCAGGAGTTTTATAAGCCTTTGATGGGGTGCCCTTTTAACTTGGGTATTTTGTTGCCTTTTTTGTGATTTATAAGCTAAGTGCAGTTTGCATACTATTTGTCAATTTAACAGTCTCCTATTCAAAGTTTTAAAGCCATGCTCCGTTCCTTCAGTGCAATGTACCATAAAGTGAGCCACCAGTGCAATAACATACTGTATCTGCTGCAGCAGAAACTTTTTTGTGTATGTACTTTAAATCATTCTTTCCCAAGATCTCAAAATTATGGCACTCCTTACCTTCCTCTGTCTTTCTTTCCATTACTCCTTCAGGCTTTTAAAATCCAAGTTTGACATCACCTAATCATTATTTCCTGATTTACCTCACGTTTTCTCCTGCTATAGTGAACCTTGGCTGCCCAATTTAAAAAAAAACAAAAAGCCAACCTTTTGGAATTGAAAATTATAAATGTAGTTTTAGTCAGATGGTTCCCTATGAAAAGCTAGGCATATTCCGAGCAATTGGATGACAATTGAAGGACGTCCTAATGGCTGATGCTGTTGATTTATAAATAAATTTATTTTATAATCCATCTAAACGGTGAATTTAAAAATGGGAAAATCAATATAATTTGCGAATCAACAAAATGTTTTAAATGATGTAAATGAGCTTATGAGATAAGGAAATGTACATGTTTTTCATCGTTCCAAGCAACCTTTCTGAATGTTTTTTTTTAGAATCTTGTGCTGGGAATCTGATGTGGTAGTTAAATGAAAGGAGGATAATATAGCCATATGGATAGACGGTACTCTATTATTGAATACCTGTTGGGCAAAGATTTAGAAAGGAAATTGGATTATTTTACTATACATGAATGCAGCGCCATATGCCTCTTGAACATATTCTCCCACTGCAATGGCTGTTAACACTTCATTAGGGCTTGTGAGCTGATGAAATTAATTAGATGTTTACAGCATTCTAATGACTTGGAGGGACACATTCCATGCAGGATATGGGCATCTGTGGTATGCCTATTAATGCTTTCACACTGGCATGGTTTATTCTGTATGTTAACCCTATGCTTTTGGTTAGCAGTTACCTTCCTGTTGAGGGCAGAAGATGTCTTGCTAACTGGGAATTAAAGTGCATTAAATTTTTTGCAGGAAAAATGGCATTGCAGTGTAAAAATAAGCAGGTATAAAAGAAAATTGGCGGCTACTCATTGGGAATTGATGTAGTTTAGGATTGGATAAATGTGTACTGGCAAATAGCTCCTTACTCGTGAGTTATGCATCTTCCATGCAGGTGACATGTATCGTATCTCAGTAGTTGCCATTGAGTACTCTAAAGTATGTTTAATTTGAGCAAAAGGTAGGTTTTTGTTATACTGATTGCTTTTGAGCCATTTGAACAGAGGAGCATTGTGGCATGTCTGACATCCCACGTACTGAATATTTACAGTGTACAAAATGATGCAACATAGAATAAATTGATTGTGCCTTACACATGATTAACAAATGTCTCACTAGCATTAGAAGCAAATCTGTAGTGCAATTTCACACCACTCCTAATGTGGTGGAAATGTATAGTTCCATTCCACTGCCCTTTATCAGCAGAGTCCAGATTCTTGTATTAATTATTGGTCAGCTCTACTTTACAAAGAGGATCTCTTTAGAAGAAGGAGTACTGAACTATCTGCTAACACCTTAGAGAGAGAAAAACAACTGAAGTTAATACTGTTCAACACATTGGCCCAGAAATTCGGGTCGGGGGCTTCCCGCGGGTGCAAGCCCCCAACCTACACTTACCTAGCGTGCCGGCAGTTGACCTCTTGGCCTGCGTGGAATTCCTCTCCCAGGCCTGTCCCAGAGGCCGGCGCGCTATGCTGGCGTGTCCCAGGGGCGTAGTTAGTGCGAAGCGTCCCCTGGGATCACGTGAGCAACAGGCAGCCAATCGGAGCAGGGAATGCTCCATTCATAAGTCTTGACAGATAGACCTGTCAAAACATATAAATGCTGAGGCTGTAAAACTGTACCTTCAAATAAATTTTAAAAAAATCACACTTTGTAAATAAACTATAAATGACATTAAATAACTATTTTAAACAAAAATTTAAATTTTTGAAAAAAATAATTTTATAAAAAAACGGGGCTAAAAATAAACTTACCTTGCTTTAAAGTATTTAAAAGTAAAAAACCTGTGGAAAAAATGTTTTAATTTTAAATAATTGACCACTTACCTTTGAAAATGAAGTCCTTACGGCTGCTTTTTACATTTCTAAAATGTACAGACTTACCCGCACGTTAAAACCTGAAAAAAAAAGGAAGTTCAACGCGCATGCGCAGACTCCCGCGCGCACGCATTCGACCTCTGAACCCCTCGGTTCAGAGGATCGGAAGTACCGGTTTCCCGCGCATGCGTAGTGCATGCAAGATTCCGGCACTTCCATCGGGCCCACGCGTGAGTACTCTGTCTGTACTCACGCGTTGGGACCCGAATTTCTGGGCCAACGTGTCTTGTTACCCTGTGTGTAGAAATATCTTTGAATCACTGCAATCAATCCCTGCTGTAAGTTTAATTTTTTGCAACAAAATTATAACAGTTTTTTGGTAAGAATTTTCTAGTAGTTTGCATATATTTTTCAAATTTTCATAAATTTTAACCAATTCATTCATTTAGCTGCTTGTATTTTGGTAGATAATGGAGGTAATAATAGTTGTGTAACATGTTGTTCAGAAAGTACTCGAGCATAAGTTTCAACTTCAATTATAATCCAGGCAAAAGTGAGCTAATCACTAAAATTATACCATTTAGCAGGAATGAAAACCATGGCCATGTATAGATAATGATTCAGGGTTTTCAGTTTATGTTCACAAAACAAATACCGGTAATTGATGTACAAGAACAATTAATATCTAAATATTTATTTCAATATGCTGGTATGCTTGTTTTGAAACCTGCAGCATTACAAACCTAGAAATCGTGCAAAATATATCTTTGTATATATTTTTTTTGTTTTGTATAATCTGGTTGAAATCTACGGTCAAGACAGCAGTAACTGACATTACACATGCATGCACTGTGAGGAAAACTAAAACCCTGTAGAAAGCACGTTCTGATAGCTAGTTTATAAAGGTTACTGCTGGGCATGGTCTGAGAAATCTGCAGGGTTACAATGATGTATTACATCCTGTATTCCGAAATGTTTCCTATTACCTTGTGTGAGAAGTGAATTTTTTTGCACATTTTCATCCCCATAATTAAGTGCACTGAAACCTGCAATTCACCAGACTTGTCTCAATGGAATTTGTTTAAAGATAATTAGGGGAGGCAGGAGGAAAGAAATCATACTTTGTAGAGTTATTTGTTTCAGTGTCAAAGGCTAGCTATAAGAAATAGTTGTGAATAAATTCACTGCTCACCATTTTAAGCCAATAGAAGTAATATAATCACCTCAGTATAAACTGCTTTTCATGCAAATAATGTGGCCTAAGTATTTTAAAGCACCCTTTTTTGAGACAATTTAAGAAATCTATGCCAAAAAAATTCAGTTTGGCTCTAATATTACAGGTAAGGTAATTCCATTTAATTGAGTATATCTAGGAATAATGTATTATTGTTAATGGTCATAAGGAAGTAGTTTGCCATATTATTTCCTGAGGTGTTAAAGTAGCTAAAGTAGCTATGAATACATTCATAGATCCATTGACAAGCACACAAAGTAGCAGGAAAACTGCATCTGTGTGTGTTTTTTTTCTCCATAATCTACATTAATTCAAGTTGATTTTGTATTGTCTAATTAAATATTTGTGACATTTTTAGTAATTCCCATAAGGTTTTCTTTGAATAATACTTAATCACTTGACACTGGGAAAGGAAACACCAAATAGTATGGTAGTGTATACAGATATTTATACTATTTATGAATCTTACACCACAACTAGAGTAGCTAATATTTTAGTGGTGCTACTAGTCAATACAAAGCAAAAGTGCAAACATATTAGTATTTTAGATTCCTGGATGGAATTATGTGTCACACAGATGTTTAGATTTCTAGTGTCATAAGAATCCATTTGTGGTTGATGAATTAACTTCAACCCATGTTGGACTGTTCCATAAGGTTTATAAATCTACCCACAGATTCATGGCTGTATGACTTGTATTTATGAAAAATAACTGGTTGAGAGGTGAGGACACCCGTGCAATTATTGACTTTTAGGAGCCAGTGAGATACATGGTAATCTGGATTCATTTGTGCAATAGCTAAGGGCTACCCTTGAAAATAGGGGTAAATGTATTGGTTTCAGTGAAACGAGGGCAAAAGCAATTAACGGGAGTTTCCTCATCTCATTCAGGTGACTGTGTCTGTCTTGTGTTGCTACGTCACAAGACTTATTTGATCTTAATGAGCAGAAGACTGCACTCACTGTTGTTGGTTGAGGAGCAAAAATACTTTGAGTATGCTGTTTCCCATTTTCGACAGGTGCTAGTATTGCTGCTACTCTGGGAATATCTGCTTCTGTGTTGGTTTGTGTGTAGTTTAACGATCAGTTTTCATATTTATTTTAAAAGCCCTCTTTTTTAAATCTAATTTTTTTTAAAGTTTCCTTATTCCTGTGGCAGTATTTTTTTGCTTATACAAAAGGAGTGGTTAAGAATGATGGGAACCATAAAAATTTGAACCTGGTTTAAAAAAACAAACAACAGTCATTATGAGAAGTGTAATTTCAGACTGGGGGAGGTGTTGGGTGGAGATAGAGGTCCTGCTTGGATGCCTGCTGTTCGTAATCTGCATCAATGATCTGAATATCGAAGCTAATGGTAAGATTATCAGATTTGCTGAAGGCACATAAAAAGGAAGTGCAGTAAAGACAATTAATGCAGCTGAAGATTTGCAAAAGGATTTAGATGGTTTATGCAATTGAGTACACAAATTTAAATTTAACACCGATATGTGTAAAGTATGCACATGGGTTAAAAAATGTGGGCTATAAGAACATAATGAAAGAAATTAAATTAGCACAAGGAGACATGGGTAAACATCTGGGATTTGTCATTGACACGTCGATTTCAACGTCCAGACAATGTGGCTAAGCAATTTTAAAAAAGTTAATAGAATGCTGATATATAGAGCTACACCACTAGAATACAAGTCATAAGGTATTATAATACACTGGTTAGACCACACTTAAAGGACTGTGTTCAGTTTTGGTCACAACCCAAAAATCATATACACATTGGGAAGGGTACAGAGAAGAGCAACTAGTGACAGAGTTAATCCAGGCAAAGTTAATGACCTTGATACAAATGAGTTAGAAATTCTAGACAAACTAACAGGGCTCAAGAAACAAATATCCCCAGATAAATGGCATTATCCCATAGTGCTATTGGGAAATTTCTTCAGACAGAGTAGTCGAAGAGTGAACATATGGAATGGACTCCCACATATAGTGGAGGAGCAGAACCGATGAGGTGCTGCAGTGGGATGGGAACTTTAGGGGCATTATGAATGGATGAACCAAAATGGCCAAATAGCTGCCTTCCTCCTAAATATAAAAGAAAAAGATTTGCATTGATATAGCACCTGTCACAACCTCAGACATTCCAATGTGCTTTAACCAATGAAATACTTTTGAAGTGTAGCCACTATAAATATCTTGTGATCTCAAGTGTAATGGAGATGAGATATGGGAAAAGAGTAGAGAAGCTGAGCTTTAAAGTATGAAAAGACTGTTAAATGGGGATCTCACCAAATTGTATTAAATGATATAAATATAATTTACCTAGATCACTACTTCAAAGAATTGATGCCTTGAAAATAGTGCCATGCTGTTGTAAAAGGTTTGAATCATTGACTGATTTTATGCACCCTAATGTACAGTTCTGTTTTGATTATCAATGTAAAAATAACTGTTAATATAGTTAAACTTTCTCCATTCATAGAAACATAGAAGATAGGAGCAGGAGTAGGCCATTCGGCCCCTCGAGCCTGCTCCGCCATTCAATGAGATCATGGCTGATCATCCAAATTCAGTACCCTGTTCCTGCCTTCTCTCCATATCCCTTGATCCCGTTAGCCTTAAGAAATATATCTAACTCCTTCTTGAATATATTTAATGAACTGGCCTCTACTGCCTTCTTTGGTAGAGAATTCCACAGGTTCACCACTCTCTGGGTGAAGAAATTCCTCCTCATCCCTGTCCTAAATGGCTTACCCCTTTAGACTGTGACCCCTGGTTCTGGACTCCCCGACCATCGGGAACATCCTTCCTGCATCTAGTCTGTCTAGCCCTGTTAGAATTTTATAAGTTTCAATGAGATCCCCTCTCATTCTTCTAAACTCCAGCGAGTACAAGCCCAATCAACCCAATCTCTCCTCATACGTCATTCCTGCCATCCCAGGTATCAGCCTGGTGAATCTTCGCTGCACTCCTTCCATGGCAAGAACATCCTTCCTCAGATAAGGTGACCAAAACTGCACACAATACTCAAGGTGTGGTCTCACCAAGGCCCTGTACAACTGCAGCAAGACATCTTTGTTCCTGTACTCAAACCCTCTCGCTACGAAGGCCAACATACCATTTGCCTTCTTAACCGCCTGCTGCACCTGCATGCTTACCTTCAGCAACTGGTGCACAGGGACGCCCAGGTCTCGTTGCACTTCCCCTTCTCCCAATCTAATGCCATTCAAATAATAATCTGCCTTCCTGTTTTTGACACCAAAGTGGATAACCTCGCATTTATCCACGTTATATTGCATCTGCCATGCTTCTGCCCAATCACCCAACCTGTCCAAATCATCCTGGAGTTTCTCGGCATCCTCCTCACAGCACACATGCCCACCCAGCTTTGTGTCATCTGCAAACTTGGAGATATTACATGTAGTTCCCTCGTCCAGATCATTAATATATATTGTGAATAACTGGGGTCCAAGGACCGATCCCTGCGGTACCCCACTAGTCACTGCCTGCCACTCGGAAAAAGAGCCGTTTATTCCAACTCTTTGCTTTCTGTCTGCCAACCAGTTCTCTATCCAAGTCAATACCTTGCCCCCAATCCCATGTGCCTTAACTTTACACGCTAATCTCTTATGCGGGACCTTACCGAAAGCCTTTTGAAAGTTCAAATACACCACATCCACTGGTTCTCCCTTATCTATTTTACCAGTTACATCCTCAAATTCCAGTAGATTAGTCAAGCACGATTTACCTTTTGTAAACCCATGTTGACTTTGTCCGATCCGGTCACTGCTTTCCAAATGCTCTGCTATTACATCTTTTATAATGGACTCTAGCATTTTCCCCACTACCGATGTCAGGCTGTAATTCCCCGGTCAAACTCAATGTGTGTAAATACACATCGTTAGTGGTATTTTACCACTGTGCAGAAAACTGATCTAAATGCAATTCACTTCTATCTATCTTCAAGATGCTATTTCAGCCATTTTGTGTGGGTATCAAAGCTGTGGAAAAGACTGCTGCTGAAGTCCACACTGGTAAAGGCAAGAAACCAAAATATTTAACCAACAAATTAGATTTCCCACTCTTAAATTATATTTCAACCTTGTTATGCTTAATGCACAAATCCTTCCACTGAAAAACCCCTCATTAAATTAACAATTTACTCAATTTTTGAAAGGTACTTTCTATTGTATTTATTTCCACGTAATCAAATGCGACAGTATTCGTACTTTGAGCAGTATTGGAAATGTTGACCTCTCCCCTCGCCCAAAACATTCTATCGTTATAATGAGTACAAAATCACAAATGAACTGCAAAAAACAAAAGAGAAAAATGAGGGGCATTCTGACCAATCTAATTAATTGCACAGAAAATGCTACTTCTGCATTTTGAAGTGTTCTGTTTATTGGCATTAGACTGGTCAGAAATCCCCTAGAATTTCAGGTTTAGAAATGAGATACTGAGGATATATGTCAACTATAGATATTTGATGAGTTATGGAATAGCCAATTTCTTTCTATAAGGAAACAAATAGATCTTTGTGAGACTATGAAGTAACTTCAACAACTAATTTTTTAGCCAATAATTTTTTTTAAATTTTAACGCTTAATCATTTTTTTCGCAAGCTGCTTTCCTAAAAAATAGGAAATGATTTTGGTACCAAGACCAATTGTAGTACCCCTTTCACCATTCTGGCTGAGATCAACAAACTCTGTGCAGACTGGAGATCAAAGCTACAAATATCCTAGTCTCTTTCTCAATATAAAACTAGTCAGTGCATAATATGGAGCCTTGGTGGACCCCAAATCAAGTTTAGATTAATGCTCCCATTAATTTGCATATGTCTCAAGCAGATCTCCGGTTTTATTATTTAAGATTTATCCACATGTGAGGTAACAATGCTAAGAACAACCCTTTCCAAACCTCCAGGTCTTCAGACTTCAACAAGGCAAACCAATGAATAAGAAATATAAAAGCAAAAAGAACTGAATTGCTTGAGCTTCATGGGCTGGATTGGCCACATGTTGCCCACAGGCCGTTTACACTCCTAAGCCATCAGGGATACTGCACAGGAGTATTTTAACTATTTTTGATGGCTTTATTATAACTCATTTGTTATAGCTGATAGTTATGCCCACCAGCAGAGCTACTATCCAGCTAACATTTGTGGCCAGTTTGGATCCAATTAGTGAATAGGTTGCAGGGCAAGTGAAGCCAATTTACAGTGGTGCATTAGCATAAAGATTGCAATTATAAAGCACTTTTTTCATCCCGCTGAACAAGTAGTATGATGACTCGGTACCAATAAGCCTTTATCATCATGCATTCATTATAAGACTCTACCTAGCACTACCGTCAGTTATGCAATGATCCAGGGTCCTGGTGGAATGTTTTTGAAGCCATCTTCAGAGACTTAGATATTTAAGTGATCTCTCCTAAAATGTAAATCCCAGTCATCTTTCTTCACTGTTCTTTTGTTGGCCTGATTCATTTCTGTTTAGTCATTATCTATATTTTTGTAAACTCTGTTGTGCGATTATATACTCTCTCTCAGTTAATTAGGGGATGTAGACACATGTAAGAAGATTAGATTACAATGAAGAGACTATATTCTGCAATATTTTGGGAGAAAGATGGAATGTTAAAATCAAATTCTCTTATGATTATTAGATATCTTAAGCTCTATTAGAAATGTGCTGATTAGTTTATAAGTAACACCATGTTTTAGTGTTCATAACTATAACCATAATAGAAAGGAACAAGCTAGAATACAAATGCCAGGAGTCCCATACACAATCCAGTGATGCATGAAGATAGTACTTTATGGAAAGTTCTGCTGATTGTGATATAACTTGGATCAGCAATTCTTTTCTAATTTTATTGCAGTATTCTGTGTTGTATTGGCAAAAAAAATAGAAATCAAAGTATCCACAGTGTTTGGGCTGATACAGCTTGAAGTAATAAGAATATATGTGCATACATAACTTACAGATCTCACAGCAGGTTCAAATTCAGTATACAGTACTTTAAATCACTGAATTATAGGAGCTGATAAATTGCAAGCTAACAAATAAAATTGAAATTCTCTCCACCACAAATCTCTCTTTCCCTCCCCTCTCACTATCGAGGCTCCATATGCCACCCTCCCCATCTGCCCCATCCTCCACTGTGAGGGAAATAGGCCATGGCCCATTTTATTGGGAATCAGGAGGAAAACTCTCCACTGGCTGAAGTCATACCTAGCACAAAGGAAGATGGTTGTGGTTGTCAGCCCCAGGACATCGCTGCAGGAGCTCCTCAGGGCAGTGTCCTAGGCTCAACCATCTTCAGCTGCTTCATCAATGACCTTCCCTCCATCATAAGGTCAGAAGTGGGAATGTTCGCTGATGATTGCAGTGTTCAATTCCATTCACAACTCCTCAGATAATGAAGCAGTCCATGCCTGCGTGCAGCAAGACCTGAACGACATTCAGTCTTGGACTGATGAGTAGCAAGTAACATTGCGCCACTCAAGTGCCAGGTAATGACTATCTCCAACATGAGAGAGTCTGACCACTGCTCCTTGACATTCAGTGGTATTATCATCACCGAATCCCCCACCATCAACATCCCAGGGGTCACCATTGACCAGAAACATATATATCGTGGCAACAAGAATAGGTCAGAGGCTGGGTATTCTGCGGCGAGTGTCTCACCTCCCAACTCCCCAAAGCCTTTCCACCATCTACAAGACACAAGTCAAAAGTGTGACGGAATACTCTCTACCTTGCCTGGATGAGTGCAACTCCAACAACACTCAAGAAGGTCAACATCATCCAGGACAAAGCAGCCCGCTTGATTGGCACCCTATCCACCCCATAAACATTCACTCCCTCCACCACCGGCGCACCATGTCTGCAGTGTGTACTATCTACAAGATGCACTGCAGCAACTCGCCAAGGCTTCTTCGACAGCACCTCCCAAACCCGCAACCCCTACCACGTAAAAGGACAAGGGCAACAGGCGCATGGGAACACCATCATCTGCAAGTTACACACCATCCTGACTTGGAAATATATCACCGTTCCTTCATCGTTGCTGGGTCAAAATCCTGGAACTCCCTAATAGCACCATGGGAGTACCTTCACCACACGGACTGCAGTGGCTCAAGAAGGCGGCTCACCACCACCTACTCGAGGGCAATTAGGGATGGACAATAAATGCTGGCCTTGCCAGCGCACCACATCCCAGGAATTTTTTTTTTAAAAAGCAACTGATCTGTGAAATCTCAAAGCGATTCCTAACTATGTCCACTGGCAAGATCTGCATTAAACCTTGCCTTGGAATATGTTGGACATGTAGGTATAAGTGAGTAAAGGTAAGTTCACTTGGTTCCATGAAAAAATAGTTTGTGGGGGGAAAAAAACAGGCACCAATTTCTTATGACTTGTAAAGAAAAAAAAGTTTCCTCATTTGAGGAGTATAATAAATAATGAAATGCAAAATATTGGGTCACCTGCGCACAGCCAGAATGGAAAACACAAAAGGAAATGAAAGTACCCAAAAACAGTTGTAAGTTTGCAGACAAATTTAAAAAACCTTTTTTCAAGTGATAGCTCCTGTAACTTAGCAGCAAATTGAAAACTGCATTTGATGTGGGTCAGTGTAGAACACCTCCCATTTCCCCCCCCCCCCCAAACTCAAAACGAACTGAAGTAAAGCGCTGGAGAGCTCCCACACTGAACAGAAATATGGGACTCGAGAACAAGTGCCCACCCTACCCCTGTGCAATTATCAGATTGAAGCTACACCCCCTCCCTCAACGCTGAGTGGATTTTTCAAATTCAGCAAACACTGCCCCTGCTACTGAGCAGAAATCCTGATATGGAACTACAAACACACGCACGGAACCATAACCCCCCCCTTACATCAAACAAAAATTCTGGGATTGGAGTGAATCCACACCACTGAGCAGGAACTCTGGTATCGGACCACAAACCCACTGAGCATAAATATCAAGGTTGGATACCAACTCCCATTGCATTCCCCCCTTATCGAGCAGAGAGAGTGTGATGCTCAACACCTAACACCACCTGGAGCAAATATATCATGACAATACCCCAACCCAATTTGGATTTGTCCCCACTGAATCAAATTAGTATGATCAGCCTCATTACATTTAGCCTCCCTCCCCTTCTGCACAGATAGGTGAAAGGAACTTGCCCCCATACTGAGCAGGAATATAGTGATACTCCCCACCTTCCACCTAGGTGTTTGGAGCCAATGCCCCTTCCCCACAAGCCAAGTAATCTCCTAAACTGACCACCGCTATTTTGGTGATCACAGCCCACACAGCTCACCTGAGAATATCTTCGCAACCCCCCCCCAGCCCCCATCATATGTCATTTAACTGATTGAGCTAACCTCCCTGTTATCCTCATCCACTCCTCCCATCCTTTCTTCTCCATCCTCCCTCTCATCCCTTCCCCGTCACACTTTTTTCTATATTCAAATTTTGCATAATTATCACATCTGTTTTTCAAATTTCATATTCTTAAAACAACAGCCAATCACAACTGAACATATAGGCAACATATTAATCCATAAGCAGCAATGAAAAGTGTGGGATCAAAAACTACAAATCAACGATGGGCAATTAACAGCTGCTACCAATCATTTTTTTAATAAAAAAGCAAACCAATTAAATCACTCGAGTATAAATCCTTTCACCTGACATCTGAAATAAGAGCCTGGATTTTCTGCTGTTGCGGAACCCAGTGCCTCTTGCGCCACAAGGATATGCTCCTGACCCCAGCAGGTTTCATGGGGCCAAGCTCATTTACATTTTCTAGGCAGGTTCTCTGGCCTCTACTGAGATATCCACCTTGTGGAGGTGTGGAATAGTGTTTCTGCTGCCCAAAGAGCTTCAATATTTATTTTAAAAAAATTTCTGAAGTTCCATATCCCATGTAATCAATTGCCCTGTGATCAGTTACAGTCTTTCTGGCCCTTTGACATATAAATGGCCCATCCGCCACCCAAAGCAGTGTTGGATGTCAAGGATGACTGGACATCCTTGGCACCCGGTATTACATTGCGTAATTAACGGAAAATATGTTGACTGTATTTTTGTCTTTTACATACTATTACGATACACCTGTACATATACAGACAGACATATTTTACATCCCATAAGAACATAAGAAATAGGAGCTGGAGCAGACCATTTGACCCTTCGAGCCTGCTCCGCCATTCAATAAGATCATGGCTGATATTCTACCTCACCTCCACCTTCCCATACTACCCCCATATCCCTTAAATCCCTTAGTTCCCCAAAATTTATTGACCTCTGTCTTGAATATACTCAACGACTGAGCATCCACAGCTCTCTGGGGTAGAGAATTCCAAAGATTCCCAACCCTTTGAGTGAAGAAATTTCTCCTCATCTCAGTCCTAAATGACCGACTCCTTATTCAGAGATTGTGACCCTGTTTTCTAGATTCCCCAGCCAGGGGAAACATTTTCTCAGCATTAATCCTGTCGAGCCCCTTAATAATTTCATATGTTTCAATTAGATCACCTCTCATTCTTCTAAACTCTAGGGAATATAGGCCTAGTCTACTCGATCTCTCCTCATAGGGCAATCCCCTCATCCCAGGAACCAGTCCAGCGAACCTTCGTTCCACTCCCTTTAAGGCAAGTGACATGAATCTTGTCATTCATGTGGAAATGACTTATGAAATTATATTGGGTGGCCTGCTGGTGGCGCTGTCCAGGGAGGGAGAGTATAAATACTCGGGCATGGGCCCAGCTTGCTCAGGACATTCTTTAACAGGAACTAGTGAAGGACACAACTAGATCTCCATGTTGAAAAACAGTTGATTAAAGCCTTGTTTAATACTTAGACCAAGTGCCTAGTAGTTTTCTTACGTCAGCAAGTATGTCTTTCCTTGAGTAAGGAGACCAGAACTGTACACAGTATTCCAGGTGTGACCTCACCAATGGCCTGTATATTTGCAGTAAGACTTATTTAATCTTATACTCTAATCCCTTTGTAACAAAAGCTAACATACCATTTGCTTTCCTAATTACTTGCTGTACCTGCATGTTAACTTTCTGTGCTCATGTACAAGGACACCCAGGTCCCTCTGAATGCAAACATTTCCCAGTCTCTATTCAAAAAATAATCTGCTTTTTTGTTTTTCCTACCAAATTGGATAACTTCACACTTCCCCACATTGTATTCCATTTGCCATGTTCTTGCCCACTCAGTCAACCTGTCTATATCTCTCTGCAGCCTCTTTGCGTCCTCCTCACAGATTACTTTCCCACCTAACTTTGTATCATCAGCAAACTTGGATATGTTGCACTCAGTCCCTTCATCTAAATCATTAATATAGATTGTAAATAGCTGAGGCCCAAGCACTGATCCTTGTGGTACCCCGCTAGTTACAGCCTGCCAACCCGAAAAAGTCCCGTTTATTCCTACTCTCTGTTTTCTGTCCATTAACCAATCCTCAATCCATGCTAATATATTACCCCCAACCCCATGAGTCCTAATTTTGTGTAATAACCTCTTGTGTGGCACCTTATCAAATGCTTTTTGAAAATCCAAATACACCACATCCACTGGTTCCTCCTTATCCATTCTATTAGTTACATCTTCAAAACACTCTTAACAGATTTGTCAAGCACTATTTTCCTTTCATAAAACCATGTTGACTCTGCCTAACCATATTACAATTTTCTACGTGCCCTGTTGCCACGTCCCTAATAATAGATTCTAGCATTTTGGCTAGGTACAGGCAAAATGTCCCCCGTGACTTCGACCGGGAAATTCCAGAAGCAACAGGGAGAACAAAAAGCTGGTATTGTGGCTCCCAAAGAATTCCCTACCTAAGTCCGCTCGAGTTAGGAGCGAACATTACTCGAGCAAAAATCCAGTCCAGAGTTTTCAACTGTATTGGCAAGTTGTTCAATTTTTTTTTCTCTGAGGTCTGTACCTCTGAGAAATCTAGGCCTTGAGTTCACGGGCTTTATCAGAGCTATAACTGATAGCTGTAGAGACTCCACAAGCTAACAAGCTATAGTTCTTAGCGTGTACCAGTGCCAAACACGGTCGGGTTTTTAAAAAACTTTTGACAGCAAGTCTAGCCTTTCACAGACCTCGTCAAGACTTCCTGTTGTTAGCCCTGCCTCCTCCTCCATTCCTGTATATTAATAGAATTACAGCTGCCATAAAACCCCAGGGAAAACATTGTTGGGGGCAGTGAGAGTAATTGATTTTTTTTGTTGTATAAAACAAACTATGTAAAGCAAGTACGCTAACTTTTTCTGATGGTGCTTGCCTAGATTTAAAAAAAACAATTCTGGTTACTATATTCAAAGGAATGTTTATTTAGCAAATGTAGCAAGTTACATGTGTGAGAAATAAATGTTTCCACTTTAATTGTGGTATTGATTAATCTTTATATTTTATAATGTATCCTGTGTTGTTACACCATTCAAAATAAAATAAAAGCACATTTGTTTATTAGTTTATCTCAGAATTCATAAATATGCAGTAAAAACAAAATATTGCAAAAGTTAAAATTATGGAAGAACTTTCAAATTTGGAGGGAGCTTCTGAATAAAAGTCCCAGTTGAAATGTGCATTTAAGTAGATCCTTTTGATAAGTGTAGAGATTTTTTATAAAGAAGCAGAGGCAAATTTAATTTTTTTAAATTAAGTTTTATACATTTCTTGGTGCTCACATCATAAATAAATGGACAGTAAATGTGAGCTTCTTCCTTCCCTCACCCTCCAAGATATGCAGAGATTTATTTATGCAGCAGTGGTACATGAGGGAACAAATGTATTTCCATAATCTACCTGCAGTAAGGAAAACACTTCATTTTCAAAAAATAATCAAAAGAAATTGACAGCGCTTTCACTGAGGACATCTCCTACAAACTTCTTTCCAAATGGTTTTAGTAAAGATAAGTGCCCTCTCCCACTTCCTCATCACAGCTCCCATTCTCCCTGCCAGAGCATAACGTCTGACTCACCCTTTGCAAAAATCATGAAGACCTATAACCCTTTGAGCATTATGATAGTGTTTCAGTATTTTTAAATTGTATTCATAGGATGTTGAAAACTTATCATAGTGATTATTGCATAATGTTCAATTATCAATGCAGCAAATGGTGTACAATAGAAACAAATGCATTTTTTTTTTAGATTTGAAAGTGAATGGGTGAATTCGGCTTTGTCCCAAATTCAATAGAAGTTCATTCTTGAGACCACCAGTGATCACAGGACGAAGAAAATCCATTCCTGCCTGGTATAGCCTACATTGTCAATTGTAAATCAAAGCATTTTGAAACACTGGTTTATAGTATAAATGGGGCATCAGCGCATGTTTTAAAATTAGCTGGGCAATTCAGTATTGAAAGGTTACACTGACCTGCATATTGATTCACCTGTCCAAGCAGCTATCACACAAAATGAGAGTTGCTTTTAAGGATGTTCTGTTTTACCATTTTATTCTCCATTTGGAATTCCCTGATCAAGAAGACTGATCATTGCCACATCGCTCTGTGGCCATCTATTCATGGATACACACTGGCAGCACAGGTTAACTTACTCCCTATGAGGGGCATCTCTGCGAAACATGTGCCATTCATTATTTAGAAACCAGGACTTAACTGGTCGTACATGATCTCTTTAGAAATCTTAACTAATCACATGCATAAACCCTACTATTCCATGGTTCTTCCCAATTAAACCTTTTGAGTATAAATAGATATAAATGTTTTCATGTCAAATTTGCTTGAATTACATTCTGCAACTCTCCAATATTACATTATGCTGTTAAGTATTAAAGAAATGGGCCAATCAACCATAAATTACAATTGGTTTTCTTTATTATTTTTATCTCAAGATTCTTGGATTTTGGTTATAGTTTATAATCTATATTGGTATATTTAAAAACTCATATTTTTGAGTACAAATATTATCATTCAAACTGCTACAATTATTTGATGCTTTGAGAAAAGTTATATTCTTAGTCTTAGACATTTGGGAAATGATAAAGGGGCAGTTTTTTTTTGCTGTCATGTTTCCCCTTTTTTTCCAATTCTCGTCTCCTGAAGGCCTCAACCTTGGCTAAGGTGTAGGCTTGCAGGTGCTAGGTGCCCTCCAGTACATTACTTGAGTGCTTATTACAGTTTTGGATTTATTCTTTTTATAGAACCATTTTCTTTCTCGATGGTTTAACAGTGGGTCCTATAAGCAGACCTTGTCCCTTATGATCAAGAAGATGTATTTTATCTATAATTTCCCTTAGCAAAGGTGCATTCCCCAAGGATTAACAGTTACCCTATTTGCAGTAATTGGCTGCCACATTGAATGGAGTCTTGCACGATGTTGCCAAACATCCTTTGAATTGACACATATTAAACACAGATCAGAGCTTTTACAGAGTAAAGAAACTACTACATTTATTTTTAATCATGTGATAGGAAACACAACAAATGCAAAAAGTATAATTCAGCTGAGCATTCATAAACCGAAAGTCCATAATAGGTCACTTATCCTTTGTAAGAATGACTTCTTTACTCACTAAATAAAGTCTTGGTTTTCGACCAGGTGAATTTGGTATTTTCTGGCCTTTACCATTTTCAGTATCGGTGTATTGTCTCCTAATGCATTGCAATATAACATCTCAAGCAGAGCAAGAAGCAGGAGTCCTTTGACGGTTTATAGCAATCACGAGTCCTGAATAATTTTTTTCCTTCCTAGCCCAATTATAGCAACCCTACTGCCACCTCAGCTGTGACAACTTAGTACAGCTCAGGAATTGAATCTGGGACCTTCTGGTTTGTACGAAGGGCAATTTTTTTGTTAGCCATATGATGTGCATAATTCAGAATTATTGGAAGTAGAATAAATAAGGACAATGTTACAGTGTTAGGTTTCCATTTACAGTTACTTAATGTATTTTTTTTGGAGAGACAACCTTCAATATATTGAGAATATTACATAGGTTTAGCTTTCTATGGCACATAACTAAGCAAATCCGCACTTAAAAAATAGACTGTATTTCAAGATGCATTGTTTCAGTTAAATGTATTTCATTGTTTTATCTAGTTAGTTATGTTGCAGACTATTCAGTTTGAAGCAAACAATTTTGCTGCGTAGATGTATCTATCTATGGAAATCATGTCTGTTTCTTACTTCAGTCAATATTTAGTCAAGCAATTTCAATAGCAGCCATGTAGAAATTATCTGCATTTATGTTAATGGAGGGACCATATGGCTTTATTTACCTTTTGCGCTTTCCTGATTTATCTTATTGTGTAGCATCAATTTTGAGAGAGCTCAATTTTTAATGAGACTGGAGAGAAATTCTGTTCCTAGTGCCCTCCTTAATTTTACTGTTTTTTTCTCTTTGCTGAGGTAATATTTTTGATGCATTTCTTATTAAGTGGCGTTTTTGCATGGCTGTGTGTTTATGGTCTTTGCTAATGCACTTACTCTCAAAGTGACTCACTCTTAGTGACATCAGTTGCTATGGCAATGAGGACTTGATGTGCCTTTTCCATTCTGTGTTGGCCTATGAGCTGCAACATAAGGAATTAATTGAATTGTAAAGGAATTTTTCATCTAATATTTGATAATTATTGTTTCTGTGTAATTCACTTAGGTATCATAAAGAGATAGTTAACTCATATCAAATATCTTTAATATTCTTCACATTTAAAGTCTAACTGTCTACAGTAACTTGAATTGTGGTCATTGTATATGATTTTGGACGTTAACTGGTTAATTATTCCTTCTCTTTATGCTTGTGATAATCTGTCTCTTTTATAAAGTTAATTGTATTTAATGCTGATAATCAATACTGGAGAACCAGTAAACTGAACCACAGAAGCCTTCTGATGCAAGTATCTACTGAATTTAAAAAGAGAAGATTGATAAATATCAAGTCCCTTTGTTTGCACAGTTTTGTATAAAATTCAGAGGTGTCACAACATCTAACTATTATTAACAAATGGAAACAACAAAATCTCAGTGCTGAACCATCTAACCATTATTTAGATACAACATATTTTTGTTTGTTTTTTAAATTGCACCTCATGGTTTGAACCTATTTCATCAGCCTCTCAGATAAACATAAGATGTGTTGCAAATCTAAATGTTAAACTTAGCTTGTATTTTGCTACTGTTGTGAACTAAAGTATTACCCTTGTGAATAAACAGAAACTCAAGTTCATACATAACAAATGGTGTAGTGAGCACTTTAAGGGTTAAAGCATACATTGGGTAAAATCCTAATACATGCAGTGTGCCATCATTGTTCCTGCTTCTTCCTTCCAAACTTGATGCATGTTGTCACGGTCCACATTACTGACTGCCTGCTTGCCTTCATAAGTGAACTGGCCATTGTACTGGATCATTTGGGTCTACGTTAATTTGGAGTCCCTAGTCTTACTGTCTTTGCATACATTATTTAGTGAATGTCTCTGTTTTGTTAGCAGTTGTGTGCTGCATTGTATGCTTATGTGTTAGTTATGCAGGGCCTTTCATTAAACAGCAGGGTGTTATTAGCCATCGCCTGAAAGGGCTTTATATTGTTTCTGCCTTGTTTAAACTGAGCCCAGAAGCTGACTACAGACTATTGGCCAAGCAATGAATTGGCAACTGATGACAGGCCCATAGAGGGCCTGAGGCTCAGGTGGCTCCCGGCCTTAACTTTAGCTCAGCTCTTTCAACAATTTGTCACGCCCAGGCCTGCTCCTGCTGCGCCAGCACGTGCCAGCTTAGTGTCAAAGCGCCTGTTCGCCAGACGGACACACCAGCCCAACAGCCTGCTGTTGACGAGGCCAGTGGCTTGCTGTGGCAATATGGAGTGGAGAGGCCTAGCAACAGCCTGTATGTATTTCAGGAAAAGAAGACTTCTAATGACTTGTGAATGGCATCAGTTGGTCCCTAAAGAATTGATAGAGAATGTGTGCCTCTGCTCTTACCAAATTAAGCGGGCTATTCATTAACTAGGGTCATCCGAATTTGAGTCTGTATAGAGAAAGGCCAGCAATAAATAAACTCGGGTCCATATTTCAATTTTAGCATTAAATAGTGAGCACACAAAAGAATTTTAAATTTAAAGAATGCTATAAACTGCATTATATGTTGATCAACCTTGCACAACTATTTAAATAATTTGAGAGCTGAATTTCCTTTTTTTAGTCAGTCATGTTTACATATTTTTCATAACCTTCTATCATATAGCAGTAATGTTCTGGAAAACATATATCCTAAATTTTATAAGCCCAACCAACCCAACCCCAAAAAAACTTTAATGTATTTACAGAGCAATTGATCTTGTATTTTTTTTACACACATGCTGCAGTAAAACTTTCAAAAGTAACGGTTGAGCCCAATTTCCCCATTTTTAAAGTTTTTATGCTGTGCTCTTATGTATTCCTATTTTGGTTTGCGCGCTGCCAAATTGGTGGTACATTGACTTTCTGAGGGGAATTAAAGATAACATCAAGCTTTACATGGGGCCAAGGTTTTGTATGTGATTTATAACTGTATTTCCTACTGCTTCTGTAGAGGGGAAAACTTTACACAAAGAAGAAAATAAAAGCTCTCTACAGTGTATCATGAAAAGCAGCTACAAGCAGGGGTCCTATTAGGGCAGCTGGAAGGTTGTTGAACCCTGTCACGCTTTTAAGTTATTGGTGACTGGTTTTTGATTACTGGTTCAGTTCCAAGTTTTATTCTGGTCATAGGAAAGCAATTTAGTGGTGTTTTATTGCAGATAATGTAATCAGATTTTTGACAGAGTCTATTTCTTGTATGGGGTTTTATTTTGCTGCTGTAGCTCCCAGTCTTAAATAATATTTTGTGGCAGGTCTGGCATGTGCTGATTATTAACTGTGACACAGCTGAAATTGAATACTGTGCAGCAGTACAGTGACGTCTTCCAACGTGTTTATGTTAAATTAATCTTAAATGGTTTTGATTGATCCAAAGTTTTACAACACGTTGCAGGGAGAGTTCTGTTCAAATTGTGAATATGAATGGCTGGGCCATACAGAAGATTTCTGCACCTGAGGCAGCACTGCTTACACAGTGATCACGTATAATAGAAAAATAACAATAATAAAGCTTTGAGTTCTGACTTAACTTGGGTGTTCCATTTCCCTGTTCTTTGTGGTGAATGTTTTTAAACATGTTAAATTCTGAGGAAGTGTGCAATGGCAAATAAATTGCAATCTAAAAATTGTAAATTTTATTCAGCCATCTGTCATTATTATGGAATTTGTTCCTTCAACAGAATGAATTATTTATTTCCATTTAAGTATATGAAAACACATTCTAATGGAGGAGAAGCTGCCAATAACTATAAATGATGATGACTGTACATATTGTTTACACAGAGTTTACTATGGAAAATTTTTAGAATACAAGTTATTGGAAAGCTTCATTTCATGGTACATCTGCAATTTAAAGAAAATTATGAAATATTAATGACTTCAAAAACTATCAAATTTTGTTTAATAAACATAATCCACTTTTTGACAGTTAAAAATGCAGGTGTTGGAATAGGCATTTTTAAGTTGCATTGGACTTTTGATATATTTACCTACATATGTTTGTGGAGACTTCTTTAACCAGTCATACAGTTATGAAGAAAGAGCTCAGTATGTCGAAGCAATAGTTCAGCAACACAAAGAGATCATGACATTTGAAGATTTTGCAGCTCAAATCTTCTCTCCCTCCCCAAGCTACTCGCTCAGTAACATGGGTAAGTCGACATTATTCTTTTATTTTGTGGAGCACTTCAGTGACAGATGTACACCCATTTTCTGCAGATAAATGCTTACAAATTCAAGACCATCTTTCTTCCTTATAATAAACTAATGAATATCAAAAGGAATAAAGGTGCTCATTTAAATTTTTTGTATCAAAGCTGTTCCTTCATCCATTTTCAAGCCTTTTCTCTCAGTTAGCTGGTTAACCTTCCAATCCAGCTAGGTTAATGAACTTGCTCAGAATAATGTCTTCACACTGAGTGAAAGATGCAGATTACTTGCTTTGCATTGAATGTGCTATGCAGGATCTTACCCGAATTAGTGCTCAATTGAGGGAAAAGAATCCTGCAGCACAGAAGTTGTTGGTGCTCTATATTGATGCTGCAGCTGTTTGTAAAGGTTGAGTAGTAATACTCCAGAATCCAAATAAATTACATAAATCCGTTATAAAGAGGTAAGATCAACCAAAAATAGTCACAAATGGTTATTAGGTTGCATTAACCTTTTTTTTGCTGAAATTATCATGCAAAAATGTAAATGCACCTTCAGAAAGACTTCAGCCTTCTCCAGAGTCTGTGCCTTCAAATTAAATTTTGTACAGATTATGGTATCTTATGTTATAAACACAAAATGCATTCTTTTCACAAACAATTATAGCGAAGTCTTTAAGTGGATGTGGTAAGAGGCTTGTCAGTGAAGTAAGATAACATTACAGAAGTATTTCAAAGGGTTTTGTTCATATTGAAGTGTTCAGGTAGGTCAATGAAAGTATTTGTCCATTGATTGCAACATTGGCCTTGTTTTAATTCATGATATGGCTTTGTAAACTTTATTATAGATATTGCAGAATGGAGTCTTAAGTCATCTGTGTTGTAGAGAAAAAAATCTATCCTCCTTGGATTAGCTTGTTGACTTTATTGCATTCTTATTTCGGTTAGGATTAGAGACATTTTAAGAACAGGAAAGGGCCATTTGACCCAACAAGTCTGACCCTTTTAGTTGATTTGACTAATTTTCCACCATGTCCCTCAATCCCCTCTTTGTCCAGAAACATATGTCTTGTCTCTTGAAATCATTTATACGATTTACTTCCATGGTATTTCCTGGTAACTTATGCCATATGCTTACTGTTTACATGAAATAATACTGCTTTAATCCACTGTTTGCCATCTTTTAAATTATTTCCTTTAGCTTTTGAAAGCTTCATTACTGTAAACAATTTGCCTGAATCAACTTCATCCTTGAAATCTGTTTTATACGAAAAACAGGTCTTTTCCAATAATTTCCTGACTCCTAGTATCATCCTTTTGCTGCATCCTCTCAAAGGCAATAATATCCATCATCGTGACAACCATTACAGCACGCTACTAATAAGAGGGTCCAACCACCGTCTCATGCAGTACTTCTTTTGATTTGTATTTTATTCTGCTAATATAGCCTAATACTTTTTCGTTGCAGCAATACATATGGTTTCAACAGTTTTTCTATGGTACCCACCAAATTCATGCGTGGCCATTTACATTTTTCTACATTGAACTATATTTGCCATCTATTGACCCAGCTTCCTTTCAGAATTTGCTTCCTTTGTTGTTCAATGTTAGCACTGCTTCCAATTTTAGTTCATGGAGTATGTTTGTATTTAGACTAAAGTTGATTTAAATATTTTAAATCTTATTTGAATAATGGCCACTTAGTCATTATACCTTAATTTCAAATAAATCCAAATTAGTCCAAATAAGTCCAAAGATGTGCGGGTTAGGTTGATTGGCTATGATAAATTGACCCTTAGTGTTAGGGGGATTAAATACGTGGGGTTACGGGGATAGAGCGGGATATGTGTTGGTGTAGGGGTTACGGGGATCGGGTGGGATATGTGTTGGTGCAGGCTCGATGGGCCGAATGGCCTCTATCTGCAATGTGGGGTTTCTGTGTGATTTCTGCTTCTGTGAAATTTAAATGTTGACTTAATTGTATGCATCTAAAAATGGGTGTTCAGTGTTTTCTCAATGTGGACATGTTTATTTTTTATTGCTTTTCTCATCCATAGTTGAAGCAGTCTTTCCACATCATAAAAAGGACTTTTTTTTATTGATGTGGCCCAGTCGCAGTGTGTCTGCGCTGAGTTAAAGAATAACATGGGATCTATTACTTTATTGGAAGTACACTATAGAAAACCAAAAATGTTAAAGAAGTCGAGGATAAGGTTTGTAAGCAATTTAGGGACGTTTGCCATAGTTAAATGACTTGTAATAAAGTGGAGCTTGGTCTTATCCTTAGATAGTTAAATATTGTTTGTCAAATAAGGAGGAGATTTCTAGAATGTATCCAGGACAGTTTCCTTAAATAGTATGTTGCATGTCCAACAAGAAAGGATGCAGTGCAAGAAGTGGTTCTGTGTAAAGAAGCAGGACAAGTCGGGGAACATTTGGGAAATGGTGACCATAACCTAATCTGCTTCAAATTGAAAATAGAAAAAAGGAGAAAGACAAGTCAAAGGTAAAGGTGTTGGACTGAAAATTAGCTAATTTCAGTGCAATGAAAGGAGATGAATTGGTTCGAGAAATTGGCCGATCAAACAGCAGAACAGTCATGCGAGATATTTAGATGTGGGATGGAAATGGTACACATATTCACTAAGGTGCCATTTAGAGATTTGTTACAAAAATTAAGGCAAGTGATATTAAAGAGAATGTAACAGCATGGATAAAGATGACTAAGGTAGAGAAATCTAATGCAGGTTTCTTGGATTGGCAGGATGTGGGTAGTGATGTGCCCAAGGGACTTTTAATAACTGACTTGGACATAGGAACAAGAGAAGTTTATTGAAACCAAATTAAGATGCATGGCTCATTGTGATGAAAATGTGAGGGGGCATAGACAGGTTGGCACAGGGGGCAGAGGCCATTCAATAGAGAGAAAGGTGAAGTAGTACATTTTGGGGAGGAAGTACAGTGAATGGACGTACACCCCAAATGCTAAGATTTTTAAGAGTAGAGAAGCAGAGAGATAGAGTGGTGCTGATACATAGATCTATATAGGAAAGACCATAATAAAGGCAAATGAGATTCAGGGCATTGAGAACACAAGAAAGTGATATTGAATTTGTACAGGATATTGGTTAGATCACAGATGGAGTATTACATGCAGTTTAGGCACCACAATATAGGAACAGTATCTGAGACAAGGAACGGATATTGACAAGAATCACTAGAATGATACTAGGAATGGGGTTATAGTTAGAAAGGCTTGAAAATGGGATTTTTCACACTGGAATAGAGAAAGTTCAGGTAAATTGTAGCGGAGCTTTTCAAAGTTATGAAAGGATAAAACAGTGAAAGATTGTTTCCACTGGTTAGCGAATCATTAACATGGAGCCATAGACTTACGATTATCAATAAAAGAGCAAAGGGGAAGTTAGAAAAACAATTCACACAGGATTATTATTAGAATATACTTTACCACAAGTGGCTGTTGAGACGTGGAGATCATTGGCTATGTATTTGAAAAGGAAGAATCTAAAATAATATGGGGAAAGGACCAGGAAATGGATTAGAGTGAATAGCTCCAGTTGAAGATTTGGCACCGAGACAGATGTGATGTTTTATGTTGTCTCCTTCTGTTCTGTGTTTCAATGATATTATCTATTTCAGTTCCTGAAGTTTTACAAATATACTTTGAAACTTTGAGTATTTGAGGTTGCAACTTTGTATGGCATTGGAATTTCTCACTTAATCTAGTGGTGAGATTTCTCCAGTCTTTGAGTATGATGCCAGAAGTCATTGTTATGGTTTGGGGTCTTTTCAACTCTCTTTAGATATTTTTGATTATGCATTTTAGACTGCTCTCCTAGGTCAGTCTTGGCTCATTATGGTCTCTGATATGTAAGCAAGTTTTAATAGCATACACAGGATCACAAATCGAAAACTTCCTTTAGATTTCTTTACCTAATGAATCCTCTGCTTCGACAGGATTCGCCTCGCATCTTCCAAGTAGCAGCAGAATTTAACAGCACCCGACCTCATTTTAGGCTTTAGACCTCATTTTAGGCTTTAACTGACAAACTAACAATGAACAAGCAAATAAATAAAGCAGTAATATAATGTATATTTTTACAATAGATGTTAAACAAAGTTAGATCATCAAAGCAAGGAAAATAATAAGTGGCTTGCAATCTCAATGATAAGCTATGTATTCTATAATTAACTGTAATAATTATATCTATCTATCTATATTTATATATATATATATAAAAGGATACTTCTGTCTGTCATTCCGTCTGTCTGTCTTGAATTAACTCGAAAGTTATAGAGCGTACCTACACGTGCGTTACGTCGAAAGAAAGCTGACGATTCCAGAACCGTCCTAAGCATATTTACGTTTCGGCCGGACAAAAATTGTTCGCGCGTTATGCAAAAAACCTTCAAAATTAAACTCATTATCTGCTAAGTAGCATTGATTGACTGACGCCAAGGTCGACCAATCCTGTGCCGGCACGATTAACCAATCCTACAGTTCAGTCGCCTGATGGTTGGCCAATCACTGCGTCTGTGGGCGGGACTAATGCTTTTCAACTCGGGCATCGGGCAGCCATTGCTTCACTACTTCCAGCTCAAACTCTGCTAATCCAGCTTCGAAAAAGTTAGTATCTCTTTTAAAAATTACATAACATTTACCAAAAATGTTTTATAAGTACTTTCACTTTCATCTTTGAAGCTATTAAAAGGTAGAAATGTTGCCCGGCAGCAGATTCACACACGGACAGACAGACAGACAGGCCCCAAAGCCTGGGACTCGATTTAAACCGCCCGGCCCAAAACAGTCCTGGCAAAGCCAGGCTCCCCCAGCTATTTATTATAATTAAGGTCTTTTTTATATTCTTATTACATGGCCTGACCTGATCTCAACAAAAGTTCCAGACCAACTATTGCTATTTGAACAGCTTGTTAATTGCCCCCAAAATAATTGCTGGGACTTTATGGATTTGAATAACTGTCAGCTAAATTCAAAAAGAGCTGGCAGTCATACACAACTGAATAAATCACAGTCGTTTGGTTTGGTTCCTTCCCTCAAGATTTCTGTCTTCAACCTGATTGTAAGGCTCTTAATTACAGTTTACAGTTGCTCGACCTGGTTTCATACTTTTCACGTTACTTTATTATTTTGTTGTGGGGACATTTACTTCAGCACTCGCTCCATCGTTATTCTCAAAATACTTGGTTTCCAGGGCTATCTTATAATGTGTAAAGTATAATTATTAGTAAAGTGAAGCTTAAAACGGTACTGTAGATGCTAATACCATAACAACAACAATAAAATGATAGGGGCATTATGCTTTCATCTTCCACTTCTCGGGCAAAGAACATGCATATCCTGGCCCTTTTTTTGAGACATTTAATGCTTCAGCCCCTAGGCTTAAATTAAGTCCAGTGTATTATGTAATTATCTGCTCTTGTTCAGCTTCACATATTTGTTAATAAATGCCCAACATTAAAGCCATAAAATCAAGAAAATAAATTAAATTCAGTGCATCCCATTTAGAAATTCATTTTGAAGTGAAATGTTGACTAATAAGATCAGCCATGCGTCATTGTACTCCACTGTTCTCGAATGTCAGTGTGCATTTGTAGCTTTGTGAGCAGATAAGAGTTGCATGCTTGTATTGGTCGTCAGTAGCAGCAGGCTTTGCAGATAAGCTTCCTGACACTGGCAGAACCAAAGGGAGCTAGCATTATTGCACACAATCATGTCCTTACTGCCTGGAGAGGGAAAGAGAAACAACTGTCCAGCCTCTATGCAACCTTCATAAACTAAAATAAATTACACTGTTATAGATTCAGAAAAACCATAGAAACTGCTAATGTAACACCCTTATTTAAAAAGGGCAGTAGACAGAAGGCTGGAAACTATAGACCGGTTAGCCTAACATCTGTGGTAGGTAAAATTTTGGAGTCCATTATTAAGGAGACAGTAACAGGACATTTGGATAATCATAATTTAATAGGACAAAGTCAGCATGGTTTTATGAAGGGGAAGTCATGTTTGACAAATTTGCTGGAGTTCTTTGAGGAAGTAACATATAGGGTGGATAAAGGGGAACCAGTGGACGTAGTGTATTTAGACTTCCAAAAGGCATTTGACAAGGTGCCACACAAAAGATTATTGCTTAAGATAAAAAATCACGGGATTGGGGGTAATATTCTGGCATGGATAGAGGATTGGCTATCTAACAGAAGACAGAGAGTTGGGATAAATGGTTCATTCTCAGAGAGGCAATCAGTGACTAGTGGTGTTCCGCAGGGGTCAGTGCTGGGTCCCCAATTCTTTACAATCTATATTAACAATTTGGAGGAGGGGACCGAGTGTAACATATCAAAGTTTGCAGATGATACTAAGATGGGGGGGAAAGTAGTGAGTGAGGAGGACATAAAAAACCTGCAAGGGGACATCGACAGGCTAAGTAAGTGGGCAGAGATTTGGCAGATGGAATACAATACTGGAAAGTGTGAGGTTATGCACTTTGGCAGGAAAAATCGTAGAGCAAGTTATTATCTTAATGGCAAGAAACTGGAAAGTACTGAAGTACAAAGGGATCTGGGGATCCTGGTGCACGAAACTCAAAAGGTTAGTATGCAGGTGCAGCAAGTGATTAAGAAGGCCAATGGAATGTTGGCTTTCATTGCTAGGGGGATAGAATATAAAAATAGGGAGGTATTGCTTCAGTTGTACAAGGTATTGGTGAGACCGCACCTGGAATACTGCGTACAGTTTTGGTGTCCATACTTAAGAAAGGACATACTTGCTCTCGAGTCAGTACAAAGAAGGTTCACTCGGTTAATCCCGGGGATGAGGGGATGGACATATGAGGAGAGGTTGAGTAGATTGGGACTCTACTCATTGGAGTTCAGAAGAAGGAGAGGCGATCTTATTGAAACAGATAAGATTGTGAAGGGGTTGGATCGGGTGGATGCGGGGAAGATGTTCCCGATGATGGGTGAAACTAGAACTAGGGGGCATAGTCTTAGAATAAGGGGCTGGTCTTTCAAAACTGAGATGAGGAGGAACTACTTCACTCAGAGGGTGGTAGGTCCATGGAATATGCTGCCCCAAAAAGCTGTAGAAGCTACATTACATAAATTTAAAACAGAAATAGACAGTTTCCTAGAAGTAAAGGGAATTAAGGGTTACGGGGAGCGGGCAGGAATTTGGACATGAGTCTAGGTTCGGATCGGTCATGGCCCTGTGGGTAGCGGAGCGGGCCCAGGGGCCGTGTAGCCTGATCCTGCTCCTATTTCGTGTGTCTAATTCTGTTAGATTCAGGAGATGGTTCTGTGATAGTGGATTGGCTGTTAGGATCAGATCAGCCATGATCTTATTGAATGGCGGAGCAGGCTCGAGGGGCCGATTGGCCTACTCCTGCTCCTATTTCTTATGTTCTTATTTCACTGTTGTAACACGACAATTAAATGGCTTTATTGATACCAGCATTTTTATACAAAACTGATGAAGAATAAATCTGGTAGTGCTTGCTTGTAAGAGTGTTTTTATTCTCCCAGACTCGGTCAATACTGTGCCTGTCTTCCCTGGACAAGTTTTGCCAGTTTTTGTCTAAGCCACCAAATGTTGCAACTTCAACTATAAGCATTTCATCTGTTTTGGCAGGGGAGGGAGAATCGGTGCAGCCCACTTACTTCCGACACATTTATCCAACCCCAGCTCCTAAACATTGGCCATCTCCATTTGAAGAAGTTTTAAAAAGGCAACGTTCACTTAAAATCTCTTATGAAAATATACACTTCAAAAACTCCTCTGAAGTAATTTCTTGTCAAGCAAATTTTGCCAGAAAACAGCCTCACAAGACATGAATTTCAACTGAGATTTTTTAAGTTGCTGAGCCGATGCTGTTACTATGGCAGCATCTTAGGCTGTTGTGAATGGTTACCAATATCACACTTGATCCTCACAACCGGATGACATAATGTCTTTAATTCCAGGAC
Source organism: Somniosus microcephalus (assembly GCF_052327205.1). Taxonomy (NCBI): domain Eukaryota; kingdom Metazoa; phylum Chordata; class Chondrichthyes; order Squaliformes; family Somniosidae; genus Somniosus; species Somniosus microcephalus. Next base: position 157,240,240 of record NC_140989.1, on the reverse strand, counting down.
TGAACTATTGATGCACAGTAAAATGTGTTGATAATCTGTTGCTGGTATGCTTTCAATCTGCTGTAACATAAGGATGATTTGGTTTATGAATCATTGTCAAGCTTATTCACACAGTTGGCAGAGTGACATGTTGCTCTGGTTTCAGGAAGCTTTGGCAGTTATTAAAAGGAATGGAAGGCCCAGTGTCTTTGAGTACATTAAAGAGGGAGTCTCACCATAACGACCTCTTTTTATAAAAAAAAAAAATTAAAAGAAATCAGACAATAACAAAAAAAACTAGGAATAACATTGACATCTTTGTTTTGTTTCATTGATTTCTTTCTGTGTATGTATTTTAATTTAAACTGTGAGTGCTATGGCATCTCTGGTAACTAGCTTTAAGGAACTATTCAAACAGAGTCTTAACTGAATTATCATTAGTTCATGAAGTTGCTGGATTGTTGTAAAAACCCACGTGGTTCACTAATGTTCTTTAGGGAAAGAAACCTGCCGTCCTTACCCGGTCAGGCTTGTGTCTGACTCCAGTCCCACACCAATGTGGCTGATCCTTAACTGCCCTCTGAAGTGGCCTAACAAGCCACTCAGTTGTATCAAACCACAACAAAGTGTTGTTCAAGATGGCAGCCCACCACCACCTTCTCAGGGCAATTAACGATGGGCAATAAACACTGCCCTTGCCAGCGATACCCACATCCCGAGAATAAATGTTGAAAATGTACAGATAGTCCTAAATCTAAAATTGATTCAGCATCAGTTCTGTTCATTCCGCTCCTGTGTACAGTCATCAAAGTGGGAAAGTGGTTTTTTTTTTTGACAGCAGCTCAGGAAACCGCTGCAACAAACCTTTCCCAATGTCGGGTCAGTCAGCACTGAACAGACCCGACAGGTGGCGGCAGGCGTCCCAGTTAAACTCAATGTACTTAACAGACCCTTAACAGGCTTTTTTAACTAACTTTAACTTCATGGCTACGGGAACCACGTCTGTCAACCTGAGGTGGGAGTTCAGTTGCCATTGCTCCAGCTGATTACTTGACAGCTTCAAATGTACAGTAAAAGCTGCCACCTGACAGATAATCACTTTCCTCAGCCACAAGCTGTTTCTCAGTCCATTTCAAGCACAGATTCTACAGGCTTTCCACTCTCCATCCACTCTCACCTCATTGGAAGAACTCTCTCACCAAAGAGGAGGAGGCAAAACTAGAGGCTCCTGACATGGAGCCAGAATTTATCAGCACATTCCAATCTGCAAAGTTCTGTGATCAAGCAGCAATTGAGCTCTGATTGACCTGATCTTTGTTTACTTAACAACAATTTGACTTTGTGGTCCTCAAGCTCTACTTCAGCAGAATAAAACATTGTGCCTTACATGGTATAATACTTCTGTCCTTGTATAAAAAAAGTGGACCATCCAATTTAACAAAAACAGTATCTAGGGAAAATCTGTGGTATTCTATTAAATCTTCATTGCTTGACTCACAAATTCTTTAATACATTTTCATTAATTAAAATCAGATTGTTTGCTTCCCTGATGGCCATACAGGAGGTACTGTAAATCATAAATTCAGTTACTAATTTCTGTCATCTTGGCTAATCTCAACCAGGGGAGTAGCAGTACTATGGCTGCTTTCAGTGCTTCAAGGTTAGGTAAGTGAAAAGCCGGCCAGGGTTCATGCTCCTGATCACTTTCCATTGATTTGTTGATAATGTATATTCTTGTGTAGTCACAGGCGAGATCAGATTCAGCTGTGATACCCCCATGCTTGGTCCTGAAACATTCACTGTTAAGGTTCACACATAAAGAATGGTTACAGGTGGGGTACTTAAGGACAGTAGTCACCTGCACAATTGTACTTGCGGAGAGATGATAAAAGAAAACAAGAAGGAAGAATTATCAAATTAGTTCTGTCTGTCTTTAACTGACAGACCCTTCGATACTCAGTACCACATATGGAATTTTTTTAAAGCATACTATCAGAAGAAAGTTTCTCAATGACAAACCAATCTAAAAACAGTGGGTAGAAATTGGACCCCATTACACCCATTTTACAGGTGTAAAATGGATGCTTTGAGGGCCAAAGGACGCCTGAAAAAGTCCCAACCCAATATTGAATCAGGCATCTCTATCAGATGCCCAAAACAGGTGTTAAACCCCTTATGTATGTATGTATTCTTCAACAGCCAAGCAAAAGGTGTGTTGCTTTGGAGCCAGGAGGGGCATGAGTGACCCCCGACTCTGCAGTATCCTGATCGCCCCACTCCTTTTGCCACTACCCCTTCTCACCCCCCAGCAAATCTTGCGTTCGTGCTGCACGATATTACTTTTTTTCAAATGGGTGCAGGCACCTCACCTAATTATATGAAACTGTGCCAACAAATTTCTATCCCAGTATATTTTAATTTTAAAAGTTATTTTAAATTGAGTTAGACATATAAAAGCTGTCCTGTTTCTGTTTAAAACAAGATGTTGGCCTCAGCATTTCACTTCAAATATTCTGTCCAATTTCACTTGCACCAATGCAACAAATAGAGCATACTTGCATAACCCTGGTGGAATTGTTGAACAATTTTTTCCATTACGATTGATTTTTTTTCTTTAGGCTGCAATTATGTCCTCTTCATCCCAACACTATTTTACATATATATATATTTCCACTGTGTTACTCTCTGAACTGGCCAGCATGAAATTACAAAATTGGGTTGAGAGGAATGGGACTGTCAGTTTTTCTTTCATGAACAAGATATCTGGCAACTGGGCCGAGAAGTGAGACTCTGAAAGGCTTGAAGCTAGTGCTCATGCACTACATCACAAGGCAGCACATCTGGGGCCTCCCTGTAATTTTCCTTTTACCACAGTGATTAAAGTTGACACACATTTCAAATATAATGCTGCAACCACCTTACAACACCGACTTCAACAGCAACATTGCAGGGTGAATGAAAGAGCACTGAAGCTTCGGGTGACACGGGGCACAACTAAGGAGATTTTCAGTGGCATCGTCTGAGGTGCTGAATCACTAATTTTCTGGCAGTCAGTCAGTTGCTCAGTTCACCCTTCTAGCCAATAGTACAACTTTCTGATCACCGAATCTTTCCCAGCCAGAAAGTAAAGAATTGCGACATTTTAGCTGGCACTTGTGCAGTTGTTGGTTGCTGCCAGTGCTGTGGAGTCTACCCTGTTGTTGTATAGGCAAGTGCAGCATTTATTCTGCACCAGCGCCATTCCAGAATCATCAATTAGGTGAGGGGCTATTAATTTTAAGCAGTTCTGTAGCAACAATTTATATGGTGCCCAAGAACAGTGGAATGCTAATGGCTATCTGCATTGGCAAATGGTGAGTTGCTCACCTCGGTCAGACTTGTGGGAAGAATGGAGGGAGGGAAAATCCCTCAAGGGAGTCGGCTCAGGGCAGTGTCTTGCACCTTCTAGCAATTGATGCAAGAGTGGAATTGGCAGAGGCCTTAGAACAGGGCACTCATCCAGCTTCTGGGTTGAAGAATGGTTCATGATGTGGAAATATACAAAATCAGAGGAGGGTTATAAAAATAGTGGAAATAACATAAATTAGGGAAGTTAGCTTTTCAAGACTGGTGTATGGAACACGTTGGTTTAAAAGTTAAATCAACATTTTTTACACAGGCAACCGAGTAGTAAAAGATTGATCACAGGAAAAACCTGTGATATCACAGGAAAAACCTGTGTGAAAAGTGTAACTTACATGCAGAATTTTGCAGTGATTTTTTTTTGTTACTGAATTTATAATACTTTATCATGCTTTCTAATGTTTTGGCAGCTATTTTCTCTGAAAACAAATCACATCCATGTCGACAAATAAAATAACTGATTTGATAAAATGGAAGTGTTAAAATTTGGCCAAAATCTCCTGACGAAAATGCTTCCATGGTTAAGGGATGTCATCATTTTTTAAATCATTTTATCCAGTTGTTCCTACTAAACGCCACTACCCAATGGGATTCCAATATTTGATCAGTTCTACTTCCTATATTCATATTCTCCTGGCTTGGAAAGATGTTTCTTTGGAAGCACAACACATAACTTATGTTGTTTTCAATTGGATTTGCAGAGTGATTGTTGGATTCATCATTGGACTGCTGATATTGTTTGTTCCTCTTGTTTTGACAATGGTGCATGTGTGAACACAGCTGAACAAAAACTAGAGTGTAACATTTTAGTTTGTGATGACATTTATGTGTTGCTACCCATCTTGGGCTCTGCAAATATTCAAAAATATTCTGAGAGTTTGGTGGTATATTTGGGCACATTTCCTGCATCATGATCTTTAAATGCTGATAAGTGGGGAGTACCATTCACACCACATAAGTGCCAGGCAATGACCACCTCCAGCAAGAGTGAGTCTAACCACCTTTGTTTGACATTTAATGGCATAACCATCACTGAATCCCCCACTATCAACATCCTGGAGGTCACCATTGACCAGAAACTCAACTGGACCAGCCACATAAATGCTGTGGATACTAGAGCAGGTCAGAGGTTGGGTACTCTACGACAAGTGGCTTACCACCTGACTCCACTAAGCTTCTCCACCACCTACAAAGCACAAAAGAGTGTGATGGAATACTCTCCACTTGCATGGATGGGTGCAGCTGCAACTCCACTCAAGAAGCACAACACCATCCAGGACAAAGCAGTCGGCTTGATAGGCAGCTCATCCGCCAACTTAAACATCCACTCCCTCCACCACCGATGTACAGTGTCTGCAATGTATTATCCATATGCTGCACTGCAGCAAGTCACCAAGGCTTCTTCAGCAGCACCTGCCAAACTCATGACCTCCACTACATAGAAGGACAAGGGCAGCAGGCACATGGGAACATTTTCCCGTCCAAGTCATACACCATTCCAACCTAGACATTTATTGCCATTCCTTCATCGTCACTAGGTCAGAATGTTGGAAATTCCTACCTAACAGTATTGTTGGATTACTTTCACCACAAGGACTGCAATGGTTCAAGAAGAAAGCCCACCAACACCTTCTCGAGGGCAACTAGAAATGCACAATAAATACCGGCTTTGCCAGCGACAACCAATATCCCGAGAATTAATTTTAAAAAATAACCTCAAGGTTTCAATTGAAGAACATTTCTTTGCAAGTACCAAGAAATTAACTCCTCTGTAGCAGCAGCTTTATATTAGCTCGTAGTGTGCACCTACTATGGTCCTTATAACTGGATGTTACAAGTTGAGAGTCTGTCTTAGATATTCTCTCAGTCAGTGGCGCTGGTCACTTCCCTAAGTGGTCTGAGCGTCTTGTGTGTAGGAGTATGCCTGTACTGCTCAGTATCTAATTATACTATAGCAGAGTCCAGGGTGTAACAATCGGAAGCTGCTTGTGATCTGTATTGGATATCACATCTTTTGCATGTGCCCTCACATACAGCTCTCCAAAGTGATTGAAAACATTAGTGAAATAAGGCAAATTGCAAATCATTAAGCTGCTTTATTTAGAGATGGAAAATTTATGTACAGAATAACAGTCAAAGCAAATTCCACTTACTTCACTCAATCACAACCTCCCTCCTCAAAAGTCATAAACCATGTAAACCTCCCCTTTTCATGTGCTGACTTACTTCTCCTTGTCATTACCTTTCTTTCCAGACAACTTTTAACTACAAAAACTGGCCTCCTGAATTTTAGCTTTCAGCTCTGAGCCAACAACTGGCTCTCGCAGCCCTTTGTTCAAAACCTGACTACTTCTGTGTCTCTATCTCCTTTTGTTAATGCTGACCCCAGGAAGCAGCGAGGTGGTGTTTCTCACACCTTCCCAATGAGGCTTTCGCCAGCAAGCCTGTCAATGAAACAGATTACCCCCTCTCACAAGAGCATGTTCTCAACAGACACCCTATGCTGTGCCCACCTGAATAGAATCATCCTCACGACAATAGGTTTTAAAATTTCTTGACCATCTGACATAAGATAAGGAATTGCTTAATGTCCCCAGTCATTGTAGATACCTCTTCAATGAATGGCTCACTAACACTTCAAGCTCCCCTCCATCTCAGTGCTGTAACCTGTAGCTCTATAAACCTGTGAAAATTCACTTTTTAAAAAATCACAACATCTAAATATAACTCAATTTGAAATCCTTCCTGTTATGAATCTCATCATCGTGAGGAAATGACTCATGAAATAACACTGGACAGCCAGCTGGTGGCGCCGTCCAAGGAGTATAAATACTCTGGCGTGGGCCCAGCTTGCCCAGGGACATTTTGTAAGACAGGAACTAGTGAAGGACAACTAGACCTCCATGTTTTGAAACAAGTTGATTAAAGCCTTGCTTTATACTCGAACCAAGTGCATAGTGAGTTTTATTACGTCAATTTAATCAACTTGATATCGACTCCACGCTCTGAGTGATTTCAGGAACAGCCAGCTACGACTTCAACTGCAGAAGGGAACTCCGGCGTAGTAATCAATCCATCATGGACAAACTACTCAGACCTGCCTGTCTTGACCTGGACCCGAATTCACCTACAACTGCTAAGGTATGGAAACACTGGTATCGTACCTTCAACTTCCTCAGGGTGTGTGTTGAGAATGTTCCTGATAAATTAGAGATACTTGCCAATTAAGTATCTCCTCATGTGTTTGACTATATATATCGAAGTCTGTGCAGACTATGACTCCGCTATCCTAATGTTACGGCGACTATATGTTAAGGCCCCAAACGAAATTCTTGCTCGGCATCTACTGGCCACAACTTGACAACAACCCGGGGAATCACTTGACGAATTCCTTCAGAAACTTCGCAGGCTCAGCAAGGATTGTAATCTTAAAGCTGTCACAGCTGAGCAGTACCAGGAGGAGTTAATTCGTGATTCCTTTATTAATGGGATTGCGTCTCCCTTCATACGCCAACGTCTGTTGGAGAATAAAACCCTCGAGTTATAGGCTGCCTATGACCAGGCATGTTCAGTGCGTCAGCGGGAGAAATCTCGGCGGGAATCGCAGAGCGGCGACTATAAAAAGGCCCCAGAGGCTCAGGTAGGTTTACCAATCTCCAATCTCAGAGGGAGAGAAGTAAAAAGTAATCGAAGTGTGACGTCACCAGAAAGCAGGTAAGTGATTGGTTGGTGAGTATTTCTCTCTTTATAAACTTTAACTCTGTGGTTTATAGTTTCTAAAGTCTCTGTGGTGTAGCGGGGACTGTTTATAAACCAGGGCCCTTAAATATACTATTTAACTGTAGTGTAATTGGTGGGATTGATTTGATTTAATTTAATTGCAATTAATTAAAGGGTAAGTCATGGCAGGAGAGCCCGGTGCCATGGTATGCTCCTGCTGCGCTATGTGGGAACTCTTCCTTGTCCCAGACAACTATGTGTGCAGGAAGTGTGTCCAGCTGCAGCTACTGGCAGACCGGATTGCGGCGCTGGAGCTGCGATTGGATTCATACTGGACCATTCGCGAGGCTGAGGACGTCGTGAATAGCACGTTTAACCAGTTGGTCACACCACAGGCAAAGGTTGGACAGGCAAAAAGGGAATGGGTGACAGACAGAGTACTAGGCACAGGCAGGTAGTGCAGAGGTCCCCTGTGCACATCCCCCCCTCAAACAGATACACCACTTTGAGTACTGTTGGGGGGGATGGCTTATCAGAGGAAGGCAGCAGCAGCCAACTCCCTGGCACCAGGGGTGGCTCTGCTGCACAGGACGGGAGGAAAAAGAGGGGTAGAGCTATAGTAATGGGGGATTCTATTGTAGGGGGAATAGATAGGTGTTTCTGCGGCCGCAAACAAGACTCCAGGATGGTGTGTAGCCTCCCTGGTGCAAGGGTCAAGGATGTCTCAGAGCGGCTGCAGAACATCTTGGAAGGGGAGGGTGAACAGCCAGTTGTCGTGGTGCATATAGGTACCAACGATATAGGTAAAAAGCGGGATGAGGTCCTAAAAGCAGAATATAGGGAGTTAGGAGGTAAATTAAAAAATAGGACCTCAAAGGTAGTAATCTCAGGATTGCTACCAGTGCCACTGCTAGTCAGAGTAGAAATAGAAGGATATTTCAGATGAATACGTGGTTAGAGGAATGGTGCCAGGGGGAGGGATTCAAGTTCCTGGGACATTGGAACCGGTTCTGGGGGAGGTGGGACCAGTTCAAACTGGAAGGTTTGCACCTGGGCAGGGCCGGGACTGATGTCCTAGGGGGAGTGTTTGCTAGTGCTTTGGGGAAGGGTTTAAACTAAAATGGCAGGGGGTTGGGAACCTGAGCAGGGGGACAGAGGAAAGGGAAACAAGGATAAAAGCAAAAGATAGGAAGGAGCAAAACAAAAGTGGCAGTCAGAGAAATCAACGGTTTAAATCAAACATGGCCACAGTAAATAATAATTCTAATAGGTCTAAGAGCGTTAAAAAAACAAGCCTGCAGGCTTTGTGTCTTAATGCGAGGAGCATACGTAATAAGGTGGATGAATTAGCTGCGCAAATAGAGGTCAACGAATATGATTTGATTGGGATTACGGAAACATGGCTCCAGGATGGCCAAGGCTGGGAACTCAACATCCAGGGGTATTCAATATTCAGGAAAGATAGGCAAAAAGGAAAGGGAGGTGGGGTAGCATTGCTGATTCAAGAAGGGATTAACACAATTGTAAGGAAGGATATTAGCTCTGATGATGTGGAATCTGTATGGGGAGAACTGAGAAATACCAAGGGGCAGAAAACGTTAGTGGGAGTGGTGTATAGACCTCCAAACAGTAATGCGGAGGTTGGGGATGGCATTAAAAGGGAAATTAGAGAAGCGTGCAATAAGGGCACAGCAATCATCATGGGTGACTTTAATCTACATATAGATTAGGCTAACCAAATTAGTAACAATACTGTGGAGGAGGAATTCCTGGCGTGTTTACAGGATGGTTTCCTGGACCAATATGTCGAGGAACCAACCAGAGATCAGGCCATCTTAGACTGGGTATTATGTAACGAGAAAGGATTAATTAGCAATCTTGTTGTACGAGGCCCCTTGGGTCGGAGCGATCATAATATGATCGAATTCTTCATTAAGATGGAGAATGAAGTAGTCGACTCAGAGACTAGGGTCCTAAATTTAAATAAAGGAAACTACGATGGTCTGAGGCGCGAGTTGGGTAGGATTGATTGGGGAATGTCACTCAAAGGGTTGACAGTGGATAGGCAATGGCAAACATTCAAATACCACATGGATGAACTACAGAATTTGTTCATCCCAGTTTGGCATAAAAATAAAACAAAGAAGGTGACTCAACCGTGGCTAACAAGGGAAATTAGGGCTAGCATAAGATCCGAGGAGAGGACATATAAATTGGCCAGAAAAAGCAGTAAACCTGAGGATTGGGAGCAGTTTAGGATTCAACAAAGGAGGACAAAGGGATTAGTTAAGAAGGGGAAAATAGAATATGAGAGTAAGCTTTCAGGGAACATAAAAACTGACTGTAAAAGCTTTTATAGATATGTGAAGAGAAAAAGATTGGTGAAGTCAAGCGTAGGTCCCTTGCAGTCAGAATCAGGAGAATTTATAATGGGGAACAAAGAAATGGGAGACCTATTTAATAAATACATTTTTAGGTTCTGTCTTCACAAAGGAAGACACAAGTAACCTCCCAGAGATGTCGGGGAACATAGGGTCTGATGAAAGGGAGGAGGAACTGAAAGAAATCAGTATTTGTAGGGAAATGGTGTTAGGGAAATTGATGGGATTGAAGGCCGATAAATCCCCAGGGCCTGATGATCTACATCCTAGGGTACTTCAGGAAGTGGCCCTAGAAATAGTTGATGCTTTGCTGATCATCTTCCAGCATTCGATTCCACCATGGATTGGAGGGTAGCTAATGTTACCACACTATTCAAAAAAGGTGGCAGAGAGAAAACGGGGAATTACAGACCGGTAAGCCTGACATCAGTAGTGGGGAAAATGCTAGAGTCCATTATAAAAGATGTAATAGCAGAGCACTTGGAAAACAGTGACAGGATCGGACAAAGTCAACATGGATTTACAAAAGGTAAATCGTGCTTGACTAATCTGGAATTTTTTGAGGATGTAACTGGTAAAATAGATAAGGGAGAACCAGTGGATGTGGTGTATTTGGACTTTCAGAAGGCTTTCGATAAGGTCCCGCATAAGAGATTAGCTTGTAAAATTAAGGCACATGGGATTGGGGGCAAGGTATTGACTTGGATAGAGAACTGGTTGGCAGACAGAAAGCAAAGAGTTGGAATAAACGGGTCTTTTTCCGAGTGGTAGGCAGTGACTAGTGGGGTACCGCATGTAATGTATATACCTTTTAAGGGGGGAACTACTTTTTACAGCTCATGTGTACTGTAGTACCGGCAGTGACCACACCTGTATATAGCACTGAGTAGTAATCTGTACAGGCAGTTCCACTGTGAGCCACGTTGAGTAAACACCTGTTGTACCATTTCTCCTGCAGTCTGTGTCTTATTATACACAGACACAACATTGACGACGAGGCAAGTTCGAACCTACCTGCAACTCTGCATCACCTCCCGGGGATTCGTTCCTGGAGATCAGTGGATTGGAGGTCAAGGCCAGAGACTCGGGCGTCAACCACGGGCAACCGCCCAGTCATCCAGCAGAGACTCGAGAATTGCGGGGGAGGCTGTCGAGAGCCAGGCTTGGCTTTCCAGTCGAGGTGGTCCAGCGAAACGGGCTGGCAACAGGTAGTGCGCAGACCCTTCCCGGACAGCGGCGGGCTGGAGCCCGACCGAGCAGCACAGCAAAGGGCCGAGCAGCGTCGACGGGGGAGGGAGAGAGAGGGCAGAGCGCACAGGGCGCAGCCGGTGTTCAGGGGCTGAGCAGCGTCGAAGAGAGGGAGAGAAAGACGCGCAGAAACCCGCGAGGCGCCGCCATTGCCATGAGGACCGCCGAGAGCGGCGTTGGCAGCAGCGCAAGAGAAGCGCGCGAAACCTACAGGGCGCCGCCATTGCCATGAGAACTGCCGGGAGCGGCGTTGGCAGCAGCGGGGGAGGAAGGAAAGCACGGGAAACGCCATTTTAAACCACACCCAAAATGCCGAAGAGTGGCAGTATCACCGAATTTGACAATGAAGTCAAAGATTGGACTACATATGTCGAACGAATAGAGGTGTACTGCAAGACAAATGAGGTGTCAGATGACAAGAAAGCGTCGGTATTGTTAAATTTAATGGGTGCAAAGACGTATGGGTTATTACGAAATCTAGTAACCCCAACGAAGCCAATGGAAAAGAGTTTTGAAGACATAGTAACGATACTACAGGAACATTTAAACCCCACACCGCTGCTGATAGCAGAAAGATTCAAGTTTCACAAACGAAACCAGCATAAGGATGAAAGCAATGCTGATTATTTAACAGAACTGCGCAAACTATCGAAACACTGCCAGTTTGGCGCGGGACTGGCAGATACCTTAAGGGACAAGTTTGTGTGTGGGCTTCAAAGTGAAGGAACCCAGAAATGGCTTTTATCTGAAAAGGACCTTACGCTGGAAAAGGCTTTCAGCATTGCGGTATCATATGAAGCAGCAGCACGGGGCGCTGCAGAGATACAACAGAAACCGCAAGAATATGGCACAAACGAAATGTCATACGGAACAGAGAACTGCTATCGCTGCGGCAGAACAACACACGACCAGAATGATTGCTGGTTCAAAGACAAAGTGTGCAGACAGTGTGGAAAAGTAGGACACATAGCACGAGTCTGCAGGTCGGGAAAGAAAACCAGCAATAAGAAACCTACCAAAGGAAAGTACAAGAAGGTACATAAGATGACGGAGAATAGTTCAGATGAACAAAAGAGTGATACCGACTCCGAAAGCAGGGAACTGAGTTGTCTGAAACTACATAATGTGATCACAACAGAGGATCACCGAACCATTTGGGTCACTCTCAAGTTAGCAGGAGTCCAGGTAAAGATGGAATTGGACACAGGATCAGCCCGAACAGTCATAAACCGACAGGACTACGAGCGGCTATTCTCACACATACCCTTGAGAGACACACAATTTATTTTGAAGACGTACACGGGACAAAAAGTCTACCCCAAAGGAAAAATAAGGGTGACCGTTATATATAACGGTAAGGAAACACCAAAACTAGACCTGTCTGTATTGCAAGATGGAGGACCACCATTACTGGGACGTGAATGGATCTAGAAAATACAACTGGATTGGCATTCCATACAGGCACTGACTGTGGCTGACAAAAAGGATGACGACGTCACACCTGGGCGACTGTCAAAGATCCTAACTGACGCGAAAGAAGTGTTCCAGCAAGGATTCGGAACACTGAAAGGCATGACAGCGACGATTAAAATTGAAGAAAACGCAAGCCCAAAATTTTTTAAGGCCAGACCGGTACCTTATGCGATCTGCCCAGCCGTCGAAGCAGAGCTGGAGAGTCTGGAACGTTCAGGTGTACTGTCCAAGGTAGACTGGAGCGAGTGGGCTACACCCATCATCCCTGTGATGAAAAAGTCGTTGAGCAGCACGCCTGGGGAACCAAGGAAGGTTCGCATCTGTGGGGACTTTAAGGTAACAGTGAACCCGGTCCTTCACACCGTACAATATCCACTTCCGCGGATTGAAGATATTTTCACCTCGCTATCTGGAGGGAAACGCTTCGCTAAGATTGATCTGGCCCAGGCGTATCTGCAAATGGAGGTAGAAGAAGCATCAAAAAAATACGTCACAATCAACACCCATAAAGGTCTTTACCAATACAACCGGCTGGTATTCGAGGTAGCATCAGCTCCGGCTATTTGGCAGAGGGCAATGGAACAAGTCCTGCAAGGGATCCCAGGGACCCAGTGTTATTTGGACGACATCCTGGTCACGGGCGAAAATGACAATGATCACCTTGCTAACCTGGAGCAGGTGCTCACTAGATTGCAGGAATATGGGCTCCGAGCTAACCGCCCCAAATGCGAGTTTTTTAGAAAACAGATCTCGTATTGTGGCCACGTTATCGATAGAGGGGTTACATAAGTCCCCAGAGAAGATTGAGGCAGTAGTCAAGGCTCTAGCACCGGAAAATGTGTCTCAACTGAGGTCGTTCCTCGGGCTGGTAAACTACTACCATAAGTTCTTGCCAAATTTGTCTACAATACTACACCCACTGAACACCCTACTGCAAACTGGGGTGCCATGGAAGTGGAGTGATGAATGTAGACGAGCTTTCCAGAAGAGCAAAACACTAATCACATCGAAAGAGGTATTGGCCCATTACAACCCAGCATAACCAATTCGGTTGGCATGTGATGCGTCACCCTACGGCATTGGAGCGGTGCTGTCGCACAAATTCTCGGATGGCTCAGCGAGGCCATTGGCCTTTGCGTCACGATCACTAACCTCAGCCGAGCGTAACTACGCCCAGATTGACAGGGAGGCCCTCAGCCTAGTGTGGGGAGTGAAAAAGTTCAATCACTATCTGCATGGGCAGAAATTCACCTTGCTGACTGATCACCAGCCTCTTGTCTCCATTTTTAATCCGAAGAAGGGCGTTCCGGTGATGACTGCGCAACGACTACAAAGATGGTCACTTTTTCTAGGGGCGCGCCACTATGAGATTGAATATAAGGGCACGAAAAGAGCATGGAAATGCTGATGGGCTATCACGCCTGCCACTGCCTACTGCGGAGGAAGCACCAGCAGTGGATCCTGTCGAAATATTCCATTCGACTATAGTTGAATACCTACCGGTAACTAACGCTTGTATCGAAAAGGAAACCCGAAATGACCCGACACTGTCTCGGGTATATGATTTGACGGTGAAGGGATGGCCAGCACATGGCGACTCACTGTTGCCAGCATTCTCGACAAGGAGAGAACAGCTGTCAGTGTGCCGGGGGACCTTGATGTGTGGATCCCGAGTGGTAATTCCACCCAAGTTAAGGGATAGAGTGCTCAATGAGCTTCATGAGGGTCACCTGTGAGGGGTAAAAATGAAAAGCCTAGCCAGGGCTTGTGTGGTGGCCAGGAATCGATAAACAAATCGAGGACCTGACCAAGAGCTGCTCAGGATGCCAGAAAGTCCAAAATGCACCACCACATGCCCCTCTACACCCATGGGAGTGGCCCTCATCTCCATGGCAATGGGTGCATATTGATTTTGCTGGTCCATTCATGGACTCAATGTTTTTAATAGCCGTGGATGTGCACTCGAAATGGCCTGAGGTCATCAAAATGTCCTCCACCACCACAGAGAAAACGATTGCAGTCTTACGGACCATTTTTGCCAGGAATGGCTTGCCAGAACAGATTTGCTCCGACAACGGACCACAGTTTGTGTCCGAAGAGTTCCGGAGGTTCTTGAAAAAGAATGGGGTAAGGCATTACACATCCACCCTGTATCATCCAGCCACAAATGGATTGGCTGAGAGGTTCGTACAAACCTTTAAGAAGGCAATAAAGGCTATGTACAATGATAACATTCCACTGCAGCACATGGTGGACAATTTCCTGTTCGCCTACCGGAATGCGACACATGCAGTCACCAACCAGGCCCCAGCCATGATGTTCTTTAACCGAAGGTTAAGATCTCGCCTGGATTTGCTCAGACCAAATGTACGAAGAGATGTTGAGAGTAAGCAATTCCAGCACATCCATGAGAAGCCAACAAGGAGCTTCAATGTAGGGCAACCAGTCTTGGCTCGCGACTACCGAACAGAAACATGGCAGCCAGGAACGATGTGCACACGGCAGGGCCCACTACTGTACACAGTGGACATTGGGGAGAGCATCGTGAGACGCCATGCTGACCAGATCCTAGAGTCACAGGAACAAGTCAACCCCATGCCTCGCCCATACGTACCTGGTGATGAACCCGACGTACAGGTCGCATCTACCCCAGAAACAGTAGCATCGGAAGCTGATGAACCAACCGACGACAGGGGGCCAGAATTGCCTCCGCACCAAGAGCAAGACACTCGGGAAAGGCGCTATCCAGAAAGGATCAGGAGGCCTCCCCAAAGACTGAATATATAAATAGACTATTTTCAGCTCATGTTGCATGTTAAAAGCGTTAATTGTAATTAGTTTGATATTTAATTGTTAAATGAGTGTTATGGTACTGTTCATCTAAAAGGGGAGGAATTGTAACGTGTATATACCTTTAAGGGGGGAAACTACTTTTTACAGCTCATGTATACTGTAGTACCGGCAGTGACCACACCTGTATATAGCACTGAGCAGTAATCTGTACAGGCAGTTCCACTGTGAGCCACGTTGAGTAAACACCTGTTGTACTGTTTCTCCTGCAGTCTGTGTCTTCTTATACAGAGACACCACACCGCAGGAATCGGTTCTTGGACCCCAGCTATTCACAATATATATTAATGATCTAGACAAGGGAACTAGATGTAATATCTCCAAATTTGCAGACGACACAAAGCTGGGTGGGCGTGTGTGCTGTGAAGAGGATGCCGAGAAACTCCAGGATGATTTGGACAGGTTGGGTGATTGGGCAAAAGCATGGCAGATGCAATATAACGTGGATAAATGTGAGGTTATCCACTTTGGTGGCTAAAACAGGAAGGCAGATTATTTTCTGAATGGCAATAGACTGGGAGAAGGGCAAGTGCAACGAGACCTGGGTGTCCTTGTGCACCAGTCGCTGAAGGTAAGCATGCAAGTGCAGCAGGCGGTTCAGAAGGCAAATGGCATGTTGTCCTTCGTAGCGAGAGGGTTTGAGTACAGGAACAAGGATGTCTTGCTGCAGTTATACAGGGCCTTGGTGAGACCACACCTTGAGTATTGTGTGCAGTTTTGGTCGCCTTAGCTGAGGAAGGATGTTCTTGCCATGGAAGGAGTGCAGTGAAGATTCACCAGGTTGATACCTGGGATGGCAGGAATGACGTATGAGGAGAGATTGGGACGATTGGGCTTGTACTCACTGGAATTTAGAAGATTGAGAGGATCTCATTGAAACTTATAAAATTCTGACAGGACTGGACAGACTAGATGCAGGAAGGATGTTCCTGATGGTTGGGGAGTCCAGAACCAGGGGTCACAGTCTAAGGATAAGGGGTAGGCCATTAAGGACAGAAATGAGGAGGAATTTCTTCACCCAGAGAGTGGTGAACATGTGGAATTCTCTACCACAGCAGACAGTAGAGGCCAATACATTAAATATATTCAAGAAGGAGTTGGATATATTTCTTAAGGCTAAGGGGATTAAGGGGTATGGGGAGAAAGCAGGGACCGGGTACTGAATTTGGATGATCAGCCATGATTGCATTGAATGGCGGAGCAGGCTCGAGGGGCCGAATGGCCTACTCCTGCTCCTATCTTCTATGTTTCCCTGGACTTAGCAAAGTGGAATGCAGATACCTATCTTTTAGCTCGTGCACGGGCTGCTGCTATCACTTTTAATGACTCCTTCGATAGGTCTCGGGCGGAAGCCCTCACTGATGATGACTCTAACCTAGCGGATGACAACCCTACCCTCGAAGCCTTCACTGATGACGACCCCGCCCTAGCGGCATCTTGGCAATCTGGAAGGAAGTGTTTCTTCTGTGGAGGTGCGTTCCATTATATGAAATTTTGTCCTGCTCGTAACGCAACCTGCAATCATTGCAGCAAGAAAGGTCACTTTTCTAAGGAATGCCAGTCAAGAGCCTCTGTTAGTAACAAAGGCCACTTTTCTAAGGTATACCGGTCGAGAGCTCTTTTTAATTTTGCAGCTACTATCGTTAAAACTGCTCCTCCCCCAAGAGGCACTACTAAGGTTACAGCTGCTATCTATGAAACTGCTCCTCCCCCAAGAACCACTACTATGGTTCCAGCTTTCAAGGGTAAAACTGCTCCTCCTCCCATCACAGCTGTTTTTCCCCAAAGTCTGTCCCATGCAGCCACGAAGGTTTCAGTAAATGGACACATTTTGAGCGCACTAATCGACTCATGCAGCTCTGACAGCTTCATTAGTGAGCGGGCTGTCAGTAAGTTAAAACTGCGTATTTACCCCTCAGACAGGGAAATTGCAATGGCTCTGACGACACTGACCACCAACTCTTCCGGCTTTTGCCTTTTGACCTTATTCTCAATGACACCACTTATTTCTCCACCGGGCTCGGGGTGCTCAGAAACCTATGCAGCGAAGTGCTCCTGGGACAGGATTTCCAGAAACAACACAAAAGACTCGCTTTCGAGTTTGGAGGGTCAAAGCCGGAGCTTACTATTTCCAAAGTACCGTTTTGTGCGCTTTCGGCGGCTTCGCTCAACGAGCCCTACTTGTTTGCCAATCTTTCCCCCAGATGTAAGCCCATAGTCACTAAATCACGATGTTTCAGCCAAGATGATCGGTCCTTTATTGAGGCAGAAATCTCTCGCCTTCTAGCTGACGGTATCATTGAGCCATGTTCATCTTCCTGGCGGGCTCAAGTCATCATTGTTAAAAATCCTCTGAGGCAACACAAGAAACGTCTTTGCATCGATTACTCGCAAACTATTAACCAGTATACCAACCTGGATGCCTACCCACTACCACGCATTGATGATATGGTCAATAACCTTGCCAACTACAAGGTATTTTCAACTTTTAATTTAAAGAGCGCATATCATCAATTACCGTTAAAGGACTCTGACAAAAAGTATACGGCCTTTGAGGCCAATGGTCGGCTTTATCAGTTTTGTCGCATTCCATTTGGGGTCACCAATGGGGTGGCCGTCTTTCAGCGGGCAATGGATAGCCTAGTCAAACAGGAGAACTTAACGGACACTTTTCCATATCTAGATAATATCACAGTTGCTGGTCATGACCAAGAAGGAGCATGATGCCAATCTCCAGAAATGTTTTGACGTTCTCAGTTGTCGCAACTTAACCTTAAATGAGCCCAAATCTGTGAAATCAGTACCATCAGTCAACATCCTTGACTACTGGGTGGGCAACGGTGTCATCAAATCGGATCTGGAGCGACTTCGTCCACTTCAGGAGCTCCCTCCCCCTACGAATCTCGGGTCTCTTCGTCGGGTACTTGGCATGTTCGCCTATTATGCGAAGTGGATACCCCACTTCTCCAACAAGATCCAGCCCCTGCTTCACGCGAAGTCATTTCCATTGGAGGCAACGGCTATTTCAGCTTTCAACCTCCTCAAGCGACAACTGGAAAAAGCCACGCTTAGTTCCATTAATGAAAATCTTCCTTTCGTGGTCAAGTGCGATGCAAAGGAGGTGACGATTTCTGCTACCTTGAATCAAGGTGGTCGACCCATTGCATTTCTGTCCAGAACTTTGCAGGGTAGCGAGCTCCATTATCCTCCTATCGAGAAGGAGGCTACGGCCATCATCAAAGCTGTACGTAAATGGAGTCATTTTCTCGCTCGTCGCCATTTCACACTTATAACCGATCAGCGCTCCGTGGCCTTTATGCTGGATAACCGGAAACACGCTAAGATCAAAATACAACTCTGGAGGATGGAATTGGCCGCCTTTGGATACACCATACATTTTCGATCCGGCAAAGAGAATGTGGCCCCGGATACCCTCACGTGGGCATTCTGCTCCTCTGTCAACTTCCATTTTTGCGGATCTTCATATTGACTTCTGCCACCCTGGAGTTACCCGCATGTTGCACTTTGTGCGATCTAAAAATCTCCCATTTTCTACGGAAGATGTGAAAAGAACATGCTCCTCCTGTAGAATTTGTACGGAATTAAAACCGCAATGCTTCCGTCCATTGGATGGCTCGCTCATACACGCTATGCAGCCTATGCAGTGACTCAGCATTGACTTTAAAGGGCCATTGCCTTTCTCAACGCAAAACACCTATTTACTTACTATGGTGGATGAATATTCACGCTTTCCCTTTGCTTTCCCCTGTCCCAATATGCTTACTTCCACAGTGATCAAATGCCTTGATCAAGTCTTTTCCCTTTGCGGCATGGCCAATTTCATCCACTCTGATCGGGGTCCCTCCTTCATGTCAAGCGAACTCAAAAGTTATCTTTCCCAACGGGGAATCACCACAAGTAAAACAACACCGTACCATCCCATCGGTAATGGACAGGTTGAGAGATACAACGCTATCATTTGGAACGCTGTTCGTCTTGCACTGAGGTCACGCAACCTACCAGACCAGCAGTGGGAAGCTATGTTCCCTGACGTGTTGCATTCCATCAGGTCTCTTCTTTCTACATCCACCAATGTCACATCTCACGAGCGATTCTTCAGGTTCCAGCATCGCTCCACTCATGGGACGTCCCTACCGTCATGGTTGGCAGCTCCCGGCCCTGTGCTGCTCCGAAGATTCATCCGATCTTCCAAAAACGATCCCCTCGTCGACGAGGTGGAACTCACGGACGTTAATCCCACGTACGCGCACGTGCGGTACCCAGATGGCCGGGAGTCCACCGTTTCGCTCTGAGATCTGGCTCCCTGTCCAACCGGTCCCACGGACCCAACTGATAGAGGGACCCACGGTAATGATGCCGACACTCTGCGCTCCTTTGAAGATGTCGCCCTACCTGGGACATCAAGAGATCTGCCGGCTACCCCACCGGATCCACTCAGGGAGCCGAGCGCTACCCATGGGATGGCCACCCGAAGCCAGGATGCCGGTCAAACCCCAGCTATCAAACAAGATGAAGCAAGCTGCGCCTGTGGGGACCCGCACCCGGAGTCACGATCTCCCCAGTCTCCCTCAGGTCGATCAGGCGACACGGGCCCTGTCGATCTACCAGTACGGATCAAGTGGCCCAGGGACGAAGACACGGTCTGGGGAGACGTGCCTTCCAGCCATAAACAAAGATCTAAAAGACTGCGGCTATTCGTGGTCTGCCTAACCCGTTAGGAGGAAGTCGTCGGACTTCCAAATCTTTTAGGCAGGAAGAATGTTATAAATCTTATCATCTTGAGGAAACGACTCATGAAATAACACTGGACGGCCAGCTGGTGGCGCCGTCCAAGGAGTATAAATACTCCGGCGTGGGCCCAGCTTGCCCAGGGACATTTTGTAAGACAGGAACTAGTGAAGTACAACTAGACCTCCATGTTTTGAAACAAGTTGATTAAAGCCTTGCTTTATACTCGAACCAAGTGCATAGTGAGTTTTATTACGTCACTCCCCATGAAAAAAATGGTCAAGAAATCCTGAAACATGACACTGGATCTGTATTAAATTCTGGATTTGATGCAGAAGACAAGAGCAAAGACCAGAAACACTCGGACTCCTGGAAGAGAAAATTTCAATATTGTTTCTCCCTTAGCCTCCCCAAACACCTCACCTCATAGCCACGATTTTTAGCAGAATCAGAGTGATGGTAAAAATGATCGTTCCTGTGACTCCCTTACTGACTTGAGGATGACTTGGTTCTCAGACCTTTTGTTTCTCGGTATTGGCAGATTTCTAAATCCCATACAGATCGGATCTCGGTTAAAGATCACGTAGCACATGGTGATGCAGAGAGATCTTCGTACGACTCTTGAGGGGGCTGTGTTTGTAAAGTCTGAGAGCACTCCTGGCATCTAGGAAAACCTATGTTGTCCATATTTTATATAATATATATAAATAAATAAAGACTATAAAGTCAACTCTGAAGTTTTGGTGCTTTATTCCCACCTGAGATCTGAATCATCTTGTGATCAAATTTCAGTCAGAGCTATTCGAACCTATGGATTTAAAACTTTCAGTTTGCGTGTCTTTATTTTGGTATGAAAAGATAGTGAGCTGCAGACTTTGGTAGAACAGCTGTATCTTGCATGCAACTAGGTCAGTTTTTAGGACCTGTTTCTCATTTTTGCCAGAAATTGTGTCCTGAGGAATGACTGTGCTGATATTTTATTGCCACCTTTTTTTTTACCGCATTGAAAGGAAATCTTGTGTGGTTAATGTGTACCTTATCTTTGAAAAGAGGACCAAGAACTTACTCCCTCTGAGGAACAAATTCATCACTAAACCGTTCAATAGAGTGATAAAATGTATTTCTTTGTGTTTCTCTCTGATGGGGAGGATCCACAGGGGAAAGTCTTATCCTTAGTCTTCTCCTCTGGGCAACTCTTTGCCCTGTATTTAAAGGGAAGCGATCTATAAGACACTTGCTGGGAGTAATTTGCATGTTGGCATCAAGCATTGTTCTCTTTTTGTGACAACTCAGGACAACATTTCAGCACTAAGGTACTCCAGAGTCTCACTGCCAATTTCTATACTACGTTGGTCTACTCCTATTTGTATGTGGAATAAACGAGGAAAAATGTTAGATTACCATCCTAGGTATGGCCTTCCTCATTATCAATGCAGGGCCAAGTTTTTCACCTCTACAAATGGTTAGATTTCACCAGGATCCATAGCAGCTGAAGTCCTACATATAATTCATTTGGAGTAAGTGTTTATTTTGAAAGTACTGAATTTGTATTGTTTATAGTTCGAAACAAGAGCTGAGTTACCCAACCTAATTTTTCCAAATCGGGTTTTGGATTAGTGGAGTAGTTGTTTGCTGAGATGGGAAATGTAGAGTAGTGCGCTACACTGGACAAAGGTGAATGGTAGCACATGGCTTCAAACAGTTGGATGATCTATTTGCATTTTCTGATGCAAGCAATTGTGCACAGTGCATTTCACTTCATTTTAAATTGTATGAGATGGTAATTGTGCCCTTGTGAATGGTGGAGAACAGGACAGAATTTGAGTGAACACAACAGGAGCGACAATATTTTTGTTTGATTAGATGTCTTATTTCCCATCAAAACATTCTTGCTGTACTTTAGATTACCATAAATAAATTTAGACTGATCAAAACATACTTTTAATGGTGTTTAATAGCGATAATCTAGCACCATTTGCCATTGATTATGATATACTGTACAGTGCAACACTCAATCCATTGTCCTCACTTTATGAAATCTGCAGGGCATATCCATGTCTTTGTTGAGAATATAATAAATTATGCGAATTAGACCAAATCTGCCATTAATTTGATTAGAAAATATCAACAGGTGCCTGGTGCATCTTAGATTACCTGTGCAATGGCAATGATAACACACACACTAGTATTATAATGTACTTTATTCTTTTAATATGGAATCAGTAGTAAGCATCACTATTTTCACACGATAAATTTAGAGGAAGAAGGCTGTTAAGGGAGTGCTACAGGAGAGATGACTGCACTTAAACTAAGCAGGCACTTTGAGACTTGCTATGAACATTTAGGCATCTATTAAGAATCATTTAAAATACATAATTGGGAATTGGGGGTAAAATTGGATCCCAGATGCAACTGCTCGTAAATTAGAAGGTGGTCAATCGGTTGGTATGGGCACAGAAACTCATAGGGGCTGGATTTTCCCGGGTCCAACCCGCATGGTGCGGGGGGACCCGAGAGACGGTGAGAAACCCGGAAGTTCGGGTTTCCGGCATGCCATAGAGTTTTAATCCCACAGCACGCTTGCAACTGAAAGGGCAGGCTTCCTGCCCGGAAATCAGCCTTATTGACAGGGTGGCTTCCAGACGTGCGGGGAAGGCAGACCAGGAAGCCACAGGACCAGGTAGGTGCAGGGCCCAGGATGGTTGGGGTGGGGGGCTCCCATCCCTCGGAGGAGAGGGGGGGTTTCCATCCCCCGGGGAGTGTCCGAACCCCCACCCCAGGGCTGAGTCGCGATCCCGGGGGTGGTGGTTTGGGGGGGATGGTGGGGGAGCTTGGAGGGGCCGGGATGAAGCACTCCTCCTCCCGGCCCACAAGGATTGCTCTCCGATACTGAGGTCACCTCGTTGCAGCCACCGGGAATCAGGATCCCCAGCCGCCTGCAGTAAAACCTGCACGACAGGTTAAAGTAGAGGCTTCAGGCCTCATTAGAATATTTAAATTGCCAACCCGCCTCCTGGCAGCACATTGGCAGCCCCCCCCCCCACTCCCTTGCCTGAGTGAAAGGTGAAAGTGGGCGGGTTGGGGTCGGGTTTTACAATTTTACAACTTTCACTTACCCCCATGCCTCCAACCCACCCGTCCTTGTGAAAATTCCGGCCATACATTCAGAACCAGATGCTGGAGCCAGGAAATACACTATGGGCCAAGAAAGGAGGCATATTTACAATAAAATGTACATACATGAACATAAGCAACATTAGGAATAAGATACTGCAGCTGTAAAACATATAACAGTAAAAAGTTATTTCAATAAGAAGACCATTATAGAAGAAATGAGAACCATAATAGGTACAAGCCTGGCTAAGACAGAGAATGAACATAAAAGTATTCACAAAGAAAGACATTAGCACATGCCTTCCCTGAGTAACGATAACCCAAGTAGAATTAAAGATTTTCATATAAATGAGAGGCTAAAAAAAAATCCCCATGTGGTATTTATCCCAGGGTGCAAAGAGAGGCTGAAGGAGATTTGTGAGGCATTGATGGTCATTATGAGGAGAGCCATGAACACTGGGGAAGTGCCAGTAGATTTGTAACATGCTAATGTGGTACTCCTTTTCAAAAATGGTGATAAAGCAGACACAGGCAGCTACAGGCCAAGTAGTCTCACTTCAACACTGTAAAATAATGGAACCAAATATCAGAAGTAAACTTGAGGATAATCGATACAATAATAAACTAGTTAACAATAG
This sequence comes from Somniosus microcephalus, assembly GCF_052327205.1. NCBI lineage: Eukaryota > Metazoa > Chordata > Chondrichthyes > Squaliformes > Somniosidae > Somniosus > Somniosus microcephalus. The sequence continues at coordinate 157,216,686 of NC_140989.1, read as the reverse complement.
CCAACAAAGATTCAGAAGGGCTGAACCTGCCTGTTGGGGAGGGTTTAAACTAAGTGCCAGGGGTCGGGAATCTGTGCAGGGAGACAGAAGAAAGGGAAGCAAGGATAGAAACAAAAGACAGGAAGGAGAAAAGCAAGAGTGGAAGGCAGAGAAATCAAGGGTGTGAATCAAACAGGGCTGCAGTAAATAATAATTCTAAAAGGACTAAGAGTGTTAAAAAATCAAGCCTGAAGGCTTTGTGTCTTAATGCAGGAGCATTCGTAATAAGGTGGATGAATTAGCTACGCAAATAGATGTAAACGGATATGATATAATTAGGATTACGGAGACATGGCTCCAGGGTGACCAAGACTGGGAATTCAACATCCAGGGGTATTCAATATTCAGGAAGGACAGGAAAAAAGGAAAAGGAGGTGGGGTAGCATTGCTGGTTAAAGAGGAGATTAACACAATAGTAAGGAAGGATATTAGCTCTGATGATGTGGAATCTGTATGGGCAGAGCTGAGAAATACCATGGGGCAGAAAACGTTAGTGGGAGTTGTATACAGACCCCCAAACAACAATGCTGAGGTTGGGGATGGCATTGAACAGGAATTTGAGATGTGTGCAATAAGGGCACAGCAGTTATCATGGGTGACTTTAATCTACATATAGATTGGGCTAACCAAATTAGTAACAATACTGTGGAGGAGGAATTCCTAGAGTGTATATGGGATGGTTTTCTGGACCAATATGTCGAGGAACCAACTAGAGATCAGGCCATCTTAGACTGGGTATTATGTAATGAGAAAGGATTAACTAGCAATCTTGTGCGAGGCCCCTTGGGGAGGAGCGATCATAATATGATAGAATTCTTCATTAAGATGGAGAATGAAGTACGATAGCAAAATACTGCAGATGTTGGAAATCCGAAACAACAACAGAAAATGCTGGAAAAACTCAGCAGGTCAGGCAACATCCGTGGAGAGAAATTTGAGTTGACGTTTCGGGTTTGACCCTTCTTCAAAACTGGAGAGAAAAGGAACTAGATCGAAGGCAGGGCTGCGATCGGACAAAAGAATAAAAGACCCAAAAGAAGTAAAAGAGATTAGAAGCTAGACGAGATGGTAATATGCTGGGATTAGGTGTAAAGTGTACTGGCAGGGCGAAAGATAGCTGCCAGGTGTGAGAGAGAAACAAAAGGAAAGGGGGGGGGGGGGAGGAAAGGAGTGGAAAAATATAAGTAAAAATGAAATAGGGGCCGAGGTTATGATCTGAAATTGTTGAACTCGATATTGAGACCGGAAGGCTGCAGAGTGCCTAATCGGAAGATGAGGTGCTGTTCCTCGAGTTTACGTTGAGCTTCCGTGGAACAGTACAAGAGGCCAAGGACGGTGAGGTCCGAGTGGGAATGGAGCGGTGAATTGAAATGACAGGCGACCGGAAGCTCGGGGTCACCCTTACGGACTGAACGGAGGTGTTCCGCAAAGCGGTCACCCAATCTGCGTTTGGTCTCCCCAATGTAGAGGAGACCGCATCGTGAGCAGCGAATACAGTATACTAGATTGCGAGAAGTACAAGTAAATCGCTGTTTCACCTGGAAGGGGTGTTTGGGGCCCTGGACAGTGGGGAGGGGGGAGGTATAGGGGCAGGTGTTCCATCTCCTCCGCTTGCACGGGAAGGTGCCAGGCGAAGGGGAAGGGCTGTTTGGGGTGATAGAGGAGTGAACTAGGGTGTCTCGGAGAGAGCGGTCCCTGCGGAATGCTGAAAGGGGAGGGGAGGGGAAGATACGTTTGGTGGTGGGATCACTTTGGAGGTAGCACTCCATTCTCTTAGATCCAACCCTGACATTGTCATTAAACCCGCTGACAAGGGTGGTGCTGTTGTTGTTTGGCATACAGACCTCTACCTAGCGGAAGCTGAACGCCAACTCTCCGACACCTCCTCCCACCTCCACCTGGACCATGACCCCACTACCGAACATCAAACCACCGTTTCCAAGACTGTCACTGACCTCATCTCCTCTGGAGATCTTCCCCCCGCTGCCACCAACCTCATAGTTCCCCAACCCCGCACAGCCCGCTTCTACCTCCTTCCCAAGATCCACAAACAGGACTGCCCTGGTAGACCCATCGTTTCAGCCTGTTCTTGCCCCACGGAACTTATCTCTTCCTATCTTGACTCTATCTTTTCTCCCCTTGTCCAGTCTCTTCCCACCTACATCTGCGACTCTTCGGACGCCCTCCGCCACTTTAACAGTTTCCAGTTTCCTGGCCCCAACCGCTTCCTTTTCACCATGGACGTACAATCCCTCTACACCTCCATCCCCCACCCGGATGGCCTGAGGGCACTCCGCTTCTTCCTTGAACAGAGGCCCGACCAGTCCCCATCCACCACGACCCTCCTCCGCCTGGCTGAACTTGTTCTCACATTGAACAACTTCTCCTTTGACTCCACTCATTTCCTCCAAATCAAAGGTGTTGCCATGGGTACCCGCATGGGTCCTAGCTATGCCTGCCTTTTCGTGGGCTATGTGGAACAATCTTTGTTCCAGTCCTACTCGGGTCCCCTCCCTCACCTCTTTTTCCGATACATTGATGACTGTATCGGTGCCGTTTCCTGCTCTCGCCCCGAACTTGACAATTTCATTCACTTTGCCTCCAATTTCCACCCTTCCCTCACCTTCACATGGTCCATCTCTGACTCTTCCCTTCCCTTCCTCGACTTCTCCGTCTCCATCTCTGGGGATAGGTTATCGACCAATATTTACTACAAGCCCACTGACTCCCACAGCTACCTGGACTACACTTCCTCCCACCCCGCTTCCTGTAAGGACTCTATTCCATTCTCCCAGTTTCTCCGCCTCCGCCGTATCTGCTCCGACGATGCCACCTTCCACACCAGTGCTTCAGACATGTCTTCCTTTTTCCGCAACCGAGGATTCCCCTCTACCGTGGTTGACACTGCCCTCGACCGTGTCAGTTCTATCTCCCGCACCTCTGCCCTCACCCCTGCCCCTCCCTCCCGGAACCACGATAGGGTTCCCCTTGTCCTCACCTTTCACCCCACCAGCCTCCACATTCAACGGATCATCCTCCGGCATTTCCGCTACCTCCAAAGTGATCCCACCACCAAACGTATCTTCCCCTCCCCTCCCCTTTCAGCATTCCGCAGGGACCGCTCTCTCCGAGACACCCTAGTCCACTCCTCTATCACCCCAAACAGCCCTTCCCCTTCGCCTGGCACCTTCCCGTGCAAGCGGAGGAGATGGAACACCTGCCCCTATACCTCCCCCCTCCCCACTGTCCAGGGCCCCAAACACCCCTTCCAGGTGAAACAGCGATTTACTTGTACTTCTCGCAATCTAGTATACTGTATTCGCTGCTCACGATGCGGTCTCCTCTACATTGGGGAGACCAAACGCAGATTGGGTGACCGCTTTGCGGAACACCTCCGTTCAGTCCGTAAGGGTGACCCCGAGCTTCCGGTCGCCTGTCATTTCAATTCACCGCTCCATTCCCACTCGGACCTCACCGTCCTTGGCCTCTTGTACTGTTCCACGGAAGTTCAACGTAAACTCGAGGAACAGCACCTCATCTTCTGATTAGGCACTCTGCAGCCTTCCGGTCTCAATATCGAGTTCAACAATTTCAGATCATAACCTCGGCCCCTATTTCATTTTTACTTATATTTTTCCACTCCTTTCCTCCCCCCCCCCCCCCCCTTTCCTTTTGTTTCTCTCTCACACCTGGCAGCTATCTTTCGCCCTGCCAGTACACTTTACACCTAATCCCAGCATATTACCATCTCGTCTAGCTTCTAATCTCTTTTACTTCTTTTGGGTCTTTTATTCTTTTGTCCGATCGCAGCCCTGCCTTCGATCTAGTTCCTTTTCTCTCCAGTTTTGAAGAAGGGTCAAACCCGAAACGTCAACTCAAATTTCTCTCCACGGATGTTGCCTGACCTGCTGAGTTTTTCCAGCATTTTCTGGAGAATGAAGTAGTTGACTCAGAGACTAGGGTCCTGAATTTAAATAAAGGAAACTACGATGGTATGAGGCACGAGTTGGCTAGGATGGATTGGGGAATGTTACTTAAAGGGCTGATGGTGGATAGGCAATGGCAAACATTTAAAGATCGCATGGATGAAATACAGAATTTGTTCATCCCTGTTTGGCATAAAAATAAAAAAGAAAGGTGACTCAACCGTGGCTAACCAGGGAAATTAGGGATAGCATAAGATCCAAGGAGAGGACATATAATTTGGCCAGAAAAAGCAGCAAACCTGAGGATTGGGAGCAGTTTAGGATCCAGCAAAGGACAAACTGATTAATTAAGAGGGGGAAAATAGAGTGTGAGAGTAAGCTTGCAGGCAACATAAAAACTGACTGTAAAAGCTTCTATAGATATGTGAAGAGAAAAAGATTGGTGAAGTCAAGCGCAGGTCCCTTGCCATCAGAATCAGTGGAATTTATAATGGGGAACAAAGAAATGGCAGACCAATTAAATACATACTTTGGTCTGTCTTCACAAAGGAGGACATAAATAACCTCCCAGAGATGTCAGGGAACATAGGGTCTAATGAGAGGGAGGAATGAGCAAAATCATTATTTGTAGGGAAATGGTGTTAGGGAAATTGACGGGATTGAAGGGCAATAAATCCCCAGGGCCTGACAATCTACATCCTAGGGTACTTAAGGAAGTGGCCTTAGAAATAGTAGATGCATTGCTGGTCATCTTCCAAAGTTCTATAAACTCTGGAACAGTTCCCATGGATTGGAGAATAGCTAATGTAACCCCACTATTTAAAAAAAAGGTGGTAGAGAGAAAATGGGGAATTATGGACCGGTAAGCCGGGCATTGGTAGTGGGGAAAATGCTAAGAGTCCATTATAAAAGATGTAATAGCAGTGCACTTGGAAAACAGTGACAGGATCGGACAAAGTCAATATGGATTTACAAAAGGTAAATCATGCTTGACTAATCTACAGGAATTTTTTGAGGATGTAACTGGTAGAATAGATAAGGGAGAACCAGTGGATGTGGTGTATTTGGACTTTCAGAAGGCTTTTGATAAGGTCCCGCATAAGAGATTAGCGTGCAAAGTTAAAGCACATGGGATTGGGGGTAAGGTACTGACTTGGATAGAGAACTGGTTGATAGACAGGAAGCAAAGAGTTGGAATAAATGGGTCTTATTCCGAGTGGCAGGCAGTGACTAGTGGGGTACCGCAGGGATCGGTGCTCGGACCCCAGCTATTCACAAAATATATTAATGATCTAGACGAGGGAACTAGATGTAATATCTCCAAGTTTGCAGATGACACAAAGCTGGGTGGGCGTGTGTGCTGTGAGGAGGATGCAGAGAAACTCCAGTATGATTTGGACTGGTTGGGTGATTGGGCTGATGCAGTATAATGTGGATAAATGCGAGGTTATCTACTTCGGTCGCAAAAACAGGAAGACAGATTATTATCTGAATGGCAATAGATTGGGAAAAGGGGAAGTGCAACAAGACCTGGGTGTCCTTGTGCGCCAGTCGCTGAAGGTAAGCATGCAGGTGCAGCAGGCGGTTAAGAAGGCAAATGGTATGTTGGCTTTCATAGCGGGAGGATTTCAGTACAGGAGCAAGGATGTCTTGCTGCAGTTGTACAGGGCCTTGGTGAGACCACACCTTGAGTATTGTGTGCAGTTTTGGTCACCTTATCTGAGGAAGGATGTTCTTGCCATGGAGGGAGTGCAGCGAAGATTCACCAGACTGATACCTGGGATGGCAGGAATGACTTATGAAGAGAGATTGGGTCGATTAGGCTTACATTCGCTAGAGTTTAGAAGAATGGGAGGGGATCTCATTGAAACTTATAACATTTTAACAGGACTAGACAGACTAGATGCAGGAAGGATGTTCCCGATGGCGGGGGAGCCCAGAACCAGTGGTCACAGTCAAAGGATAAGGGGTAAGCCATTTAGGACAGAGATGAGGAGGAATTTCTTCACCCAGAGAGTGGTGAACCTGTGGAATTCTCTACTACAGAAGGCAGCTGAGGCCAATTGATAAAATATATTCAAGAGGGAGTTAGATATATTTCTTAAGGCTAAAGGGATCAAGGGATATGGGGAGAAAGCAGGGACCGGGTACTGAATTTGGATGATCAGCCATGATCTCATTAATTGGCGGAACAGGCTCGAGGGGTCGCATGGTCTACTCCTACTCCTACTCCTATTTTCTATGTAACTAATTTTCATAATGAAGTGACATCCCACATGGACTGGGGTGCGACTAGACTTCCAAAAAGTATTTTACAAACTTCCAAATGAAAGGCAACTAGTTAAGCTCAAAGCAGTGGGGATTCAGAAAAGAAAGACTTGCATTTATATAGCGCCTTTCATGATCACCAGATGTCCCAAAGCGCCTTACAGGCAATAAAGTACTTTTGAAGTGTAGTCACTGTTAGAATGTAGAAAACGCAGCAGCCAAATTGTGCACAGCAAGCTCCCACAAACAGCATAATGATAATGACCAGATATTATGTTTTTTAGTGATGTTGGCTGAGGGATAAATATTGGCCAGGACACTGGGGATAACTCCCCTGCTCCTCTTCGAAATAGTGCCATGAGATCGTTTACGTCTACCCGAGAGAACAAATGGGTCCTCGGTTTAACGTCTCATCCGAAAGACAGGACCTCTGACAGTGCAGCACTCCTTTGGCACTGCACTTGAGTGCAAAAATCTAGACTGACACTCAAGACTCTGGAGTAGGACTTGAACCCACAACCTTCTGACTAGTGCTACCCACTCAGCCACAGGGTAAAAAGCTGGGAACATAATTTGGCTGAAGGGTATAAAAAAAAAGTGGATACATTTTAAAGGGGTTCTATCAGGGTGGGGAAAATCCCAAGTTGGGTACCCCAGTTATTTGATCAAATTGCTATCAATAACCTGAATTGGATAAATGTGTTGATACTAAACTAGGAGGCGCAGTTGATTCTGAGGATGCTGCTCATGAAACATAAAATAAGTTGGACAGAATATAAATAGATGGAACAGTGCCACATGAAATTCTGTATGGACAAGTGTGAAGAACTTTACGTCAGAAGAAAAAATGGATCTACTCTATGAATGGTATTGATATGGCCGAGGATAAAGCTAGGAAGCTAAAAAGAGTAGTCTTGAGGCTCAACGTTTCCAACCAATGCAGAACAACCATCAACAAAGCAGATAGAATGTTGAATGATATAGTGAAAACAATACAGTGCAAGTAGAGGAAATCACATGCACACTAGAGTGCTGTGGTCAGACCACACCTCAATTCATGCTCTAGTTACTGAGGCGCATGGGAGATATTCAAGCATTGCAGCGAACTCTAGAGAAGAGCCACAAAGCCAATCACATGGAAGAGTCTTCTGGATAGAATAGCAAAGATGAAAATCTTGGAATTATTTAAGGAGCAACTGGATGCTACATTGGGAGCTGCAGCTAGAGTCTTTCTGAATGGATAAACTGATGATGCAGAGAAAGCATGTGCGCTTCATATGAAGCAAACAGAACCTTTGGATTTCTCAGTAGCTTGGTTTGGAGACTCCTAAACATGGTGGGTTTCCATTCATCACACACTCAGTAAGTTTTGTTTTAAATCACCCTACAACCTGCAGACTTTTAAAACCCAAGCTTGCAATTATCTCCTCCTTTCAACTAACTTAAAAATCATGAAAGTGTGGAATTGGCTGTGTGATGATCAGACTTACTGACAGTAACAAACACAGTCAAAGATTTGACTTTTGAAACTCCTTTTCAGAATCATGCAAACTGACCTATTTAAGTGTAGGAAAATTATATTAGTTACTGTCCTCTAATCTGGTAGAACTAATCTATTCAGGTTTAATAGACTGATGGTGTAATGCCAAGTCATACAGACCTGGACAGTCTCCACTTTGACCCCAGTATTAAGTTAGCTAATCTGAGCCATTTGAGGTGGTCATTCTACAGTTGGCCTCAATGTCCTTGAACTAGGGAGAGGGAAAATCATCCAGGGTTCCTGATCCTGATTGCTGTCCATTGACCCTAACTGGATAATGCATAGGTGAGGGAGAAGATCCTGCTCAACAATGATGCATTCACAGTAGTATAACTACCAACTCTTGCTCTCTAGGCTCCCATATGTAGAATGATCACTTGAGTCCGTTAATAGGGGGCTGTCAATACCTGTGGATTCATAGCCCAGCAATAGTCCAAACCTTCAGAAGAGGAGTTAATAAAATTGGGGGAAAACTATCCTGATGTGATCTGCTGTGACTTATAGGAATTATTGTCTGATTACAAGCCAAAACCCATTATCATACTGATACAAAGTTACAAAGTATTTACAGCACAGAAACTGGGCATTTGGCCCAACAGGTCCATGCTGACATTTATGCTCCACACAAGCCTGATACTTAAAATGCATAGTAGGGCTTGTGACCGACTTTTAAAAAAAAAAGTAAGAGAATGTATTTTCGTGTTACCAACTGCTCAGTAACTGTAGGCCTCGGTCACATAGACCTTGGTCACATAGACCTTTAGGTACAAATACCTATTAGGGAGCTTAGTTACCATGCGAGACTATTCAAACACTAAGCTGGAAGTATTTTTCAGAACCATTATAGTAGATTATTAGCAATCCTCTATAATGCTCTCATACTTTTTATAGACTAACATATAATTACATCTAATTACATAATGATATATTCACTCTAATTTGTATAATTCATTATATTATCCCTAATAGCATTTTGGATATACTCTCTAAATTTCATAAAGGGAAACCATTTGATTTGTTACAAAAAGTACTTTTTAATTGATGTGATTTGCATATACAAAGTAAGTCTACAAATCACTAATCAATAATGTTATTCCTAGTAGTGTGATTTCTAAAGACAAAATTGGTGGGGTTTAATATATAATTAAATGTCTATTAAATTTAATTTGTGTATAACCAAGAACTCGATTAATTTGCATAATGTTATGTAAAAGATCATAATTAATATACATTCTATTTTGTTGTCTAGGTGGGGACTGGGTATCTCAGTGATTTATCACATTGTCCCTTCACTTCTGTTTCAAATTCAACCCAAACTGAGGTGCTAAAAGTCTCTCTCTGCTTCAAGTGTCCAATATGGAATTCATTTTGGCTGTCTCAACTTAATTACTGGTGGACACAGTAAATCGTACTAAATTGGCAATGGCAGTCAAGTAGAAATGAAGAAATTCACACGGGTGAACATGGGGCTAGCCTTCTGATGGGGCTGAGGCAATTTGGAGGGAGCTTTGCTGCGCATCTGGCTGTGCTTACACCTAGCATTAATTTCCTTCACCTTGATGAGCTAAGAAATAAATCGCTGTAAAGTACAATGGAGTAAAGGAGCATTCTAGGAAAAGTTAACCTAATTTCAATATGTAAATGAAGTATGATTAGTATACAGACAGTCTCTTCAGTAGGATAAAAAATACATGCTGCAAGTTTTGTAAAGGAAGGAACCTTTGCTTATCTATTGCAGGTATTCATGAGTTTTGAGTATTGTTCATCAATACTTCTTTCCATACAGGTTACACAACTCCTGCAGACAGACTGTCGGGCAGTTTGTTTCCAGAGTTCCAATGCCACTGTTCATTTGGCTGGTGGGAGGTGTACGCTATTGTCCAGAGATGACTCTTGCACCTCCTGACAGCAACATTAATTACCAAGACTTGCAACTCAGAGTTAGAGGAATCAAACTAGTGGCACACGTGTGCTCCACCAAGATGCACACTGCAACATGAAAGTAGTAATAGAAAAAAAGAAGTTGCATTTGCGTGGCACATCTCAGCTCCTCAGGATGCATTAAAGCACTTCTTCAATGAATTATTTTCGAAATGTAGTTAGCTGTTGTATGTAGGTAAATGTGGCAATCAATTTACACACGGAAAGGACCTCAAACAGTAAGCACGTAAATGGCAAAATAATTGGCTTTGTTTGTTTTAGTTGGTTAATCGTCTTAACTTAGTTATTAGCTGGGAGCTGAAAATACTTGCCCACTTAGCTTAAAATTAGTTGTATAATGCAGCCCATATTGGTTCAGATAAAATTGTTTATTCCTTGTGTGATTATGAAAATAGCATGCTTCTTTCACCACTTAAAAATCGGTAGTATACAGAAAAAAGAGTTGGCTCAAATGCCACTGATTTCAAAATGGGTTTACATTACTTCATTACTGTGAGGAAAAAACTTAGAAAAATATCAAACCAAAAACACAGACATCCAGAAAACGAGGAACTACGCCTTACTTATTGTCAGACACTAACACAATACAGAAACACACTCAGAACCAAAAAAGAGCAATATATTAAGAATACACTCAGCTCCATGGAGGAATCCATAGATTCCAATTGTTTCTGGGAAAACTTGAAAACACTACACAAAAAACAACACGACGATTTGGCCATTCAAAATGGGGACACATGGGTAAACCACTTTGAAAAATTATACCAGAAAAACACACTAAGACCAGAGCAACACCAAATATGCAAAAAACTGGAAAAGCTAGAAATGGCCATAAAAGATAACCAAAACCCGCTGGACGCCATAATAACAGAAAAAGAACTTCTTGAAAAACTCAAGGACCTGCGACCAGGAAAAGCCTGCGGGACAGACGGCATACTAAACGAGATGATTAAACACACAGACAACAAAATGAAACTGGCTATCCTAAAACTCTTCAACTTGGTTCTGAGTGTCGGTTATTTCCCTGATATCTGGAACAAAGGACTCATAACGCCCATATACAAAAGTGGGGACAAAATCGACCCAAACAACTATCGAGGCATCTGTGTAAACAGTAACCTGGGGAAGGTATTCTGTAGCATCATAAACAAAAGACTTATAAACTTCCTTGAGGAGCACAATGTCTTGAGTAAAAGCCAAATTGGATTCCTGCCAAACTATAGAACATCCGATCATATCTTCACCCTACAGACCCTAATTGACAAACACGTTCACCATAACAAAAGCAAAATCTACGCATGCTTTGTAGATTTCCAGAAGGCTTTCGACTCCATCTGGCATGACGGTTTATTCCTGAAACTTATCGAAAGTGGGGTAGGAGGGAAAACATATGATGTAATTAAATCAATGTATACAAACAACAAATGTGCAGTTAAAATTGGAGACAAACAAACAAAATACTTCCCACAGGGGCGGGGGGTGACGCAGGGCTCGCCAATCTCACCGACACTCTTTAATATTTACATAAATGGATTGGCAAAACTACTTGAACAATCTACAGCACCCGGCCTCACCCTATATGAATCCAAGGTTAAATTCCTCCTCTATGCAGACGACCTGGTTCTGCTGTCACCTACTAAAGAGGGGCTACAGCAAAACCTGGACCTGCTGGAGTCGTACTGCCAGACTTGGGCCCTGACAATAAATCCCCAAAAAACCAAAGTCCTTGTGTTCCAGCAAAGATCCAAACATCAGGGACCCAAAATAAATTTCACAGTAGGAACAACCAAAATTGAACAAACCACTAACTACACATACTTGGGCTTAAAAATCAGTTCTACGGGAAACTTCAAACTGGCTGTGAATGAACTGAAAGAGAAAGCAAGAAGGGCTTTCTATGCCATCAAAAAATCAATCCAAATAGAAATTCCAATTAGCATTTGGCTCAAAATTTTCAAATCAGTAATTGAACCAATTGCACTCTATGGCAGTGAGGTATGGGGACCGCTAACTCAACAAGAATTTGCAAAATGGGACAAACACCCAATTGAGATCCTACATGCAGAATTCTGTAAAAGTATCCTCCGGACTCAAAGGAAAACAGTAAACAATGCATGCAGGGCGGAACTAGGCCAATATCCATTAATAATCACTATCCAAAAAAGAGCCACCAAATTTTGGAATCACCTACAAATGAGCAATCCCCAATGCTATCACTACGACGCCCTGAAATGCCAAGAGCTGACCATAAAGAAGAATACCCTCAGTCAACTAGTCCTGGGACTCAGTGAAGTAACTACCAACAATACTAACAATAACCAGCCCCAGGACAGTGACAGGGTAACACAAAGAATTCGACCCAACACAATCGTCGCTAAGCAAAAGGAAAAATATCTGACATATTGGGCAGAAACAACAAAAACCCAAAGCAAACTCAATTGCTACTTGGCCCTAAACAGACAATACAACATAGCTGATTACCTGACCATGGTAAAGGATAACAAACTGAGAAGAACCTTGACAAGGTACAGACTTAGCGAACATAGCCTAGCGATCGAAAAAGGCAGACACAGGCAGACCAGGCTGCCAAGAGAGGACAGGATATGCTCGCACTGCAGTCAGGGAGTGGTGGAGACAGAGATGCACTTCCTCACAGCTTGTGGAAAATATCAGGGCATCAGGGAGAATTTCTACCAAAAATTCTCACAAATATGCCCTGATTTCAGAAATCTGAATGACAACCAAAAACTCCCATTCCTACTGGGAGAGGAGAGAAGCTGTATAACACTGGCGGCACGCTATGTTACAGCTTGCCATGAACAGAGAGCCAACCAGTAAACTAAGAAAAGAATATATATAAACAATGCGAATGTATATTTATACACTCAGGGATATACCTGTTTATACACTGTATGAATAGAACTGCGTTTATGTGGTAAACCATAAATGTATTTTGATGCTTTGGCAACATAAGATGTAACTTATCATGCCAATAAAGCGATTTGAATTGTGAATTGTGTTGTTCGTCCTTAAATCTGATACAGTAAAGAAAGTTAAGTCGTCTCTGGTGTTAAATTCCTTTTCACGAGGTCATGCAGAACACATTGTGGATTTTCAAATGAAAGCAAATTAAGTTAAGTGGGACAAATAAATGTCAATTTGCAGTAGCATTTTTTTTTATATGAAGCAACTGGCCTCCAGAGTACAGTGTGTTGAGAGAGGGTTGTGTTTTTTTTGGTCCTGTAATCTGAATACCTTTTGTTTGTGTCTGATGTTGCTACGGCAATGAAAAAAATGAAGCTTTGTTTTTCCAGAGCACGTTCTTTCCTTGACATTGCAGTATAGTGTGCAAAAGATCCAACATCCTTAAGTAAAGGATCTGAAAAATCTCGGGTCTCAAAATTGTCATTTTATGCACAACCTGTGCTGTTACTCGTCTTGTGGAGAAGCTGATTTAATCTCTGTCAAATTGGTGTGCATCTGTTCATTGTAAGGTGACTCTGCTGCTCCGAGATCAGCATGCCCTGACCCAGTTAACTGTCGTAGTCAATTTAAAAGACCATTCATTCCAGGATCATTTTGTATTGCTATCTATTACTGAACTGATAGTCATGTTTTAAGTTACCTTTTGGATGCTTTACCGCAGTTACATGTCATACTGTGACAATAAAACCTATGCTTTTTCATCATCCATTTATCCTCCATAGACTGTATGATAGGCCAATGATCCAATGTGGGGGAATCAAAGGGACAGTGGCCTAGAAATTCAGTTGCGTGCGCCAGCCGTTAGCGCCTTAGGAGGAGTAGATCTCGAGCGCTAAGCACTTAGCGGCCGGGCGCAGGGCGATCTGCGCCTACGCCCAACTTCAGTAGACATTTAGCGCCGGCGCAAAGTGTTTGCGCGCGCTCAGCTGCGCGCGCAGCTTATGACGTCATTTCGTCGTGCAACGCCCTTTGTGCGCCCCAAACCGGAACTTCAGTCGCGCCCGCCCAATGTGGGTGTGGCGGTGCTAAGAACTGTGAAGTGGAACGCAGCAGAGGCCCTGCGGGCCTCGGGGAGTGCTAATTAAAGGGCACTTACACTGAACTATAAAGGCCAGCCATTTTGCTGCAATGACTTTTGTGCAACGGATTTCTGGACAGAGACCAAGGAAGAGACCTTACTGATTTGGCCCAACATAGGAGAGGTATTTTTGGCTTCTGGCCAGAGCTTGGAAATTTGCCTCATTGTGATTTCATTGTTTGCAAGTATATTATGGGGGCTGCATGGGGTTCCAACCCTCAGTTCCAGCATTATGTGCGAAGGGCTCACAGACGCTGTGTGAGAGGGGCAGCCATGCCTAGATGCAGAGGGGGCATCAGGCGTCGGCAACGTAGTCCTTACCCACTCAGGGAATACCGCCAGCAGGTGTCCTATCTCACCATGACTGCCGCGCAGTGTGTTAAGAGGCTGCGCTTCATAAGGGAGGTGGTTGCAGAGATCTGCCAGCTGCTTCACAGAGATCTGCGTCCACAGCTGATGTGCAGGACGTCTCTGTCGGTGGAAGTGAAGGTCACGGTGGCTCTGAACTTTTATGCAAGCGGCTCCTTCCAAGCCGCTGCTGGGGACATAGCTAACATATCCCAGTTCGCCATGCATCGCTGCATCCGGCAGGTCACCGATGCCCTTTTCACAAGGAGACACCAATTCATCTCCTTCCCCATGACCCTGGAGAGGCAGGAGCAGCGTGCAGTCGGATTTGCGAGGATCGCGGACTTCCCCATGGTGCAGGGCGCCATTGACTGCACGCATGTGGCTTTGCGGGCACCTATCGACAATGCCGAGGATTACCGCAACCGGAAGGGCTACCATTCCCTCAATGTACAGCTGGTGTGTGACAACAGGCAGCGCATCCTAGCTGTCAATGCCCGCTTTCCAGGCAGCAGCCACGATGCATTTATCCTGCGCCAGACTACTGTGGCTGACATGTTCCAGGCACAGCCTCCCCCAAGAGGATGGCTTATCGGGGACAAAGGCTATCCTTTGTGTACATGGCTCATGACCCCGCTCCGCGCGCCCAGGACCCCTGCTGAGGAGGCATACAACGAAAGCCATCAAGCCACAAAGAACATCATAGAGCAAACGATTGGCGTCCTCAAGCAACGGTTCCGCTGCCTGGATCGCTCCGGCGGATCTCTGCAGTATTCGCCGGATAGAGTCTCCCAGTTCGTCGTCGTTTGCTGCATGCTGCACAACCTGGCTATCCGCAAGACTCAGGCACTGCCACCTCACGTTGGACCACCACCTCAGGAGGAGGACCATGAGGAGGAGGAGGAGGAGGAGGAGTACCAGCCCAGGAGGGAGCCACAAGGTCCAAGGGCCGTCCGTCGGCGGCTTATTGAACGACACTTCTAGGCCCCCTGTCAGGGAATGGCTTATGGCAATGAAGGGACATGAATGCAGCCGCTCCGCAAGCCCTCAGCCGGTTAACGCAACAACCACTTCAAACATCAAACATGGACAAGCTGAATAAAGAAAAAGCTTTATTGAACAAACTCAGGGCCCTTCCCACATGAAACCCAAAAACAGACAACACCCCCAAAAAAACAGTCAAACACATGACTCACTCCCACAACCTGGGGAGGAATAACAAAACTTTTCCATCCAAATGGCCTTCATCCTCGGCCTTACCAAAACAACACCCCCCCATAGACAACACAACCACCCCCATATAAAAAAACATTTGGCAACACACTCTACTTTGTGTGCCGAGAGGGCGAGTCCTTGTCCAGCCTTTTCCGGCCCCTGGCCGACCTGCTGCTCCGCCTCAACCTGGGCCCTGTGGGTGCTGCAAGGCTGGGGGAAGGCTCCTGAGGGGCACATTGCGTGACGGCAGATGCCCTTGGGGGTCGGCCTAGACGAGCTCTGGCCCTCGAGGGGCCGGCTGCTGACTGCTGCAGCTGTGGCTGGGCAGCATCAGTCTCTCCAGCAGCTCGTGGCAGCTTCGCTGGGGGAGTGGCAGTGGCGGCTGCAGCAATGGGGGCAAGCTGGCTGATGCCAGGCGCTCACTGCTCGCCTGAGACACTGGCACTCGGCCGGGCTGGCACTGCAGCAAGCGCAGCAATCTGCTGAAGGCCAGACCGCTGTGCTGCTGCAGCGCGGCGGGTGCCCTGGCGATGCCTGCCTGACACAGCGAGTGTGGCAGCAGTGAGTGCCCGTACTGCCCTGGTCTGTGCCCGCATCAGACCAGCCAGTGACTGCACGGCACCACTGATCAACTGGCCACTCGCTGCCTGTGCTGCCCTGAAGTCGTCCCGACTCGCGTCCTGTGCTGCCCTGAATTCGGCCCGACTCGCATCCTGTGCTGCCCTCAATTTGGCCCGACTCGCGTCCTGTGCTGCCCCGAATTGTTCGAGACCCCTGGCCTGTGCTGCCCCGAGTTGTTCGAAACCCCTGGCCTGTGAGGCCCCGAAATCGGACACACTATGAGCCAGGGACTCGATGGCCTCAGGCAACCGTGCCACAACCCCCATGAACTCGGTGTGCCGGCGATCCGAGTCCGCGGACATTTGATCGAGGAGGCGCACCTCCTGGGCGAGGACCGTCTCCGGACTGGAGGCCGGACTCTCCCTCTGGGGGGAAGGCCGCCGAGCTGGCCGACCCTTCCCGCGTGGCTGGACGCCACTGGGCCCAGCAACTACACTCCCCTGCAACACTTCCCCCCCTCTGGGGAGAAGGCCGCCGAGCTGCCCGACCCTTCCCGCGTGGCTGGACGCCACTGGGCACAGGAGCTACACTCCCCTGCAACACTTCCCCCCTCTGGGGAGAAGGCAGCCGAGCTGCCCGACCCTTCCCGCGTGGCTGGACGCCACTGGGCACAGGAGCTACACTCCCCTGCAACACTTCCCCCCTCTGGGGAGAAGGTCGCCGAGCTGCCCGACCCTTCCCGCGTGGCTCGACGCCACTGGGCACAGGAGCTACACCCCCCTGCAACACTTCCCCCTGGCTCTCCTCCAGGGAAGACGTGTCCCCTCCATTGCCATCCCCTGGCGCGGATGAGGGTTCCCCCGATGGGCCGCCTTCCTCTTGCTCCTCCTCATCCTCCTCTTCCGAGGGACTGTCACTGGCAGCTTCAGGGACCTCCTCCTCACCAGCTGAAAGCAGGAAGGCACAAGAGTAGCTTTAGAGTGAGGACAGGGCGTCAGCGAGGGAGGCATGAGTGGTGGCATTCAGCGCATTGGTCGGACAGTGGCAAAGGATGTAGATCTGAAGCGCAAGGGGAACAAGAGGTCCAAAAGGTCATGTCCTTACCATTGGGGCCCAGCACAGGGTCGGCATCTCCACATGCAACGGGGCCAATCAGCCGGCCACCCATGAGTCGACCCACGCGCTCCTCCAGGTCACTGAGCTGCTGGAACTGGGGACGGCCTCCCCCGGTGACAGTCCGGCTCCTCAGATTCTGGGCCAGCTTGGCCTGCAAGAGAAAGGACGGCCTCTAAGTACAGTGTGGTGCCCTGTTGTTGTGTGCACTGCCTCCCATGGTCGAATAGCTTGGCCAGTGTGGTGCCCTGTTGCTGTATGCACTGGCTCCCATGGTCGAATAGCTTGGCCAGTGTGTAAAGTGCAGAAAGTGCAATTGATGTTCATGCCAGTGCCATAGCTGCTGGATGAGGGCTGGCCATTAGGGCTTTGAGGTCCCTTTGCCCATAATGTGAGGTGCACATGCAAGGATGAGGAGGACACTGGAAATGGTACTCACCCTGACAATCCGAGTGAGGTCGTTAAACTTTTTCCGGCATTGGACACCAGTCCTGGGGACATCGCAGGTGGCTGTGACCCTCTGGGCAATATCCCTCCAGGCTCTCCTGTATACCCTGGTGGCAGGCTTCTTGCCACTGTCCGGGAACAAGATATGGCGTCTCCTCTCCAAAGCCCTAACCAGCACCTTTAAATCATGGGCAGAGAAGCGCTGCGCTCGCTCACGGGCCCTCTGCATCCTTCCTGGTGCTATTTCTCTCCAGCAGCAGTGTTTAGGCCTAGCTGGAGGGCTGCAGTATCCAGGGCGTGGCAGCAGACCAAGTCGACCCTTCCCCCTTTAAGAGCTGGCCGGCGCCAGGGTGTCTGCTGTCAATCAAGAAATGACCACACCTGCGCTGCGCCCGGCCTCGGCGGTATCAGTCTGCACCGCCGGCTTAGCACCTAAAGATAGCCGTGCATCGCCAGTTTTAGCGCTCGAGCAAACTCCTTGGCCAAAGCTACTGAATATCGGCGAAGTGGCCTCCACTTTGCGCCGGGCGCAAACTTTAGCGGCCGCCCGACTTTACCGCCCCAAAAGTGGCTATACTGAATTTCTAGGCCAGTGTCTGTTTTACTTTTTGAACTCAAGACAGCCAATAATTTTCTCCCCTCCCCCACATGTGTACAAACTTACATGCTGCATAAGAAAAGAAAGAATTTGTATTGATACAGCACCTATCACCTCCTATGGACATCCCAAAGCACTTCAGAGACAAATTACTTTTGAAGTATAGTCACTGTCTTATGTAGGCCAATGTGGCAACCAATTTTCACACAGCAAGGTCCCACAAACAGCAATGAGACAAAAGACCAGTTAATCTGTTTTAATGTTGGTTGAGGGATAGTTGTTGGTCAGGAGAACTTCCATGCTCTACTTCAAATACTGCCATGGGATCTTTTACGTCTACTTGAGCAGACGCTGCCTTGGTTTAACGTCTCACCTGAAAGGCAGCACTCCCTCAGCACTGCACTGGTGTGCCAGCTTAGATTTTGTGCTCAAGTCCTGCAGTGGGGCTTGAACCCACAACATTCTGATAAAGTCAATAGTGCTACCACTGATCCATGCAGACACTTAGCATTGTTCCAGATTTGTTCTGAATTATTTTTCTCCTATTATCATCTGCAGTCTACCACTGCATTGTATCTGTGATGGATGGGTTGTGGAATGTATAGGCCTAACATTTGTGGTCGAGAATTCTTGACAGATCACAAGGTCTGGGTTTTCGCGCATGCCTAAACCCAGAACTTGCACGGCCCCTACAGGTGCGTACGCATCCGTGGGGGTCGCAAAATACAGCCCGTAGTGGCCTCCACTTATACTGGATGGGTTTTGTTTGAACAGTCAAATAAGTCAAACCAGTCAACAACATGTACATCATTGGTTTCTCCAGATGAATGTATCTCCATGTGCTTGTTCTCTGCAGCTTCATGTGTAAATGCTTAGAACAACGTTACTGGATACATCAGACACTGCTACTTCCAACAACTCAGCAAAGTATTTCTGAACTTTTAACAATTTAATGTTATCTTTTTATACCTACTTTTAGCTTGTGGTTTTTTGACAGTTAAAAATGGCATCCTTGATTTGTCTGGGAAAAATGCATTCCTCTGTTTGCCATTAACATGTTGTATTCTCAGGTCATATCTCTGTGCAGTAATGCAATTGAAAAACATATGTGGGGTAATTTTAACCTAATCCACCCTGCAGGAAGCTGATGGGATTGGCCGCCTGTTTTACATCCCGCCTGATTTTGTTTCCATTGACTACAGTTTCGTGCTGGGCGGGTTAGGTTAAAATGACCCCCCCATTGGAGTGAGTCCTTCTCCACTCCACTGTACTATGTCTTAAAAATAAGAACAGCAATTGCTTCTGTTTAGAGTTTTAAAATGCTTGGTGTATTAACATCTTAACCACATACCATCAAACATTAACATATTCTTCAGTGAAAAGCAGCAAAACAGAACATGCCTGTTTGGTCATAATTTATCTTTTCTTTTTATTCATTCACGGGATGTGGGCATCGCTGGCAAGGCCAGCATTTATTGCCCATCCATAATTGACCTTGAGAAGGTGGTGGTGAGCCACCTTCTTGAATCGCTGCAGTCCGTGTGGTGACGGTGCTCCCACAGTGCTATTAAGGAGGGAGTTCCCGGATTTTGACCCAGTGACGACGAAGGAACGGCGATTTATTTCCAAGTCAGGATGGTGTGTGACTTGGAGGTGGTGGTGTTCCCATGTGCTTGATGCCCTTGTCCTTCTAGGTGGTAGAGGTTGCAGGTTTGGGAGGTGCTGTTGAAGAAGCCTTGACGAGTTGCTGCAGTGCATCTTGTAGATGGTATATGGCGCACCAGTGATGGAGGGAGTAAATGTTTAAGGTGGCGGATGGGGTGCCAATCAAGTGGGCTGCTTTGTCCTGGATGGTGTTGAGCTTCTTGAGTTTTGTTGGAGCGGCACTCATCCAGGCAAGTAGAGAGTATTCCATCACGCTCCTGACTTGTGCCTTGTAGATGGTGGAAAGGCTCTGGGGAGTCAGGAAGTGAGTCACTCGCCACAGACCTGCTCTTTTGCCACAGTATTTATGTGGCTGGTCCAGTTAAGTTTCTGGTCAATGGTGACCCCCCCCCCACCCAAAGGATGTTGACGGTGGGTGATTCAACGATGGTAATACCGTTACCGTTGAATGTCATGGGGAGGTGGTTAGACTAACTCTTGTTGGAGATGGTCATTGCCTGGCACGAATGTTACTTGCCACTTATCAGCCCAAGCCTGAATGTTGTCCAGGTCTTGCTGCATGCGGGCACGGACGGCTTCATTTCTGAGGAGTTGCGAATGGAACTGAACACTGCAGTCATCAGCCAACATCCCCACTTCTGACTTTATGATGGAGGGAAGGTCATTGATGAAGCAGCTGAAGATGGTTGGGCCTAGGACACTGCCCTGAGGAACTCCTGCAGCGATGTCCTGGGGCTGAGATGATTGGCCTCCAACAACCACAACCATCTTCCTTTGTGCTAGGTATGACTCCAACCAGTGGAGCGTTTTCCCCCTGATTCCCATTGACTTCAGTTTTACTAGGGCTCCTTGATGCCACACTCTGTCAAATGTTGCCTTGATGTCACGAGCAGTCACTCTCATCTCGCCTCTGGAATTCAGTACCTCTGTCCATGTTTGGACCAAAGCTGCTATGAGATCTGGAGCCGAGTGATCCTGGTAGAACCCAAACTGAGCAACGATGAGCAGGTTATTGATAAGTGCCGCTTGATGGCACTGCTTACTGCATGTGTGTGGATGGAGGGAGAAATTAGCAGCAGATGTTAGTTTACCAACAGAAAGTTAAAGAAAACATCTAAAATGATGTCGTAATTGTATAGAACTTGCTTTAAAATATTCCACTTTCAGAAACACTTCATGTAGTTTTGTTAAAATTACTGTTAACTATTAGCTTTATCCAGTTCACACAGGTAGAATCTTGGCTCCTGTTAGCTCTTCATGGAACCTTACTGAACTGGACATGGAAAAGTCTATAGCACAGACTGTAGCTGGAGCATGATGGTGCAAAGCCCCCCCCCCCGTGAATACCTAAGGAAACATCTTTTAAAAATTCTACTGCGCTGATTTTCTTCCATGCCCCAGCTCAGTCATTCATTTCCAATTGTTTTTTGGTAGCAGCTGCAGAAATCCTCCACAGATATGTATGGGTTCTTAACTTGCTCTGTAGTATTTAGGTTGAAGCTGTAAGGAACTTTTTTTTAACTACGTAAACTGAAGTTTTATGTGGTTAGATGAGGTTTAAAATATTCCTAAATACTTTTTAATTTATAACCTTACTGGGAAGACAGCGTTACTGAAACCATAAAGAAACAATTCTACTCATTCAGTCCAGATCCATGGTGCAGTACAGTAGCATATCTAAGTGGGATTTTTAGCCTCGAGTCAGTACATTGGAGCACATTAGAACTTCATTCATTGACTGTGTTGTTCCATTGGCACTACTTTCACACAAGAAAATGCTACTTACTATGAAAATGCTGACATTTCACTCGGTACAACCAGTGCATTTTTTCCCACAGCTGTTTCCACAAACTGACGAGAATTTTAAAACTGTAATGATTTTCTGTCTTACGTTATTTAATATAGATATAAAATAGTATTTGTTTGCATGATCTTTTACTCTGTTTTTCTTTTCCTTTTCTGGAAATGGTGACTCATACTCACAGTTTTTCTAAGCCTGGACATTGTGTATTGATGGGCTGTTGAACTATATAGAGGTATCACAGCTGAGCCCAAATGTGCCCTCACCTGACATCACACGGGTCCTTCCAGAGCTGCTGGATAGTGATCAGGAGTGGAAACCACATTTAGCATGCTCAGCATTAGTGACTGATACAGGCCAATTCAGCCCACACCACTGATTCAACCAGAAACCTGCCTGCCCTCTATGGCTCAATATCACACCAACTGGTGCATTTATGCACTGCATTATCAGAGAAGCTGCACTTCATTTTATGGTGATATATCATCTTTGCATTTCCATTTTTCAATATACTTAAAAGTGAATTTTGACCTTTTTTTAAAATCTGAATTTACTTACAATGTCATTAGCCAAACATTCTCAAACATGGTGTTATGAAGAAATCTAGTTTGTAATGCAAGTTTGATTATCACAAGAGTGCTATAATTAAGTCACCTCTTGTTGAATGTACTGCATGAAAGAGGGGTAGTGGCATCTCTCTGCTAGCCAAAAAACTGTTGCTAGAAGTAATACAAGACATGATTCAGACCCTTAGCACATGATTTATAGTGTGTTTTATATTGTCATTTGTAAACAGGATTGCTACAATTTATAAGGAACAGTTCAAACTGCTGTGTAGATTCTCCCAGACCTGCAATTAGTGGTGGTCTAAAGAATCCACTTTAGTTGGGAAACCAGTATAATGGGGTATTAGTATGCAAGCGTACTATTGCAATTTCCAGTTTATTAAACACTGGTTGAGTTCCATTTTGAACACGTGGTTGGCCTTGATTAGTGGTAGTGGAATTGGTTGTAATCGCTCATATTGTTGTTGTTCCATCAATTGAGTCTGGACAGGCTGTATATTCCCACTCACCTGCAGCCTGACACCAATTCCTCGGCAGCACATGGTATCATGATATTGTAGGCTCACTATCACATTCATCACTGCAGTGATCTGGAGAGAGACAGTATCCACTGGGCTAGGATGTATCGAGAGAAAGAACTTGTATTTATATAGCACCTTCCATAACCTCAGGACGCCCCAAAGCGCTTTACAACCAGTGGAGTCTTTTTAATGGTAGTCACTGTTGTAATGTTGGGAAATGTGCCAACCAATTTGTGCACAGCAAGATTCCACAAACAAACAAAATAAATGACTAGACAATCTGTTTTTAATGATGGTGGTTGAGGGATAAGTTTTGGCCCGGACACTGAGAACTGCCCTGCGCTTCTTTGAATAGTGCTGAGGGAGCAAGCAGAGCCTCGGTTTAGCATCTCCCCTGAAATACCGATGCTCCTTGTTCCACATCCAACATTTTTTTCAATATTAAATTAACACTTCAGTATTTGAGCAATGAGCACATTTCAGGAATTAAACTACTTTTCTAATAATTTCAGAGAAATGCCGATAAGTTTTGTTTACAATAGGCTTGGTACGGCAGACAAGCGAAATATTTAGCAAGTACTATTTAATTTCAATTTCTGGCTTTCTTTAAACAATGCCCTGTGAAAATTTGAGCGTTCATTGTACTCATTTAAAAAAAACGAATTTACAACTTTTAAGTAAACATTTTAATGACTTTAATTTTAAAAAGTTGATCTGGAAACCTACAAGAAACTTACCCATCACGAGTGAACAGTAAAGAGCTCAGTGGTTATGCATTGCTGAAGGGTTAATCCTACACTACTCCACTGAGCACCATGGTTCGTTACTTTTAATTACATCTTAACCAAGACACAACAGCTTGGTTGTTCAGGTTTTGTTTTTACAATTATTTGTGGGTCATCCATAATGCATGTATGAAAGCTGCAGCTAGGGTAAAACAAAGGCGATCCGATTTCATATGTCCTGGTGTTACCAATGTGTTCTGCCTAAGAGAGATGATTCAAAATTATATTTTGTGTAGCATTGAGCAGAAAGAGCAAAAAAAAAATCAGCCCTCTGTTGTTGATTTAAAATGCCTAATTACTGTTGTTATGAAGTTTTAACAGTGCACAGTAGAAATCATTATACTCTGGCATTACAAAAGCCCTCTTCACAATTGCTCAGATTGGAGTGTGCTGAAATTACACAGCAGTGCTCCCCTGCTATTCCCAAGAGGGAAGATGGCTTCCAACTGACAAGTATTATTAATTATCACTTTCTTTTCATAACACAGTACCCTGTTTAATTGTTTACCTGGAAGTTGCGTGTGTTATTTTCATATGCTTTCAATGTGACAGTTTTTTTTAAAAACCATCATCGGAAATATCTCTCTGCAGCATGGTCACAATGTAGCCTAGCCTCCAAATTTTAGTGCAATTTGCATTTTAAAAGTTTAGAAAATGCTTTTCGACATATAGGTGTGCACGTTGATGTGTGGTGCCCCTTTGTTTGGAGCAACTGCAAATTATATCCAGCTGTTTATATCCTTTTATATAAGCTGTAGTTCATTATAGTAATATTTTTACATTCTTTATTTAGATTTTAAATCATCTTTTTCAGCGAACATCTAATAGGAAATTAATATTACACAGAAAACAGACAATAAGCAAAGCTGACCCTCTATGTCATCTAGGGTCGATCCTACCAGTTTATATGTGACTTGTACAATAAATACGTTTACATTGATGTGCTTTGTCCTGAATTAATCTGCTATAAAAAGAATGACATCTCTCATGATTGAGAGTATGTGGTAGGAATTGTTAAATTCAAATTATTTTGCTACATCCAATTAAAAAACCCTTTCCTATAATATATTTCAGCTTTAATTGTGAGTTTATGTGAAGGTATACATTAGTGATTTAATTCTTGTTGAAAATTATTGCCAGACATTAATAAAACTCCTTTCAATTTTAAACGGCAGCATTTACGTCAAATGAATGTTGTTTTACTCCAAAACCACAAAGTCTAAATCTTCCAAAATTATTTTATGGTGTTTTTGATCAGAACCGCTATGTTTGTATTCACTTCATTTTGTATTTTGTCTCCTTTTTTCTTTCTTCAGATTTAAATATTTAAAGGTCTGATTACAGTTACTGTTAAAGGTAAGGCTGCTACTACATTGGTCACAAAGACTGTGTCTCACCAGTTTGTTCATTGCACTTTACTAATAAGCTTGTCCTTTATGCTGCTAGCAAAAGTAGCCTTGCTGTTGCTTATTGCAGCTCCTAATTAGAAGTGATGCGCTTTGGAACAAGTGGTGCTGGGAATTAACACCTGACTAGGTAGCTGCACTAACAATGCCGCTGTACTAATGGTACTTCCCTGTTTCTGCATGTCTGAGCTTTAACTGAAAGCTAATACTTTTGCCTGTGCGCCTGAGGCTGAATCTGACACTAACACCTGCCATATTGGAGAATGTCTTTGTCACTCATGCTTTTGTTTGAATTGCTTCAGGGGAGCCAATGAGAGTTAAGTCCATTTATGTTTTGTTTTTTAAGCACCACGCAATTGGATTTTGAAACTGGATAGATAAGAAGTGGCACGTGCTGAGCCGGTCTTTTGAGCCAGCTTGGCTTAATAAGTAGTTTCAGGAGGGCAGATTGCTGAGCCTGGGTTTTTGAATGGAACAGCTGGGGGAGGAAGGAAACACACAAGAGAAGTAGACAGAGTGGCGTAAACCTGGAGAATTGTGGGTGGGGCTTTGGACAGAGGGAGCAGGCCGACCACACGCCAGGTGTGACCTTTTCTAGCTCGTTGGTTCTGCTTGTTTGCCTGGGCAATTTAAAACTCACTGCTAGAAATGAGGAATGTGACAGTCTGCTTGCTGCCGCCAGAAGTAGGAGCAGTCTGACTGAAGCTGATGGACTACATTGATTAACCCTCTAAGGACTGCGTTAGCATATTAGCACCTTATCTAAGAGCATGACAGGTGTAGGAGTTTTCAAAGATGGTAATGTGTTTCGTGCTACATTGACATTTTTTTGTAATATTCATCATTATTTTTAATTTAGTAGCTGAGTCCATATAGCAGATGTCGCCGAGTCAAAAAGAAAGACTTCAAACAACAAAGGCAATGTGTAGGCAGTTTGTAGGAAATGTTTTTTTAATTATTTGGAATAAGAATTGATAACTACCGTGTTCGTGTCATTATAGTTCAGTGATCGGTGCACTAAAATCCACTTATTCAGATTGGGCAAGAGGAGAGCTGCAGCTGTTAAATACTGCTTGGTGCCAGCAGCACTTTTTTGACTCTTTTCACACAAGCATTTTTTTAAATGTTAAGTTTTGTCAGATATATCTTTTGATAGTGTGCCATTTCATACCCTTTGATATAGAACATTCATATTCATTGTTACAGTTGTTCTTGGAAAATCATCTTGATTATAGAGGTCCTAACTGGTTTGGAAATATAATGGTGTTGAGATACCGCGGCAAACGTGGGAGTCGAGACCAGAGTTGATGGAACACAACTGCTTTAATTTACATCATGGCAAAAACAAGTGCTTAAAAAGCCCGCGCAACCACTTAAATACTCCCCAGACAGGAAGTGCTCCCGGCAGCCTGTCCCTGCGGGAAACAAGCTGCCGGAGGAAAGGGCCCACGGCTGGGGGCGGCTGCTGCCGGCAGTGCGCCTGCGTAAACTGTCCGTGCCGCCGTGAGCGGATTATGTCCAATGGTGGCGTGTCGCCACAGAGCTCCCCCCAGAATCCGCTTAGGAGGAGTGGATGAGTCATGACGGTGGTCTAATGGTTCTGCCAGAGCGGCTCTGAGTGGCCGCCGGTCTAGTTGGTGGGGCCGGGCGGTTCGCCGCCGGCTGTGCTAGCTTGCTGGCGGGACGGCCTCTAGTTGGAGGTCGGGCCATGGGGACCTGTTCCCCTGGTTCTGTGTGTGCTGGTTTGAGTCGGTCGATGGAGACCGTTTCGACCCTGTCGCCGAGTCGCAGCTTGAAGACCTTGTCCCCAGTTTGTAGTACCTCGTACGGTCCGTCGTACGGGGGTCGCAGGGGTGTGCGTCGTGTCGCACGAAGACGAAGCGTGCCTGCTGTAAGTTTGGCGGAACGTGAGGTGCGAGTTCGCCGTGTCGGTTGACCGGAAGTGGGGCGAACTGTTGAGCGGAAGAGAAAGAGTTGAGCCGCTGCTGTTCGGCCGACCAAGGCGTGGTAGCCTCCGGGAGGAATGCGCCTGGTACGCGCAGCGGTTGTCCGTAGACTAACTCCGCTGCTGAGGACTGGAGGTCTTCCTTGACCGCGGTGCATAGGCCTAGTAGCACCCACAGTAGGCGGTCAGTCCAGGTACTGTCCTGCAGGCTGGCGCGGAGTGAGGCCTTGAGTGACCTATGGAAGCGTTCACACAGCCCATTGGCCTGCTGGTGGTACGCCGTGGTTCGGTGGAGCGTCACCCCGAGGTTGCGTGCTGTGGCCGTCCAGAGTTCGGAGGTGAACTGGGCGCCTCTGTCGGAGGTTATATCGGCCGGTACGCCGAACCTCGCGACCCAGGTGTTAACGAACGCCCTGGCGATGTCGGCTGTGGTGGTGGAGGTCAACGGCACTGCCTCAGGCCAGCGTGTGTAGCGGTCGACCATCGTGAGAAGATAAGTTTGGCCTTGCGATGGCGGCAGAGGACCGACGATGTCGACGTGTACGTGGTCAAAGCGGCGGCTGGGTACCTCGAAGTCTCCCAGGGGTGCTTTTGTGTGCAGCTGCACCTTAGCCCGTTGGCAGGCGAGGCAGGAGTTGGCCCAAGTCCGAACATCTTTGCTGAGGCCGCGCCAGACGAAGCGCTGGGAGAGGAGTTTAACAGATGCGCGGGAACCCGGATGGGAAAGCCTGTGGAGCGCGTCGAAAATGCGGCGGCGCCAGGTTGCAGGGACGACCGGCCTGGGTTGGCCGAGTGAGACGTCGCAAGTGACTGCTGTGGCTTCGGGCCCGTGCGCGACCTTGGCTAGGCGTAGCCCTGGCAGGCTGGTAGCCGCCGAGAGGAGGTCTGGGTCCGTGAGCTGGGCCGCTGCTAGTTGCGCGTAGTCGACCGCTAGGTGATTCGCGCAGATGGCGGGACGGGAAAGGCAGTCGGTGACGACGTTGTCTCTACCGGAGACGTGCTGGATGTCCGTGGTAAACTCGGACACGGCCGTGAGCTGGCGTTGCTGCCTAGCGGACCAAGGGTCGGTGTCCTTGGCCATCGCGTATGTGAGCGGCTTGTGGTCCACGTACGCGGTAAAGGAGCGGCCCTCCAGGAGGAACCTGAAATGGCGGTCCGACAGGTGGAGCGCGAGGAGCTCGCGGTCGAAAGTAGAGTATTTGACCTCCGGGGGGCGCAGTTGGCGGCTGTAGAAGGCAAGTGGCTGCCACGCGCCATTGACCCACTGCTCGAACACGGCTCCGACCGCATGGTCGGAGGCGTCGGTGGTGAACGCGACCCGGGCATCGGCCCTCGGGTGCGCGAGCAGGGTGGCGTCGGCGAGCGCGTTTTTGGTGGCGTCGAAGGCGGCTGACGTGTCAGCGGTCCAGACTACGGCCATCTTGCCGGATTTACCTCGAAGGGAATCGTATAGGGGCTTCATGAGGGCTGCAGCTCTGGGGATGAACCTGTTGTAAAAGTTCACCATCCCGAGGAACTCCTGGAGGCCCTTCATGGTTTTAGGGCGGGGGAATTGCTGGACGGCCTGCACCTTGTTGGGCAGGGGGACGGCCCCAGCAGGGGTGATGTGGTGGCCGAGAAAATCAATCTCGGCTAGGCCAAATTGGCACTTCGCCGGGCTGAGGATAAGCTCATGTTGGGCTAGGCGCCCGAACAAGATGCAAAGGTGTTCGAGGTGTTCCTGTTTGGAGGAGCTGGCCACAAGAATGTCGTCTAGATAGACGAATAGAAAGTTCAGGTCCCGGAGGACTGAGTCCATAAGGCGCTGGAAAGCCTGGGCTGCATTCTTGAGGCCAAAGGGCATCCTCAGGAATTCGAACAGGCCGAATGGGGTGATGACGGCCGTTTTGGGAATGTCCGCAGGGTATACGGGGACTTGGTGGTAACCGCGCACCAGGTCGACCTTGGAGAAGACGGTTCGTCCGGCCAGTCGGGCCGAGAAGTCCTGGATGTGCGGCACCGGGTATCGGTCGGGGGTGGTGGCGTCGTTGAGGCGGCGGTAGTCCCCGCAGGGGCGCCAGCCTCCGCCGGGCTTGGGGGCGATGTGGAGGGGCGAGGCCCAAGGGCTGCTGGAGCGGCGGATGATGCCGAGTTGCTCCATGGTGGTGAACTCGGCCCGCGCGATTTCCAGCTTGGCCGGGTCGAGTCTGCAGGCGTGGGCAGAGACCGGGGGGCCGGTGGTGGGGATATAGTGCTCCACACCGTGTTTGGCGGCTTTGGCCGAAAAGGTCGGGTTAGTGAGGGCGGGAAACTCGGCTAGTAGTGCCGAGTAGTCGTCCGTGGCTCTGGCGAGGCAGTAGGTCGTCAGGCCGGCCGAACGGGCCGGGGTGACTGCGCCAGGGATGGGGGCCATAGTGTTGATGTCGACGAGGCGGTGCCTCGGAATGTCGACAAGGAGGCCGTGGGTGCGTAGGAAGTCGGCGCCGATGAGTGGGCAGAGGACCTTGGCTGTGAGGAACTCCCAGCGGTAGCGGCGGCCTGCGAGGTCGAGCGTGACCATGCGGGTGCCGTATGTGCGGATGTCAGAGCCATTGGCTGCAGCCAGCGTGACACCCCGTGCGCCGCGTTGGATTTCGAGGGCAGGGGTGATGCTGTGCTGGGCTCCTGTGTCGCACAGGAATCGGCGGTTGGTGCTGTCGTCGGTGACGTACAGTAGGGGCCCCTTTTACCCCGCGGCCATCGTGGGGGCCGGTGCGGGGGAGGGTTTGAAAGTGCACGGTGGCGTGCAACGTTGGGCCCTAGAGCCAAGACGGGTGTGGTAGTAGCAGTGACCCGGAGTGGAAGGGCGGTCGGGCCTTGTGAGCCGGGGGGACCGCGTGGTCATTGCCGTGAGGTCGGGCACGACGTCGCGGGCGGTCTGCGCGGAGTGCAGCCGGTCGGCCTTTTCGGCTATCTCGTTCAGGTCCATGGAGCCAGACTCCACAATGAGCGGGCGGATGAAAAGCGTACGAAAGAGGGCGCCGGATTTTTTGTCGTCCGAGAGGGACAGCATGTGGGAAAGCAGGTCTGATGGTGAAGCGTCACCAAGGCCTGGTAGGTCAAGGAGTTGGCAGTTGTGCTGGTAGGAGGACGCCTGAAATTTTTTAAGGAGCGCGGCCTTCAGATGTTCGTACTTGCCTTCCTCTGGTGGATCCTGCAGCGCTGCCCAAACCTTAGGGACTGTGGCGCAGGTGAGAGAGGCGACGAGGTAGTCGTACTTCGTGGCGTCGACTGTAATGCTTCTCAGCCGGAATCTGGACTCGGCTTGAACGAACCAGGCCTTGGCCAGGTTCTCCCAAAAGTCCGGTAGTTTAACCGTGACTGCGTTTGTATCCGCCATGCTAGCTTAGGATTTGCCCTGAGCGTCGGGGTCACCAGTGTTGAGATACCGCGGCAAACGTGGGAGTCGAGACCAGAGTTGATGGAACACAACTGCTTTAATTTACATCATGGCAAAAACAAGTGCTTAAAAAGCCCGCGTAACCACTTAAATACTCCCCAGACAGGAAGTGCTCCCGGCAGCCGGTCCCTGCGGGAAACAAGCTGCCGGAGGAAAGGGCCCACGGCTGGGGGCGGCTGCTGCCGGCAGTGCGCCTGCGTAAACTGTCCGTGCCGCCGTGAACGGATTATGTCCAATGGTGGCGTGTCGCCACAGAGGAACAGATTATACCTTGCCAGTGCCAGGTCCTTTCACCTGAAAAATAGTAGAATAAGGGGAAAATCCTTTTTCAAACCGCAGTTTCTCAGCTGACATTTTGCAAGACACCAGTAACAAAAGAAAATATTTAACGTGCCTCATTCCATTTCAAGCTGTAAGTTAATTTAAAAAGTCTTAACAAGCCATCAATGTGTTCTGTCACATAGTCACAGCTCATAGTTCTAATCCCTAACCCTGCTGGATTTCCAATCTCAGCCGTGGTTCTATGAGGAGAAGGCAAGCACAGCTGCTACAGGGGGAAGAGAAGGGCTGATTTTTGTCTGATTACGCTCCTGTGAAACGCCTTGGGGACGTTTGAATACGCTAAAGGCGCGATATGAGTGCACGTTGTTGTTGTTGATTTTAACTCTGGACAGTATTCTCGCCCGGGGGTTTCAGAGGCCCAGCAGGTTTTAACTGCCAGGCCTCATCTGAATGCCGCTGGTCAGCTGCTCACCCATTGTGGGCGGAAAGGGGCAACTGGCCAGCCGGCGGATGACCAAGGGGCCACCCGCCAACATCCAGAGAAGACTGCTGGCAGCAAGGCCAGTAACGGGAGGGGAGTGTTCCGAGGGTCTCGCAGCTGGGGAGGGAGAGGGTGCCCAGGACAACAAAGGCCCAGAAACTCCTGCTCCTCCTGGTCTCACTGAGGAAAGTTATTTTCACTTGCCTTCAGTGGTCTTGCCAACTTCCCGATAGCTTTACCTGGTGGGGCAGTCACAGCAATCGCTTCACTCAGGAGCGGGTTAAAATGCCATTGGGGCCCTATGTACGTCATGGGACCCCGAGTTACCTTTTATTAATGAGGCACCCACCGGAGTCCAGTAGGAGCCTGAACCATGACCAACATGGGGAATCGGCGGGAAATGGAGCCACTTCATTTTCACTGCTGCCCTACTCCCTTCCCACCAATCTGGCAGAGTTAACATTCTCCCGAGAGGCTATGCTGGAGTGCAGTTGCACACCCCTAGTAGCCAACTTAAAGACAGGATTGGCAATAGGTCTGAGAGCCCAACCTTTCAGCTTCAAAAGGTGCATCCACCAGGAAGGAACCAAAATGACAGAAACAGAATGGGGCTGGTGGGGGGGGGGGGTGGAATTAGTCAGTAACATATCCTGAAAAATGAATTAATAAATAAAATGTACAAGAAACATCATATAAAGCAATTTATATTAACACTTTGTTGGTAACATATTTGATTCCTTTAAAATGGTCAAAACCATTTACATAGCCTTTAAAGATTTTTATATTTTTAACTTGTTCATTGTATGATAAAAGAGCAGTATTCTTTGGTACCAAGTGATGTTGGAGATAACATTGCTAATATTGTTACGCCACCAACATTCTACAATATTAATTAATATACATCCACTTCAAACTGAGTAATGCTGCAGTTCCCTCTGCCAAGGGCACTAGTTTAAATGTGAATGGGCTGAGCAGACTGTGGCCATGCTTGGCACCCTACTGCCTGACCTTGTTCCTACTCAGTCCATGGGGTATTGACAAATGAGATAGGCTCAGTGTCATTTCTGTTACTCCAATTGGCCCAAGATGAGCACAGGGCGAAGAGATGAGAGACCGACTGGATTAAAGCATTTAAACTTTAATTATTTAAATATTAGCACTATTTTAATGAGAATTTTTTTTTAGTGCTGTAAATTTATAGTTGTTAAAAAGATGAATTTTAAAGATACAACTTTTTAATAGCTAGTGTGATCCTAGAATGTAATTTAGGTATTAAACTAAATAATTTTAACTATTCATATATGAACGAAGGCTGCTGAACTGCTAAGTGCATTCTGGGCTGTGTAAATAATTACATTTATTTAAATTTCTGTTCCTTACCAATGCTTCCCACATAATGAGATCCCAATATCAACTGTGCTATCAGAGAAGCAACTGAATAGATACCAGGCACTTTCCCAAACAAAGTTAAAATGGAAGAATAAGATAAAGTGGGCGACACTCCTGCATCTCCTAGTGGCTAGTTATAGAGAAAACTGGTTGAGGCCCAGGAAAGTATCATTGGACCTAACTGAGGAGTGGCTTAAAGTTTTTATTTTAACAATGGGATGTAGGGGAAAAAAGTTAATAATTTCCAGACTCGTACCGCATAATAATCTATAATATTGTCATTTGGTTGATATGAATACACATGCTAGGTCATTTTAGGGCTTCCTTTTGATGGAGCAGGCACCAGCAGCACTAAAAAAGGTAAGTGGTGTTACTTCCATCTTTTATAGATTAACGGTTTTGGAGGGGTGACTATTTTGCCAATTGCAGGATTCTTGTTCTGATGAGCCCTAAAGGCTCCTTTTCTCCCCCATTTAGTTTTATTTTACCCTTGCACAAGCTGTACAATTTACATCTATCATACATCACACCTATAAGGCATTACTGTGGTCTGCAGGGCAAAAAATAGTGATTGGTTGGAATGAGGAGTGATCTGTTAAATTACCAAATACTTGATCAACTAAATGTGAACAAATGAACAGTTTGATTCCATCAGTAAGTAGAATGAAAAGCAAAGAGCAGAAATCTAAGCAATCAAGTTACTATTTTATATATAAAGCTACAAATTCCAAACAGGCAAGTTACAAGAAATGACCTCTTAAATCCTTAAAATAATTTTGTGAAGTTGGTTTGAATTGCCTACTTGCATTTTAAGTTATGTGAAAATGTATCAGTAAAAGTAACACTTATAACATAAACTCAAAAAAATTAAACAGTTCAGAATAAAATGCATATTCTTACTCACAATTGCCTGTTGAAAAACCATGGTAAATGTTTTCTGAAAAAGGTCAATTCCTGGGTCAGGAGCCTGAGGCTAATTTGGAGTACTTGGCTGGAGATTCAGTTGTTAACTTATATTTTGCTGTCATCAGAATAGCTCCTCACCAAATGTGTGGCCTGGGATCCAGTGGGGAGGGGGGGGGGGGGGGGGTGTGTGTGTGTGTGTGTAATGCACGCAATATTTTAAATTATGCAGCCATTTTCTGATTCCATGGTGTCACTGCAGCCACTTTCTGAGCTCATGCTCGTACTCCCAGTCCTTCAACTGTGCCCTCGCCTAAACTACTCCCTTCCCAATGCTGCCAGACCCCAGAATCTTCCCGTTAGTTCTGCCAAACTCCAAAGTTCCGCCCTCTCCAATGTTGCTACATCCCAAGGTGCACTTCTCCCAATCTCAGTGCTGCTAAACCTCTCACCTCCCCAGTGCTGCCCAAACCCAGAATCCACTCTCCATGCTAGCAGACTACAGCATCTCATGCACTGCTTCCAAATTTGTGGACTCCTCTCAATGGTAGCACTGCAGCACATCAACTGGTAGGGGTAGAGGATGTTTTAATTACAGAATGACAAATTTATGTAATATTACAAAGTATTACACATTATTTACATCACAGAAACAGGCCATTCAGCCCAATTGGTCCATGCCGGTGTTTATGCTCCACACGAGCCGCCTCACACCCAACTTCATCTAACCCCATCAACATATCCTTCTATTCCTTTCTTATGTTCTTATCTAGCTTCTCCTGAAATCCACCTATGCTATTCACCTCAACTACTCCTTGTGGTAGCGCGTTCCACATTCTAAGCAATATCTGGGTAAAGAAGTTCCTCCTGAATTTTCTATTGGATTTATTAGTGACTATCTTATATTTATAGCTCCTCTAGTTCTGGTCTCGCCTGCAAGTGAAAACATCTTCTCTACGTCTACCCTATCAAACCCTTTCATAATCTTAAGGACCTCTATTGGGTCACCCCTCAGTCTTCTCTTTTCTAGAGAAAAGAACCCCAGCCTGTTCAATCTTTCCTGAAAGACATAACCTCTCAGTTCCGGTAGCATTCTAGTAAATCATTTTTGCACCTTCCCCAGTGCCTATATATCCTTTTTATAATATGGAGACCAGAACTGTTCACAGTGTGGTCTAACCAAGCTTCTATACAAGTTTAACATAACTTCTCTGATTTTCAATTCTATCCCTCTAGAAATGAACCACAATGCTTTGTTTGCTTTTTTATGGCCTTATTAACCTGTGTCGCTACTTTTAGTGATTTGTGTATCTGTACCTCCTAGATCCCTCCGTTTCTCGACCCCATTTAGACACTTAGGGCTGGATTTTTCCAACCTCAGCGGATCCGGGGTGGGCGACATCCGTGGTGTGTGGGGACCCCGCATCTGTGTTGATCCCGGCCTCCAACAAGATATTCCGTTGATGGGGCTTGTTAAGCCCACCCTGCATGGTTCCCGGCCAATTAATAGGAAGCAGTTCTGATGACGTCATTTGATGATGCAGTCTGCACAGAGCGGGATTAAACGGAGTGGACTTGAATAGAGTGTTTTATTTGGGAATTTGGAAAGAGTGGGAATTTGGAGAGGAGGGGGAAGGAGTTGCTGCTTTTTGCCTACACTACTTGTAGTGCTTTGTGTTACAGGTAGATATTTACTTTCAGTACCCTTAACTTAAGTCCGATCAAGTAAGTAGTCAATAAACTACACTAAACGAAGTTACTTAATTACAAATTTAATTAAATAAAACAAGGTCATATAGGGATGGCAGTGCAGGTGGTGTGCCGCAACTGCAGCATGTGGGAGTTTGTGGAGAGCATTGTGATCCCGGACAACCACGTTTGCAGTAAGTGCCTGCATCTTGAGGAACTTCAGCCGAGTTTTGAAGCTGGAGTCTGAGGTGCAGACATTGCGGGGCATCAGGGATGGGGAGAGTTACCTGGACACTTTGATCCAGGAGGCAGTCACACGCCTTAGGTTAGGTAGTGGTACAGGTCTGGTTAGTGGTCAGGGACAGGAGGGTGTGACTGCAACTCAGGCAGGTAAGAGGACCCAAGGTGCAGTGCTGGAGGAGCCTCAGCCTTTGCCCTTGCCCAACAGGTATGAGGTTCTTGCTGTCTGTGTGGATGAGGGAAAAGCCTGCAGGATGGATGAGCAAGCTGACCATGGCACCATGGTGCAGGAGGCCATTCATGTGGGGGGAGTAAAAGGAAATGTTGTTGTGTTACGGGACAGTATACTCAGGAGGATAGATACTGTTCTGTTGTCGTGGTCCACGTAGGAAACAATGACAAAGGTGGAACTAGGAATGAGGTACTACTGAGTGAGTTTGAGGAGCTAGGATCCAAATTAAATAGCAGAACCTCAAAGGTAATAATCTCTGGATTGGTACCTGAGCCATGTGCAAATTGACATAGGGACAAACAGATTAGAGGTTTAAATGCATGACTGAAAGAGTTGTGTGGGAGGAAGGAGTTTCAGTTCATGGGGCACTGGCTCCAGTACTGGGGAAAGAGGGAGCTGTTCCTTTGGGACCAGTGTCCTGACGAACCGAATAACTAGGGCAGTAGACAGAGCTTTAAACTAATGAAGGGGGTAGGAGGCTTCAGGAAAGAGTACATTTAAAAGCAGTGAGGGAAATGTCAAGGCTCTAGAGCAGAGTAGCATTTTGGGTAAAAAAAATAAGCAGAGTGGGCCAGGAAGGGACAGAGAGAGTAACAAAGGTAATAAGGCATCAGTGACTAAGGTGACATCAGGGAAAAAAAGAAATAAGTCAAAGCTAAAGACACTTTCTGAATGCGCGAATGCTTTGTGCCAAAATAGATGAATTAATAGCGCAGAAAGAAATTAATAGGTTTGATCTAATAGCCATAATGGAGGCATTGTTGCAAAGTGGCCAGGGTTGGGAACTAAATATCCCAGGACACTTAACTTTTAGAAGAGATAGGCAAAATAGAAAAGGAGGAGGGGTAGCCCTGATAACAAAGGATGGGATAAAGACAGTAGAGAGAAAGGATCTTTGCTCGGAAAATCAAGAAGTAGAATCAGTTTGGGTGGAACTAAGAAACAGCAAGGGGCAGAAAACATTGGTGGGAGTTGTTTATAGGCCCCCAAACAGAAGTTGTAGTGTAGGGTAGAGTATAAATCAGGAAATTAGAGGCACATGTAACAAGGGTAATATAGTAATCATGGGGGATTTTAATCTACATATAGACTGGGCAAACCAAATTTGCAATAATAGTGTGGAGGACGAATTCATGGAATGTATGCAAGATAGTTTTCTAGATCAGTATGTTGAGGAACCAACTAGGGATCGAGCTATTTTAGATTTTTTTTTAAAATTTTATTTGTTTATGGGATGTGGGTGTCGCTGGCAAGGCCAGCATTTATTGCCCATCCCTAATTGCCCTCAAGAAGGTGGTGGTGAGCCGCCGCCCTGCACCGCTGCAATCCATGTGGTGAAGGTACTCCCACAGTGCTGTTAGGGAGGGAGTTCCAGGATTTTGACCCAGCAACGATGAAGGATCGACTTGGAGGGGAACATGGAGGTAGTGGTGTTCCCATGCGCCTGCTGCCCTTGTCCTTCTAGGTGGAAAAGGTTGCGGGTTTAGGAGGTGCTGCCGAAGAAGTCTTGGCATGTTGCTGCAGTGCGTCTTGTAGATGGTACACACTGCAGCCACGGTACGCCGGTGCTGGATGGAGTGAATGTTTAAAGTGGTGGATGGGGTGCCAATCAAGTGGGCTGCTTTGTCTTGGATGGTGTCGAGCTTCATGAGTGTTGTTGGAGCTGCACTCATCCAGGCAAATGGAGAGTATTCCATCACACTCCTTACTTGTGCCTTGTAGATGGTGGAAAGGATTTGGGGAGTCAGGAGGTGAGACAGTTGCCGCAGAATACCCAGCCTCTGATCTGCTCTTGTTGCCACAGTATTTATGTGGCTGGTCCAGTTAAGTTTCTGGTCAATGGTGACCCCCCCCAGGAGGTTGATGATGGGTGATTTGGTGATGGTGATGTCGTTGAATGCCAAGGGGCGGTGGTTAGACTCTCGCTTGTTTGAGATAGTCATTGCCCGCCACTTCTGTGGCACGACTGTTACCTGCCACTTATCAGCCCAAGCCTGAACGTCGTCCAGGTCTTGTTGCATGTGGGCATGGACTGCTTCATTATCTGAGGAGTTGTGAATGGCACTGAACACAGTGCAGTCATCAGTAAACATCCCCATTTCTGACCTTATGTTGGAGGGATGGTCATTGATGAAGCAGCTGAAGATGCTTGGGCCTATGACACTGCCCTGAGGAACTCCTGCAGCGATGTCCTGGGGCTGTGATGATTGACCTTCTACCACCACAAACATCTTCCTTTGTGCTAGGTATGACTCCAGCCAGTGGAGAGTTTCCCCCCCCGATTCCCATTGACTTCAGTTTTACTCGGGCTCCTTGATGCCACACTCGGTCAAATGCTGCCTTGATGTCAAGGGCAGTCACTCTCCCCTCACCTCTGGAATTCATCTCCTTTGTCCATGTTTGGACCAAAGCTGTAATGTGGTCGGAGCTGAGTGGTCTTGGTGGAACCCAAACTGGGCATCAGTGAGCAGGTTATTGGTGAGTAAGTGTCACTTGATAGTACTGTTGATGACACCTTCCATCACTTTGCTGATGATTGAGAGTAGACTGATGGGGTGGTAATTGGCTAGATTGGATTTGTCCTGCTTTTTCTGCACAGGACAGACCTGGGCGGTTTTCCACATTGTCAGATAGATGCCAATGTTGTAGCTGTACTGGAACAGCTTAGCTAGGGGCGCGGCTAGTTCTGGAGCACAAGTCTTCAGCACAATAGCCAAGATGTTGTCGGGGCCCATAGCCTTTGCTGTATCCCCGGCAGCACCTCCCAAACCCACGACCTCTTCCACCTAGAAGGACAAGGGCAGCAGACGCATGGGAACACCACCACCTCCAAATTCCCCTCCAAGTCACACACCATCCTGACTTAGAAGTATATCGCCGTTCCTTCATCGTTGCTGGGTCAAAATCTTGGAACGCCCTAACAGCACTGTGGGAGTACCTTCACCACATGGACTGCAACGGTTCAAGAAGGCGGCTCACCACCACCTTCTCGAGGGCAATTATGGATGGGCAATAAATGCTGGCCTTGCCACGATGCCCACATCCCATAAACGAATAAAAAAAACCGTGCTGGGCTCCACCATCATTGAGGATGGAGATATTCATGGAGCCTCCTCCTCCCGTTAGTTGTTTAATGGTCCACCACCATTCACGACTGGATGTGGCAGGACTGCAGAGCTTTGATCTGATCCGTTGATTGTGGGATCGCTTAGCCCTGTCTACAATATGCTGCTTCTGCTTTTTAGCATGCATGTAGTCCTGTGTTGCAGTTTCCCCGGGTTGGCACTTCATTTTTAGGTACGCCTGGTGCTGCTCCTGGCATGCTCTTCTACACACCTTATTGAACCAGGGTTGGTCCCCTGGCTTGATGGTAATGGTAGAGTGAGAGATATGCTGGGCCATGAGGTTACAGATTGTGGTGGAATACAATTTTGCTGCTGCTGATGGCATACAGCGCCTGATGGGTGCTCAGTTTTGAGCTGCTAGATCTTTTCTGAATCTATCCTATTTAGCACGGTGGTAGTGCCACACAACATGATGGAGGGTGTCCTCAGTGTGAAGATGGGACTTGGTCTCCACAATGACTGCGGTGGTCACTGCTACCAATACTGTCATGGACAGATGCATCTGCGACAGGTAGATTGGTGAGGACGAGGTCATGTAGGTTTTTCCCTCGTGTTGGTTCTCTCTCCAATTGTTGCAGGCCCGGACAGGCTTCAGGACTCAGCCAGCTCAGTCAATAGTGGTGCTACCGAGCCACTCTTGGTGATGGACATTGAAGTCCCCCACCCAGAGTACATTCTGTGCCCTTACTACTCTCAGTGCTTCTTCCAAGTGGTGTTCAACATGGAGGAGTACTGATTCATCAGCTGAGGGAGGGCGGTAGGTGGTAATCAGCAGGTGGTTTCTTTGCCCATGCTTGACCTGAAGCCATGAGACTTCATGGGGTCCGGAGTCAATGTTGAGGACTCCCAGGGCCACTCCTTCCCGACTGTATCACCACCCCTGGTGGGTCTATCCTGCCGGTGGGACAGGACATACCCAGGGATGGTGATGGAGGAGTTTGGGACATTGGCTGAAAGGTATGCGTCGGCGGGAATTTCGAGCGGCAGCAGCGGGGCTATAAAAGTCCCAGAGACCAGGTAAGGCCTCAGTGCGTCGGCGGGAATCTCGAGCGGCAGCAGCGGGGCTATAAAAGTCCCAGAGACCAGGTAAGGCCTCAGTGCGTCGGCAGGAAACTCGAGCGGCAGCAGCGGGGCTATAAAAGTCCCAGAGACCAGGTAAGGCCTCAGTGCGTCGGCAGGAAACTCGAGCGGCAGCAGCGGGGCTATAAAAGTCCCAGAGACCAGGTAAGGCCTCAGTGCGTCGGCAGGAAACTCGAGCGGCAGCAGCGGGGCTATAAAAGTCCCAGAGACCAGGTAAGGCCTACCAATCTCCAGTCTGGGAACTCGGAGGGAAGGAGAGAGGTAAAAAGTAATCCAAGTGTGACGTCACCAGAAAGCGGGTAAGTGATTGGTTGGTAAGTATTTCTCCCTTTTTAAGCTTAAATCTCTTTGGTTTATAGTTTCTAAGGTATGATATTCACCATCTAGAATCGGGGCAGAGGGTATTTAAGAATAATATTAATAAATTTAATTAATTACATAGAATGGGAGATCAGGTGATGTGTTGCTGCTGCAATATGTGGGAGCTGGTGGACACCATTGATGCTCACGGTGATCACATTTGCAGTAAGTGTTGGCTGCTCGAGGAACTCCGGCTCCGTGTTGAAGAGCTGGAGTCCGAGCTTCAAACACTGAGACACATCAGGGAGGGGGAGAGTTACCTGGACTCTGTATCACGAGGCATTCACACCAATTAGATTAATTAATTCAGATGTAGTCTGTGGCCAAGGTCAGGATGGTGTGACTAGAAGTGAGGCAGGTACAGGGATCCAGGAGGTAGTGTTGGAGGAGCCGCAGCCCTTGCACTTGTCCAACAGGTTCGAGGCTCTTACTCCCTGTGAGGATGGGAACAGGGACTGCGGGGAGGATGAGCAACCTGACCACAGCACCGTGGAGCAGGGGGGCCATTCAAGTGGGGGGAGTTAAAAGAAATGTTGTAGTGGTAGGGGATAGTATCGTTAGGGGGATAGATAGAGTTCTTTGCAGCCAAGAGCGAGAGTCCCGAAGGCTGTGTTGCCTGCCCGGTGCCAGGGTTAAGGACATCTCCTCTGGACTGGAGAGAAACTTGGAGTGGGAGGGGGAGGATCCAGTTGTCGTGGTCCATGTTGGTACCAACGACATAGATAGGACAAGGAAGGAGGTTCTGCTGAGGGAGTTTGAGCAGCTAGGGGCCAAATTAAAAAGCAGAACCACAAGGGTAATAATCTCTGGATTATTACCTGAGCCACGAGCGAATTTGGCTAGGACAAATAAAATTAGAGAGTTAAATGCGTGGCTCAAAGACTGGTGTGGGAGAAATGGGTTTTGTTTCCTGGGACACTGGCACCAGTACTGGGGCAGGAGGGAGCTGTTCCGTTGGGACGGGCTTCACTTGGCCAGTGCTGGGACTAGAGTCCTGGCGGATCATATAACTAGGGCTGTAGAGAGGGCTTTAAACTAACTAGTGGGGGGGAGGTTCCTAGAGAGCAAATAATAAAAATGACAACAGAGAAGGTCATAGACTTAGGTAGCAGTGGGGAAATTAAAAACCAGAGCGTGTCAGGAAGGGGCAGAAGGTATGGAGTAAAAGGTAAAGTAATAAAAAGGGCAAAAGCAGGAACTAAGTGCCACAAAACATCTTTGAAAGTTCTCTATCTGAATGCACGTAGCATTCGTAACAAAATAGACGAGTTAATGGCACAAATAACTACACATGGGTATGATCTTGTGGCCATTACAGAAACATGGCTGCAGGGTGACAATGCCTGGGAATTAAACATACCAGGTTATTTAACGATCAGGAAGGACAGGCAGGAAGGAAGGGGAGGTGGGGTAGCTATGTTAATAAAGGAAGGAATCACTGTAATACAGAGAAATGATATTG
Source organism: Somniosus microcephalus (assembly GCF_052327205.1). NCBI lineage: Eukaryota > Metazoa > Chordata > Chondrichthyes > Squaliformes > Somniosidae > Somniosus > Somniosus microcephalus. The sequence goes on along the minus strand of NC_140989.1, from coordinate 157,175,277 downwards.
GGTCAAAAGATCAGGATAATGAAACAGTTTGGGTGGAGGTAAGGAATAATAAGGGGAAAAAAAACACTAGTGGGCGTAGTCTATAGGCCTCCGAACAGTGGCAACTCTGTTGGACGGAGTATCAATCAGGAAATAGTTGAGGCTTGTAATAAGGGAACATCTATAATTATGGGGGATTTTAACTATCATATTAATTGGACAAATCAAATTGGGCAGGGCTGCCTTGAGGATGAGTTCATTGAGTGTATTAGGGATGGGTTTCTTGAGCAGTATGTAACTGAACCGACCAGGGGGCAAGCAACCTTAGATCTGGTCCTGTGTAACGAGACAGGATTAATTAAAAATGTCCAAGTAAAGGATCCCCTTGGAATGAGTGACCATAACATGGTTGAATTCCATATTCAATTAGAGGGTGAGAAGGTTGGATCTCAAACAAGCGTGCTAAGCTTGAATAAAGGAGACTATGAAGGTATGAGAGCGGAATTGAGTAGAGTGGATTGGGAAAATAGATTAAAGGGTAAGATGATACATGATCAGTGGTGTACATTTAAGGAGTTATTTTACAACTTCCAAAAAAAAAATATTCCACTGAGAAGAAAAGGGTGTAAAAGAAAAGACAGCCATCCGTGGCTAAGTGAAGAAATTAAGGATAGTATTCGACTAAAAACAAGGGCATATAAGGTAGCCAAATCTAGTGGGAGGAGAGAGGATTGGGAAAACTTTAAAAGACAGCAAAAAATAACAAAAAGATTGATTAAGAAAGGGAAGATAGATTATGAAAGTAAATTAGCAAAAAATATAAAAACAGATAGTAAGAGTTTTTATAGTTATATAAAAAGAAAAAGGGTGGCTAAAGTAAATGTTGGTCCCTTAGAGGATGAGACCGGGAAATTAATGGTGGGAAATATGGAGATGGCAAAAACACTGAATATTTTGTATCAGTCTTTACAGTAGAAGACACTAAGAATATCCCAACACTAGACAAACAGGGGGCTAAAGGGGGGGAGGAGCTAAACACGATCAAAATCACTAAGGAAGTGGTACTCGGTAAAATAATGGGACTCAAGGTGGATAAATCACCTGGACCTGATGGCTTACATCCTAGGGTCTTGAGGGAAGTGGTGGTATGGATTGTGGATGCATTGGTAATAATTTTCCAAAACTCCCTGGACTCGGCAAAGGTCCCGGCAGACTGGAAAACTGCTAATGTAACACCCTTATTTAAAAAGGGCAGTAGACAGAAGGCTGGAAACTATAGACCGGTTAGCCTAACATCTGTGGTAGGTAAAATTTTGGAGTCCATTATTAAAGAGACAGTAACAGGACATTTGGATAATCATAATTTAATAGGACAAAGTCAGCATGGTTTTATGAAGGGGAAGTCATGTTTGACAAATTTGCTGGAGTTCTTTGAGGAAGTAACGTATAGGGTGGATAAAGGGGAACCAGTGGACGTAGTGTATTTAGACTTCCAAAAGGCATTTGACAAGGTGCCACACAAAAGATTATTGCTTAAGATAAAAAATCACGGGATTGGGGGTAATATTCTGGCATGGATAGAGGATTGGCTATCTAACAGAAGGCAGAGAGTTGGGATAAATGGTTCATTCTCAGACTGGCAATCAGTAACAAGTGGTGTTCCGCAGGGGTCAGTGCTGGGTCCCCAACTCTTTACAATCTATATTAACGATTTGGAGGAGGGGACCGAGTGTAACATATCAAAGTTTGCAGATGATACTAAGATGGGAGGGAAAGTAGGTGAGGAGGACATAAAAAACCTGCAAGGGGACATAGACAGGCTAAGTAAGTGGGCAGAGATTTGGCAGATGGAATACAATACTGGAAAGTGTGAGGTTATGCACTTTGGCAGGAAAAATCGTAGAGCAAGAAACTGGAAAGTACTGAAGTACAAAGGGATCTGGGGGTCCTGGTGCACGAAACTCAAAAGGTTAGTATGCAGGTGCAGCAAGTGATTAAGAAGGCCAATGGAATGTTGGCTTTCATTGCTAGGGGGATAGAATATAAAAATAGGGAGGTATTGCTTCAGTTGTACAAGGTATTGGTGAGACCGCACCTGGAATAATGCATACAGTTTTGGTGTCCATACTTAAGACATACTTGCTCTCGAGTCAGTACAAAGAAGGTTCACTCGGTTAATCCCAGGGATATGGGGATGGACATATGAGGAGAGGTTGAGTAGATTGGGACTCTACTCATTGGAGTTCAGAAGAATGAGAGGCGATCTTATTGAAACAGATAAGATTGTGAAGGGGTTGGATCGGGTGGATGCGGGGAAGATGTTCCCGATGATGGGTGAAACTAGAACTAGGGGGCATAGTCTTAGAATAAGGGGCTGCTCTTTCAAAACTGAGATGAGGAGGAACTACTTCACTCAGAGGGTGGTAGGTCCATGGAATATGCTGCCCCAAAAAGCTGTAGAAGCTACATCATTACATAAATTTAAAACAGAAATAGACAGTTTCCTAGAAGTAAAGGGAATTAAAGGTTACGGGGAGCGGGCAGGAATTTGGACATGAGTCTAGGTTCGGATCGGTCATGGCCCTGTGGGTAGCGGAGCGGGCCCAGGGGCCGTGTAGCCTGATCCTGCTCCTATTTCGTGTGTCTAATTCTGTTAGATTTAGGAGATGGTTCTGTGATAGTGGATTGGCGGTTAGGATCAGATCAGCCATGATCTTATTGAATGGCGGAGCAGGCTCGAGGGGCCAATTGGCCTACTCCTCCTATTTCTTATGTTCTTATGTATGATTCTGTGAGTATGACAATGTCAGACTGTTGCTTGACTAGTCTGTGTGACAGTTCTCCCAATTTTGGCACAAATCCCCAGATGTTGGTGAGGAGAACTTTGCAGGGTCGATTAGGCTGGGTGTGCTGTTGCCATGTCCGTAGCCAGTGTTGGTTTTATTCTTAATACTGTGTTTCGTAGCGGTTTGTTATAACTGAGTGGCTTTCAGAGGGCAGTTAAGAGTCAGTTGTGGCAGAGCCACCAAGGGTCTCAGAACAATTATTAATAATCCCTTTAACTACAGTATAGTGCAACCGCAGACTGCACCTTTAAACTGCCTGTTAACATTACTGTATGGTGTTTTCCTGCACTCCACGTGATGACGTCATGACGCTGCTCACGTGACCACCAGTGGCGCGAAGAACGTGATGACGTCATGACGTCAGCTTCCAGCATCTTCCAGTAGTCGTCGAGTGCCCAGCAAGCTGTATAGACCTGTACCGTTTCTCCTGTAGTTTCCCTGCTAACTTCGTTCATTAAAACCTGTTGATTTGATTCATCGAGTCGAATACTTTATTCAGCTAGGAACCCCCGTTCCTGCACAGTCACATATAGGCCAGACCAGGTAAGGATGGCAGATTTCCTTCCCTAAAGGACATTAGTGAACCAGATGGGTTTTTACGAAAATCCGATAGTTTAGAATTCAGCAAAGGACCAAGAAATTGATAAAGAAAGGAAAAATAGAATATGAGAGTAAAGTAGCGAGAGACATAAAAACAGACTGTAAAAGCTTCTATAGGTATGTAAAAAGGAAAAGACAAGCGAAAGTAAATGTAGGTCCCTTACAGGATGAGACAGGAGAAATTATAATAGGGAATAAGGAAATGGTAGCGAAATTAAACAAATACTTTGTAGCTGTCTTCACAGTAGAAGACACAAAAAGCATACCAAAAATGGTAGGGAAACAAGGGTCTAACGAGGGTGAGGAACTTAACATAATTAATAACCTAGATGGTGGGTGAGGTTGAGGTGACAGAAGTAAATCTGTCAATGTTGAGATAGGTTGTTCCAAAGGGGTGACAGTGGATAGAGAGATTACTCCAAACACTTCAAAAGTGCATAAAGCTCAAAAGTGGGTTCCAAATCATTAATGCTCCAGCTTCTAAGCTTGGGAAGTGAACAGCTGTGAAATGGTAGGTCTTATACCACTTTTGCAGCTTTCACCTATTCACCGCAATCCACGGTCATTGAGAACCTGACATACTTACCTGACGCGATAGCTGCTCTCCTTGAACCTCGTTGAAAACCTGGGGAAATGGTAAGTACATGGGAAAATGATTCTTAACTACCTTTTTAAGAAGCTTTTAACTATCTAAATTGGCTGACCCGCCACTTGGTGTCGGGTCTGTTCAGGGATGACAGACTCGACACTTGGGGAAACTGACGAGGAGGCGGGATACCGATCCACTGTCAGTCTTTGTGATTTTGTCAGCGGACCCGCCTCCAAACCGCACTCTGCGTGCCGGCAAAATTCAGCTCTTATTTTCCAAGGCGTATGTGACCTCCTTATTTTTCCTACCAAAATGTATAATCTCACACTTATCTATATTAAAGTTCATTTGCCAATTACACACCCATTCTGCAAGTTTCCATTATAAATGGATGTAGAAATTTTTAATGGAATAAGTTGTTAAGAAGTGCACGCAGACATAAGATTTTTAATATTTTGTGTAAGTAATGACTTTTAGCAAAAACTGTTAATAGCTAATTAAGCATAAACAACAACAACTTGTATTTATATAGCGCCTTTAAAGTAGTAAAACATCCCAAGGTGCTTCACGGGAGCATTATAAAACAAAGTTTGACTCCGAGCCACAAAAGAAGAAATTAGGGCAGATAACCAAAAGCTTGGTCAAAGAGGTAGATTTTAAGGAGCATCTTAAAGGAGGAAAGAGAGATAGAGAGCAACGTTCCCTCTAAGCTACACAGCCGTGCAGCTCTGCCAGTCCCACACAGCCCGAGACTGGCTTTTTTAGTGTTAAATTTCGCTTCAAGGGGCTGCGCACCCAAAAATAAAGTTAGGGGGAACATTGGTAGAGAGGCGGAGAGGTTTAGGGAGGAAATTCCAGAGCTTAGGGCCTTGTCGGCTGATGGCACGGCCACCAATGGTTAAGCAATTAAAATTAGGGATGCTCAAGAGGCCAGATATCTGAGGGTTGTGGGACTGGAGGAATTACAGAGATAGGGAGAGCCGAGGCCATGGAGGGATTTGAAAACAGATGAGAATTTTAAAATCGAGGCGTTGCTTAACCGGGAGCCATTGTAGGAGAGCGAGCACAGGGGTGATGGGTGAACGGGACTTGGTGCAAGTTAAGACACGGACAGCAGAGTTTTGGATGACCTCAAGTTTATGGAGTGTAGAACGTGGGAGGCCAGCCAAGAATCCGTTGGAATAGTCAAGTCTAGAGGTAACAAAGGCATAGAGAAGGGTTTCAGTAGCAGATGAGCTGAGGCAGGGGCCAAGACATGCGATGTTACGGAGGTGGAAATAGGCGGTCTTAGTTATGGTGCGGATATGTGGTCGGAAGGTTGCAAACAGTCTGGTTCAGCCTCAGGCAGTTGATAGGGAGAGGGATGGAGTCAGTAGCTAGGGAATGGAATTTGTGGCAGGGACCGAAAACAATGGATTCGGTTTTCCCAATATTTAGTTGGAGGAAATTTCTGCTCATCCAGTACTGACAATTTAGAGACAGTGGAGGGGTAGACAGAAGTGGTGGTGAGGTAGAGCTGGGTGTCGGCAGCGTACATGTGAATTCAAACATGGAGTCCCGGGAAAGATGGGCATGGATTTGGGAGGGGAACAACACGTTCAAGGACTTTGGAGAGGAAAGGGAGGTTGGAGATGGGGCGGTAGTTTACAATAACGGAGGGGTCAAGGGTTGGGTTTTTTGAGGAGAGGGGTGATATTACTAATAATCTTGGCCATCCTCTAATTTCTGCCAACGTTGTGTATGGATTATAATATGGTAGATTAACTGCATATTGATACTACCAGTCTATTGTAGCAGAAAACAATGCATTAAACTCTGAGACAGATTGGCCCGGAATTTGTGGTCAGTGGCGAAGCGACGGTACTCACCGCTGACCTTGAAGAAAGCTGCCCACAATCTCTCTAGTGTGAATTTCAGCTCTCCTGACCTTAGTTTGAATTTTGCACCAAATGAAGTAAATCTCCAGCGTCCAGCAACAATGTTGTCATCAAGCAGGCTAAGCAGCCAATCACACTGAAGAATCCTCATCGACAGCAAACCAGGAAGTAAAATGCAGAGATAATTTACTTTTCATAAGTTTTACAGAGTGCGAAACACAGATTGGGACATACACATAGGAATAAGGTAGAAGCTGAAATATAAACAAACTTTAAAAAAATGATTATATTAAAAGTTATGTAGTTCTTGTATTAATGGAAAAATTTGACATTCCACAAATATAAAATTAGTTTTTAAGGGCCAGAACTGTTGTTCAGCAGTCAATATGCTGTTAAAAACCCAGTTACACCTCTTTCAACAAGGCTTAACTTTATCGGCGGGGTTTAACGGCGATATTCCAGCATAATAGGGGAGGTTTTTGTCAGAAACTGTGATTTGAATTGATTGCTGGCTCCGGAGAGTTCCACAGCACAACCTGTGGAGGAGCAGGGAATGACTAATAACAACTTCTGGATTTTCGCGTTTATCTGCGCATGCACTGACTCCAAAAGTTGCTGTCTCTTTCAGAGGAGTAATGACGGCAAACACTGACAGTTTCGCCGTCATTACCACTGTAACATCTGGGCAATTAAAATTGCCTATTACATAGCACTTTGCAGCACAATCTAAAATATTAGCCGTTGACAGAAGTATCATAAAATAAATACAAATGAACAATAATGTGCTAAATTTTGTGACAATAAGTAAAGCATGTTTGAGGAATCCTACAACTTATCCTGAAACTCAAGCACTCCATTCTGAAACGTTAATCATTGGCTTCATATTCAAAGCTACTTAATCAGTTGCCTGTCATCTTCATGTATGAATCTGAAGCTGGCCCCTTCATTCCTATGGAAATCTCTCGTACATAGCATCCTTGGGTAAAATGTGGCATTGATAGTGTGAACCCCATTTCAGGGGCATTGCTGCAGTGTGAACGCAGCACTCGTCAGCAAAGATTGCACTTTCATGCCCATCACTATCCATATTTTTTTAGTTAAATTTTCTCCTCTCTTCTAGCCCATTGTTCTGAACTGCAATGCCCCATGCAATGGCAAACATTTAAAGATAGAATGACAAAATTGCAAAAATTGTTTATACCAATCTGGCATAAAAGGAAATCTAAAAAGGTGACTCAACCGTGGATAACAGGGGAAATTAGAGACAGCATAAAATCCAAAGATAGGGCGTATAAAATAGCCAAAAAAAGCGCCAGAGCGGAAGATTGGGAACAGTTTAAGATAGAGCAAAGGAGGGCAAAGGGCATGATCAAGAGGGGCAAAATAGCTTACGAAAACAAGCTGGCGGAAAATATAAAAACTAACTCCAAAAGCTTTTATAAATATATCAAAAGGAAAAGACTGGTGAAAACCAAAGTTGGTCCATTGCAGTCAGATACGGGGGAATATATAATGGGAAATAAGGAAATGGCAGATCAACTAAATGCATACTTTGGGTCAGTCTTTACGAAGGAAGACACAAAAAACCTCCCTGGGATATCGGGAAAAATAGGGACATTGGCAAAGGAGGAACTGACGCAAATCAATATCTCTAAGGATATGGTGTTAAGGAAGCTAAAGGGATTGAAGGTGGACAAATCCCCAGGGCCCGATAACATGCATCCTAGGGTACTGAAGGAGGTGGCCCTAGAGATAGCGGATGCACTAAGGATGATTTTTCAGAATTCATTAGACTCGGGAACAGTGCCGATGGATTGGAGGGTAGCTAACGTTACCCCACTATTCAAAAAGGGGGGTAGGGAAAAAGCAGGTAATTACAGACCTGTAAGCCTTACATCAGTTGTGGGCAAAATGCTGGAGTCCATCATTAAGGATGAAATAGCGGAGCACTTAGCAAATGGGGACAGGATAGGACAGAGTCAACATGGATTTACAAAGGGTAAATCGTGCTTGACTAATCTATTGGAATTTTTTGAGGGAGTAACTGGTAGAATAGATGGGGGAGAGCCAGTAGATGTGGTGTACCTGGACTTCCAAAAGGCCTTCGATAAGGTCCCACATAAAAGATTAGCATGGAAAATTGAGGCTCATGGGATAAAGGGGAAAGTTTTGGCGTGGATAGGGAACTGGCTGTCAGATAGAAAACAGAGAGTTGGAATAAACGGCTCATTTTCTGAATGGCAGGCAGTAACAAGTGGGGTACCACAGGGATCTGTCCTGGGCCCCCAGCTGTTCACAATTTACATTAATGACCTGGATCAGGGAGTCGGATGCAGCATTTCCAAATTTGCAGACGACACTAAACTAGGAGGGGGGGTGGGCTCAGAGGAAGAGACCAGGAAGCTCCAGAGCGATTTGGACAGACTGGGCGATTGGGCGGATAAATGGCAGATGCACTATAATGTGGACAAGTGCGAAGTTATCCACCTTGGGTGCAGGAACGGGAGGGCAAATTATTATTTAAATGGCAATAGATTGGGAGAGGGGGAAGTACAGAGAGACCTGGGTGTTCTTGTACACCAGTCACTGAAGGCGAGCATGCAGGTGCAACAGGCGGTCAAGAAGGCAAACGGTATGCTGGCCTTCATAGCAAAAGGGTTAGAATACAGGAACAGGGATACCTTGCTGCAGCTGTACAGGGCACTGGTGAGACCACACCTCGAGTACTGTGTACAGTTTTGGTCGCCTCATCTGAGGAAGGATGTTCTTGCCATGGAGGGGGTGCAGCGGCGATTCACCAGGCTGATACCAGGAATGGCGGGAATGACCTATGAGGAGAGACTATGTAGTTTAGGGATGTACACACTGGAGTTTAGAAGATTGAGAGGGGACCTCATAGAAGTGTATAAAATTCTGACAGGTCTAGACAGACTGGATGCAGAAGGAATGTTTCCCTTGGCGGGTGAAAACAGAACTAGAGGACATAATTTAAGGATAAGGGCTAAACCATTTAGGACAGAGATGAGGGGGAATTTCTTCACTCAGAGAGTGGTGAACCTGTGGAACTCATTGCCACAGAGGGCAGTGTACGCCAGCTCATTAAATATATTTAAGAGGGAATTAGATATATTTCTACGGGCAAAAGGGGTTAAGGGTTACGGAGAGAAGGCGGGGACGGGATACTGAATTAAAGGATCAGCCATGATCTCATCGAATGGCGGAGCAGGCACGAAGGGCCGAATGGCCTACTCCTGCTCCTATCTTCTATGTATCTATGTATCTATGTATGCTGGGGTACAGTTTCACAAATATTGACAGTCCTTGAGTACCTTGCTCAGGTGCTCGATCACTTTGTGTGAGCCCAGTTTGTAAGTGTGTCCAGGCTTTTTGACCAATGGGGCATAATAGCCAAGCTTGATCCTGTCCCACTCCCCATCAAAATTGAATCTTAAAAAAAACATTTAGCACTTAGAGGGCCGGTAATAAGATTGAAAGCCAGGAAATATATATAAAGAATATATGGGAAAGCTACAAAAGGAAGTAAGAATAAGGGAGATTAAATTTAACACCGAGAAGTGTGAAGTGATGCATTTTGGTAGGAAGAATGAGGAGAGGCAATATAAACTAAATGGTACAGTTTTAAAGGGGGTGCAGGAACAGAAAGATGTGGGCATGTATGTACACAAATCTTTGAAGGTTGTTAAGTCTGTGTGTTATATTGAGAATTACTACACAGACCACAAGAGTAAGTTTAACAGGTCTTTACTAGTCGAAGGTCAGGGCGGAACTGCCCAATAAATCATTACACAGCACTTATATACTGGTGTGGTCACCACCGGTATTACAGTATACAGCAGCCAAGATAAAGTAGTGCAACCCTTAAAATAGTTCTCTTAAAGGTGGAACGGTTACATACACCACAAAGGTGGCAGGACAAGCTGAGAATGCTGTTAAAGCAAACAGTATCCTTGTTTTTTTTGATAGAGGAATAGAGTACAAAATAGAGGAATAGAGTACAAAAGCAAGGAAGTTATGCTAAACCTTTACAAAACACTGGTTAGGCCTCAGCTGGAGTATTGTGTTCAGTTCTGGGCACACAATTTAGGAAGGATGTCAAGGCCTTAGAGAGGGTGCAGAAGAGATTTACTAGAATGGTACCAGGGATGAGGGACTTCAGTCTCTCCACATAACTGGAGAAGCTGGGGTTATTCTCCTTTAGAGTAGTGAAGGTTAAGAGGAGATTTGATAGAGGTGTTCCAAATCATGAAGGGTTTTGATAGAGTAAATAAGGAGAAACTGTTTCCAGTGGCAGAAGGGTCAGTAACCAAAGGACACAGATTTAAGGTGATTGGCAAAAGGACCAGAGGCGACATGAGGAAAAGAAAAATTACACATTGAGTTGTTATGATCTGGAATGCACTGCCTGAAAGGTTGGTGGAAGCAGATTCAATAATAACTTGCAAAAGGAAATTGGATAAGTACTTTAAGGGAAAATTTACAGGGCTATGGAGAAAGAGCAGGGGAGTGGGACTAATTAGATAGCTCTACCAGAGAGCCAGCACAGGCACGATGGGCTAAATAGCTCCCTTCTGTGCTGTATTATTCTATGATTCTATATTGGGGGAATTTTAACCCCCAAAGACAGATGGGTTGGGAGCAGGTGAGAAAAAAAATTAAATCTCAAACCTGACCGCAACCTGCCCACTTCCGCTTTTAACTGAGGCGGGTCGGGAACGGGTGACCAACCTGCTCTCAGGAGGCAGGTCAGTCAATAAAAGTTTTTAAGGTGGCTGCGTGCCTCCATTTTAACAGAATTCTTATTTTTAACCCATGGAGGGCGAATTTCCCCTTGGCTCGAGAAACCCGGCAGGTAAAAGGAGGCGAGGAGGGCCAGATCCATAATGTAAATGCATTTACAGCACTGCTTGTGGGCCAAGAGGAGCAGGAGTGTTTTATCCAGGCCCAACAAGCATATTTCTTTATACACCCAGCAATCAGCCGACCCTACCTCCCCCCGCGAACTCCGACCCCCCACAGCGAAATCTGACTCCCACCCCAATCTCCAACTCCTCCATTCCTGACCTCGCCCGACCTCCGACTTCCCCCACCCCCTCTCCGAGACTCTCACCATCCCCACCCCGTGCGATCTCCTACTTACCTGCCATCCACTCCTTGGCTGTTTTCGTGCCCAGCAGGTGTGCCAATCTGGCTGGCTGTCGGGCAGGAAAGCTGCTGAAATTTAAAAAAAAATATCCTGTAGTTAATTTCAGCAGGATATCCAGGAAACTTGTACTCCCCGCCCCCACCCCTGCTCTCTTCACGGCCCTGAGTAAATATCGGGGCCTATCTAGTACAAGAGAAAATTAGCAAAAAACGTAAAGGATAATAAACAAGCTTTCTATATGTGTCTTAGTCATAAGAAGATAGTCATGGTAGTGGTAGATCCCGAAGAGATGAAGGAGGCAAACATGTAATGGAGAGAAAATACTTTGCTTCAGAGTAGGACATTGGGATTATAGAACCACCAAAGGTAGCTGTAGAACTATTAGTGGAGGTTATATTCAAAAATAAATGGTACTAAAGAAGTTAATCAAACCTAAGGTACACCAATAACTAGGACCTGGTTCTTTGTATCTGAGAATCATGAAGAAAGCTAGGGAAGAAATAGTGGAGGATCTAACTATAATTTTCCAATATCCTTTGTAAATAAAAATTGTGCCAGAAGACTGAAGGATGCCAAAAGTGATAGTCCTATGCAAAAAAAAAAAAGACAAGAATAAGCCAGGATGTTGTAGGTCACTTAGTCTTGCTTCAATTATTGATGAACTGCTAGAGCCTATAATACAGAATTAAATTACGAAACACTTGGTGAAACATGATTTGTTCAGGATCAGTCAACGTAAATTTCTAAATTAAGGGAAATTTGGCCACTTGGATAGAGAGATGGTCCGAAGGCAGAAATTACAGGCTAGGGGTAAAAGGAAGTTTCTCGGACTGGAAAGATGCGACTTGTGTTCCACAGGGGTCTGTGTTTGAATTGTTTTTATTTACTGTAATGTCCGAGTATAAATAATACACGGACTGCAGGAGAACAATAAAAGAGGTATTTACTTGAACAGAGGGTAACTTAAGACTGAAATACAGAAGCCTGCTATGGCTTTATATACAGGGGTGGTCACTGTCGGTACTGCAATATAGAATCAGTTCTTCTCTTAAAGGCACATACACAACAATTCCTCCCCTTTTAGATAAACAGTACATAACATTCATTTAACAACTAAATAATAATTAATTACAATTACAATTTTCTCTGTACTATATACATCAACTGAAATAATCATTTATAAGTTCAGTCTTTGAGGAGGCTTCCTGATCCTGACTGGATAGCACCTTTCTCGAGTATCCTGTTCTTGCGGCGGAGTTGATTCTGGCTCATTGTCATTGGTTGGTTCGTCAGCTTCCAATACCACTGCTTCTGAAGTAGATGCAATCTGTACTTCGGGTTGATTACCAGGTGCACCTGCTCGTGGTATGGGTTTGGCTTGTTCCTGTGACTCTAGAATCTGGTCAGCATGGCATCTCACGATGCTCTCTCCAACGTCCACTGTGTACATTAGTGGTCCCTGCTGTGTGCATATCGTTCCTGGCTGCCATTTTTCTGTTCGGTAGTCGCGGGCCAAGACTGGTTGCCCTATCTTGAAGCTCCTGGTTGGCTTCTCATTTATGTGCTGGAATTGCTTATCCTCAACATCTCGTCTTATGTTTGGTTTGAGCAAATCCAGGCGACATCTTAGCCTTCGGTTGAAGAACATTATGGCTGGAGCTTGGTTGGTGACTGCATGTGTCGCATTCCGGTAAGCAAACAAGAAATTATCCACCTTGTGTTGTAGTGGTATGTCGTCATTATGCATTGCCTTTATGGCCTTTTTAAAGGTCTGAACAAACCTCTCGGCCAATCCATTTGTGGCTGGATGATATGGGGCAGATGTGTAATGCTTCACCCCATTATTCCTCAGAAACCTCCGGAAATCCTCTGACACAAACTGTGGCCCATTGTCGGAGCAAATCTGTTCTGGCAAGCCATTCCTGGCGAAGATGGTCCGTAGGACTGCAATAGTTTTCTCCGTGGTGGTGGAGGACATTTTGATGACCTCTGGCCATTTTGAATGGGCGTCCACAGCGATTAGGAACATTGAGTCCATAAATGGACCAGCAAAATCAATGTGAACCCGTTGCCATGGAGATGAGGGCCACTCCCATGGATGTAGCGGGACCTGTGGTGGAGCGTTTTGGACCTTCTGGCATCCTGTGCATCTCTTGGTCATATCCTCGATTTCTTTATCGATTCCCGGCCACCACACAAACGCCCTGGCTAGGCTCTTCATTTTTACCCCTCCCAGATGACCCTCATGAAGCTCATTGAGCACTCTATCTCTCAACTTGGGTGGAATTACCACTCGGGATCCACACATCAAGGTCCCTCGGCACACTGACAGCTGTTCTCTCCTTGGCGAGAATGCTGGCAACAGTGAGTCGCCGTGTGCTGGCCATCCCTTCACCGTCAAATCATAGACCCGAGAGAGTGTCGGGTCATTTCGGGTTTCCTTCTCTATACTTGAGTTTGTAACAGGTAGACATTCGACTATGGTCGCATGGAATATCTCAACAGGGTCCACTGCAGGTGCTTCCTCCACCGTAGGCAATGGTAGGCGTGACAGCCCATCAGCGTTTCCATGCTGTTTCATACCCTTGTACTCGATGTCGTACTGATGTGCCCCTAGAAAAAGTGACCATCTTTGCAGCTGTTGCGCCGTCATCACCGGAACGCCCTTTGGGTTAAAAATGGAGACCAGGGGCTGATGATCAGTCAGTAGGGTGAATTTCTGCCCGTGCAGATAGTGATTGAACTTCTTCACCCCCCACACCAGGCTGAGGGCCTCCCTGTCAATCTGGGCATAGTTACGCTCGGCTGAGGTTAACAAGCGCGATGCAAAGGCTATTGGCCTCTCTGAACCGTCAGGGAATTTGTGTGACAGCACCGCTCCGATGCCGTAGGGCGACGCATCACATGCTAACCGAATCGGTAGTGTTGGATTGTAGTGGGCCAATACTTCTTTTGAAGTGATTAGGCATTTACATTTCTGAAAGGCACGCTTACACTCATCACTCCATTTCCATGTTACTCCAGTTTGCAGTAGGGCGTTCAGTGGGTGCAGAATTGTAGATAAATTCGGCAAGAACTTATGGTAGTAGTTCACCAACCCGAGGAACGACCTCAGTTGCGACACATTTTCCGGTGCTGGAGCCTTGACTACAGCCTCAATCTTGTCCGGCGACTTATGCAACCCTTCCTCATCAATCATGTGGCCACAATACGAGATTTGTCTCCTGAAGAACTCGCATTTGGGGCGGTTGGCTCGTAGCCCATATTCCTGTAATCTCGTGAGCACCTGCTCCAGGTTGGCAAGGTGTTCACTGTCATTTTCGCCCGTAACCAGGATGTCGTCCAAATAACGCTGGGTCCCTGGGATCCCTTGCAGGACTTGTTCCATCGCCCTCTGCCAAATAGCCGGGGCTGATGCTACCCCGAATACCAGTCGATTGTACTGGTAAAGGCCTTTGTGAGTGTTTATCGTGAGGTATTTCCTAGACGCTTCTTCCACCTCCATTTGTAGATACGCTTGGGCCAGATCAATCTTTGTAAAGCGTTTCCCTCCAGATAATGAGGCGAAAATATCTTCTATCCGTGGAAGTGGATATTGTACTGTGTGCAGAACTGGGTTCACAGTTACCTTGAAGTCCCCACAGATGCGAACCTTCTTCGGTTCTCCAGGCGTGCTGCTCAATGATTTCTTCATTACAGGAACGATGGGTGTGGCCCACTCGCTCCAATCCACCTTGGACAGCACACCCGAACGCTCCAGACTCTCCAGCTCTGCTTCAACGGCTGGGCGGATCGCATAAGGTACCTGTCTGGCCTTAAAAAAAATTTGGGTTTGCGTTATCTTCGATTTTTACCGTTGCCGTTACTCCTTTGAGTCCCAAGTCCTTGTTGGAACACCTCTTTCGCGTCAGTTAGAATTTTTGACAGTCGTCCAGGTGTGACGTCATCATCCTTTTTATCAGTCACAGTTAGCGCCTGAATGGAATGCCAATCCAATTGTATTTTTCGGATCCATTCATGTCCCAATAATGGTGGTCCTCCATCTGGTAGTATATATAGATACAGTTTCTGTGTTTCCTTGCCGTTGTATTCAACTGGCACCCTTATTTTTCCTCTGGGGTAGACTTTTTGCCCCGTGTATGTCTTCAATACAATGGACGTGTCCTTCAAGGGTATGTGTGAGAATAGCCACTCATCGTCTCGTCGATTCATGACAGTTAGGGCTGATCCTGTGTCCAATTCCATCTTTACTGGGGACCCTGCTATAATGAGGGTGACCCAAATGGTTCAGTGATCCTCCTTTGCGATCACGTTGTGTAACTTTAGACAACTTAGTCTCCTGCTCCCGGAGTCCTTATCACTCTCCTAATCTTCCGAACTACTGTCTGTCAATTTCTTTACTTTCTTGTACTTTTCCTTAGTAGTTCTTGTAGTGTTGGTTTTCTTTCCCGACCTGCAGACTCTTGCTATGTGTCCCATTTTCCCACATTGCCTGCATACTTTGTCCTTAACCCAGCAGTCCTTCTGATCATGGGTTGTTCTGCCACAGCGATAGCACTTTTCTGCTCCATACGCCATTTCGTTAGCGCTGTATTCCTGTGGTTTCTGTTGTATTTCCGCAGCTCCCCGTGCTGCTGCTTCGTAGGATACTGCCACGCTGAAAGCCTGTTCTAGCGTCAGGTCCTTTTCCGAATGTAGTCGTTTCTGGGTTCCTTCACTCTGGAGCCCGCAGACAAACTTATCCCTTAAGGTGTCTGCCAGTCCTGCTCCGAACTGGCAGTGCTTCGATAACTTGCGTAGTTCCGTAAGATAGTCAGCATTGCTCTCATCTTTGTGCTGGTTTCTTTTATGGAACTTGAATCTTTCTGCTATCAGCAGCGGTGTAGGGTTTAGGTGTTCCTGTAAGATATTAACAATCTCTTCAAAACTTTTCTCCATTGGTTTAGCTGGGGTAATTAAATTCCGCAATAGGCCGTACGTTCTCGCGCCCATCAAATTTAATAATACCGACGCCTTCTTTCCATCGGCCACCTCATTTGCCTTGCAGTACACTTCAATTCTTTCCACATACGTGGTCTAGTCTTCTACCTCATTGTCGAAAGCAGTGATCCTGCCACTCTTCGGCATCTTGAGTGATTTAAAATGGCGCCTCCCGCGCTTTTTCTTCTTCCCCAATGGAATAAAATGGCGCCTCCCGCGCCTTTCCTCCTTCCCCAATGTAATAAAATGGCGCCTCCCGCACTTTTCCTTCTTCCCCTTGCTGCCACGCTGCTCCTAGCATTCTACAGGGTAATGGCGGCGACCCGCGGCTTCGGCGCGTATCACTTTTCCTTCCCCGCGTTCTATCCTCTCCACGCTGCCCTGTTCTTGAGCACCGACCGCGCCCTGTGCGCTCCACCCTCTCTCTTCCTCCCGACAACGCTGCACGGCCCCTTTGCAGAGCTGCTCGATCGAGCCCGAGCCCGCCGCAGTCCGGAAGGGTCAGCGCACTACCTGCTACCAGCACGACTTGCTGGAACACCTCGACTGGGGAGCCAGGCCCAGCTCTCCACAGCCTCCCCTGCAACTCTCCGATGGATCCCTGGGCGGTTGCTCGCGGTTGACGCCCGCCGTTCTGACTTCAACCTCCAAGAAGCTTCTCTTCAGGGAAAAGATCCCCGTGAGGTGATGCAGTACTGCAGGTGAGTTCGAACCTGCCCGTCGCCAGTGTAGTGTCCGAGTATAAATAATACACGGACTGCAGGAGAACAATAAAACAGGTATTTACTTGAACAGAGGGTAACTTAAGACTGAAATACAGAAACCTGCTATGGCTTTATATACAGGGGTGGTCACTGCCGGTACTGTAGTATAGAATCAGCTCTTCTCTTAAAGGCACATACACAACATTTACCATATACATAAATAATCTAGAAGTAGGAATTGAGAGAACTTTGAACTTTGCTGCCGGCACCAAGTTAGGAGGTATGGCAAATTGTGATGAGGATTGTGAGGGGTTGACCTGTGGTTTTGACAGCAATGGGAGAGGGCATAGATAGGTTAGCAGATAGGTGACAGATGGAGTTTAATGTAGAAAAATGTGAAGTAATATATTTTAGAAGAATAGGGAAAGCAAGTGCACCTTAAATGATAAAGATTTTAAATGGCTGAGAGGACCATGGAAGTGGAGAGGCCATGTGAGATGGCACGGTTGAGGGGGTGGCTATGAATATGGGAAGAAGAATTTATATGGAGGAAGAGGTTAAGGAAGATCAGGAGGGAGGAAAAAGTGAGTCTTGATGGTGATTGAAATCACCGAAGATAATGAGTCTCAGTGCAGAGGCTGAGGGAGGAAAGGAGGGACGATATCTTGGTGAGAAACTCAAGGTGGGATTTGGAAGGTGGCGGTAGAGAACAAGGTGAGGTGCTCAAAGGAGGGGAAGGTACGACAGGAGTTGGGGAGAAACCAAGGTGTAATTTGGTAATATGGGTGAAATAAGCTAAATCTGTATAGGATAGAACAGAGATCAAACAACAACTTGCATTTATATAGCGCCTTTAATGTAGTAAAATGTTTCAAGGTGCTACATAGGAGTGTTATCAAACCAAGTTTGACACCGAGCCACATAGGAGATATTAGCGCAGGTGAGGTAGGTTTTAAGGAGAGCCTTAAAGGAGGGTGGAGAGGTTTAGGGAGGGAATTCCGGAGCTTAGGGCCTCGGCAGCTGAAGGTGGAGTGATTAAAATCGGGGATGCGCAAGAGGCCAGAATTGGAGCAGCGCAGATGTCTCGGAGGGTTGTAGGGCTAGAGGCTACAGAAATAGGGAGGGGCGAGGACATGGAGGATTTGAAAACAAGGATCAGAATTTTAAATTCGAAGCGTTGCTTAACCGGGAGCCAATGTAGGTCAGCGAGCACAGGGGTGATGGGTGAACAGGACTTGGTGTGAGTTAGGATATGGGCAGCAGAGTTTTGGCTGAGCTTAAGTTTACGGAGGGTGGAAGATGGGAGGCTGGCCAGGAGTGCATTGGAATAGTCAAGACATAACAAAGACACAAATGAGGTTTTCAGCAGCAGATGAGCTGAGGCAGGGGAGGAGTCTGGCAATGTTACAGAGGTGGAAATAGGCAGTCTTAGTGATGGTGCGGATATGTGGTTGGAAGCTCACCTTGGGGTCAAGTATGACACCAAGGTTACAAACGGTCTTGTTCAGCCTCAGACAGTTGCCGGGGACAGGGATGGAGTCGGTGGCTAGCGAACAGAGTTTGTGGCGGGGACCAAAGACAATGGCTTTGGATTTCCCAATATTTAGGTGGAGGAAATTTCTGCTCATCCAGTACTGGATGTCGGATAAGCAGTCTGACATTTTTGAGACATTGGAGGGGTCAAGAGAAGTTGTGGTGAGGTGGGGCTTGGCGTACATGTGGAACCTGACGTGTTTTTGGAAGGTGCCACCGAGGGGCATCATTTAGATGAGAAATAGGAGAGGGCCAAGGATAGATCCTTGGGGGACACTAGAGGAAATGATGCGGGAGCGAGAAGAGAAGCTGTTGCAGGTGATTCTCTGGTTACGACTGAATAGATAAGAATGGAACCAAGCGAGTGCAGTCCCACCCAGCTGGACGACGGAGGAGCGATGTTTGAGGAGGATGGAGTGGTCAACCGTGTCAAAGGCTGCAGACAGGTCGCGAAGGGTGACGAGGAATAGCTTATCACAGGCACAGTCACATAGGATGTCATTTGTGACTTTGAGGAGAGCCATTTTGGTACTGTGGGAGGGGCAGAAATCTGATTGGAGGGATTCAAACATGGAGTTCCGGGAAAAATGGGCACGGATTTGGGAGGCGACAACACATTCGGGGACTTTGGAGAGGAAAGGGAGGTTGCAGATGGGGCAGTAGTTTGCAAGAACAGAGGGGTCAATTTTTTTTTGAGGAGTGGGGTGATGACGGCAGATTTGAAGGAGAGGGGGACAGTACCTGTGGAGAGAGAAGTTAACAATATCAGATAACATGGGAGCCAGGAAGGGAACTTGGCTGTTTAGTGGGAATAGGGTCGAGGGAGCAGGAGGTGGATCTCATGGACAAGCTGAGCTCGGAGAGGGCATGAGGGGAGATAGGAGAGAAACTAGAAAAAGATGCGAGTTCAGGGCTAGGGCAGGGGGGAACCTTGGAGGAGTTTTGGCCCGGTGGGCTAGGGGAATGGAGGGAAGTGGCACTAGCAACTGAACGGATGGTCTCAATCTTAGTGACAAAGAAGTCCATGAGCTCCTCGCACTTGTTGGAGGTGAGGATGGAGGAGGCAGGGGAGAGGGGTTGAAGAAGATGGTTTGTAGTAGAGAAAAGAAGCCAGGTTCCATCCTGATCTATATTATCTCCATACCCCACAGATGGTGTATTTACCCAGTGAGCCACTGGGAAATGCTTACCCATATTCTTAATTATATTCCGGACACAAAAGGCATCAAGGGGTATGGGGAGAGCGCAGGAATATGGTATTGAGATCGAGGATCAGCCATGATCATAATGGCCTACTCCTGCTCCTATTTATCTATGTTTCTACGTGTATGACTAATAATTTTAATGACTGAGTAGTTAAATTCTGTTTTTTTGTAATATGCAGGATTTTAAACTTGCTTTAAGATCACATTCTGCAATTCTGTCTGTTTGTACTCGGGCCACTGGCGTATAGTGATTGAATAAATCAAATTCTGTTTTTATTACATAAGATAATGGGGTATTACAGGATTTCTTTTGATGTTTTGGGGGTCATTTTCTTTGCATCCATCTATTTTTCCATGCAAACCACACTGCTGGTCTTGAATATGTCCAAATTAGCAGGTAGCACAGAACTAAAAAGCCTTTGCTCGGTCATTGTTTGAACTTTACACCAGTGAGATGATGCAAATGTTGTCGTCAGGTAAGTGCACTTTTTCATTGCTAGCTCCAAACTTAATCAAAAAAGAAGTCAGTATACACATGCCAACTACCGAAACTAAAACGTCTTTGCACCCATGTGCCAGCTGAAAATATATTCTCTGATGAGATCTTCTGAAACATTAACCCTACCTGTATAGCAAAAATGTAGAGGTACAAAGGAAAACAGCAAATGTAGCAGTCTCGCGTAAAGCACAGAAAATGGTGGAAATACACAGTGGCACCTTTTTGATGAGGATTCTCACCTGAAATAGTGACGTTTTTCTTTCAGAAAGTGATCAACTTGCTGTGCATCTGCAGCATTTTCTTGTATTAATTTTTTTTTTTAATGTCTGTACTAAAGATTCTGGAGCTTATTACCATATCATGGTACATTAGTTAGTTTCTGGCCAATTTATTGATCACACATAGAAAGCTCTTGCATTTAAAAAAAAAAATTTGTAATCTGCTTTATAAATAACCATGCAGATGTTTGGTATAAATACATATCCAAGTTTCATTCAGCTTAAGCTAAGGGAAATAAACAATGTTTAGCTAACCCCTACCACCTAATTGTAGCATAACAAAGGGGCTGAGTAATTAGAGTTAGTACGAGGCAGATTGCAGGTGGAATTATGATATTTTATGAAAGGAAGCATTTATCATTTGTCTATTCTGCAGCTGTTGCCCTAACAGTCACTCATTTTTTGGATCACAGAGTGTTTCAAGGTTGATTGCATGGCACGAGTAGCCAGAAGGGAAGTTTGACTGATGGAATGTGCAAGTATAAAAGGCTAATGGAATGTTGTGGGTTGTTAAAACTAACTAGGTGTGGCTGCACTACATATGCTTGCCTGTATGTGCCACATCACTTCTAAGTGCAATCAGTCTCTTTGTTGTAAAGGATCTTGCATGGAAGTTGCTCGTGCTTGCCTGGTGGGGGTTGAATTTGTGTTCTTCGGACCATCTGCCAGCCCATTATCTACAGGACCTAACAGGCCAAAAACAGCAGAGTGAGGCCAGCCAGTGCTTTTGTACTTAAAGTAACAAGTAGATGCTCAGCATAACGGATCAAAAAAAAACCTTGAATCTTAAAAGCCAAATCTTTAGGATATGGATGAGTGCTGTCGAGAGCTTTCACTTTGTACAGCGCCTTGTACTTCAGTTGGAAAGCATGCGCAGCAAATAGAAACTCCGTGTCAATAAAGTTTTGTTCTCTTGATCCTTTGGAGTGGTTAAGGTGTACTGCATTGCAGCTGTTTTTTAATTTTTTTAATGAATTAAATTGCAGTGTGTAGGATAGTTATTCATTAATTGAACCACTGATTCATGAAAGGCTTTTTGAACAAAATGAACAAATTTGCACAATAGGATGCAAACTTGATGAACAGGCACCTATGTATTCCAATTAAAATGCTTTCTACGGGATGGCAAACTGCGAGATAATAGAGGCATTTGTGTGTCACTGCAGCACCTGTTAATCATCTGGTTTGGAGCTTGTGTGCAACAATAGTTGAAAAAGTACATGTTCCATGCTTTTACATCTGCAGATAGTATGCAGCCAGAATAGCACGTTTTCCATAAAATTGTACTAATTAATGAATATATTTGAATGAAAATATAAACGTATTTATTTTGTACTGTATCCTACAACTGTTGTTTACCACAATTTAACAATTACATAGTGCTTTTAACGCCATAAAACATTCCAAAGTGTTTCGCAGAGGTGAAAATAGCCAAAAATTACAAAATGAAGGATGAGGAATGCTGACCAGAAAGAAGATCAAAGAGGTAGGTTTTCAGGAGGCTTTTGAAGGAAGTGTGGGGGAAACAGCAAGGTAGAAATGCTTAGGGAAAGTGTTCTTGTCTGTGGATGAAGCAGGTTGTAAGCTCTGCAGCCGAAGGGGGAGTGAAGAGAAAGGGTTTACGCAGGCAGGAGCATGGGGCTGAATGATATTTCAGAGGTAGGGAGAGGTGAGGCCATGAAGAAATTTGTAGATGAAGGCAAGGATTTTGAACTTGATGCATGACAGATAGGAAGCCATTGAAGGTTGGTGAGAAAGCTAAAGAGTAATATGGGGTAGGACAAAGGTGTGGAAGAGGGACTGAGGGAAGTGCAAGATTTAGGGGGAGGAAGCAGCTGAACAGTTGGTCTCGGTCTTTGAAACAGAGAAATCCGTGAGCTCCTCACGTTTGGTGTTTGAGGTGAAAATGATCAGAGCAGAGGGAAGGGTACAGGAGGAAGTGTTTGTCATTGAGAATAGAAGCCTAGGGTTGTCATTGCCCTCCACTATTCCAGGACTAGTGTGTGGATTTTGATGAGGAAAGGGAGGCACCACATTGCTTTAGATGATCGACCCATCCTGTCAGTCATTCATCAGATGCACTTCAATATGCAGCCCTCCACTTTAAGGTACTGAAACAAGAATTGTTCCAGGGAAAATGTTGGGGATGGGAGGTAGTGTGGGACTTGGACAGGAAAGACCGAGGAAGGGGAAATGTTGAGCATGTCAAGTGCAGCAGATGTGAGGTGGTTGGAACAGCAAAGGAAGGGAATTTGGGAGTTTGAAAATGTGTTGGAAAGGATGTCAGGTTAGGGCCTCATTTTCTCCAAGCCGAAGGGCGATTGTAGACTGGTTTGAAGTATGTGTAGTAAATGGAAAGTAGGAGAACCAGCAGATGTGGTCTGAAAGTGGAAGGTGGGGAGGGAGCGGGGGTGTGGGGAGGGCAGAGGAGGGATGAGGTTGTAGAGGTTTTTCGCAGAGCAAGAAATCAATGTGCTTTGCATCAAAATAGTGTGGAATACTGCTCTGGGAAAGCCAGTGGCCAGAGTAAATTAGGTGTGTCAGAGGATACCAGAGCCAAGAGAAATCATGAACTCAATTCTGGAGCAGCAATGGAAGAGGAAGTCAGAAGAGAAGTAGCAGTGAGCTGGTTAAGGCTTAAGGCAGTAGAGCAAAGATTGATAAACAAGGACTAAGGATATAGGCAATAGGACAAGAGGAAGAGAAGAGGTTAGAGCAGGAGTGGTGGCTGTAGACAAGAAAAATGAAGAGGGAAAAGCCATTTCTAAGGAAGCAGCTAAAACGCACATGTAATGGACACAGAAAATGGCTATGGATTATACATGCGAACTGAGTGAGTTATGCACAATTGTGATAGAGGACATTGTACAAAGTTCAAGGCCTGATGGTTATCATTACAATCCAGGACCCATGGTGGTTAAACAAATCTGGGCCTGAAAATACAGAAGAAAATATGGGGGTAGTGATGGTCGAACAGAGTCCAGGTCAGGTGCTGGTTGAGCAAGGTCCTGAGCATAGAGAAATGGAGGGTCCAGGGCCTGGTGACAGGTTGGTTCAGAGTTAGGCTGGCTGGATGTATGGCAGTCAGGTTTGGGGCTTGGTAGGCGCCGTGGAGGTCTGGGTCTGAGCCAGGTAGGTTTGAGGTTGTGGCTGGCCAGCTGGCAATGGTCTGAGTTTCGGCCAGGCCTGGCAGGCTGGAGGTCTATGTTACAGAGCCAGGTTGGACTAGTGGTTAGGGGCCTGGCTGGCAGAAGGCTTGGTCCAAGGCCTAGTAAGGGCCTGGGGCCTGGCTAGTTTGAGGTGGGTCCAGTGGAGAACCTCCAATACTCTTTTACCAAGCTTTTCTTTAACTTGGAGGAGCATTAGCTGGAATGTAAGAATGACTCTCTAACCTCCGCAGCAGATGTAATGGGCCTTTTCTGTTTGAAGGGCCCTTAGAGAGGTCAGGCCCCAGGGGTCAGTGTGCCTCATTCACCAAGACCACTGTCCACCAACTGTCTGTCACTGAGCCAGAAGCCGCTCCTTCCATTGACCCAAGTCTTAAATTAGAAAAAATATTTGTTACCACTGAGAAGAGTTTTCACAGCAGTAGCTGGAAGATTGTCTGATAAGTTCACCCAAAACATAATGTAGCACAGCAGGATACTGCATTTGAAAGATATTCTCCCACTGAGGAAAGGTTGGACAGGCTAAGCTTGTATCCGCTGGAGTTTAGAAGAGTAAGAGGTGACTTGATTGAAACATATAAGATCCTGAGGGGTCTGGACAGGGTGGATGTGGAGAGGATGTTTCCTCTTGTGGGAGAATCTAGAACTAGGGGTCACTGTTTAAAAATAAGGGGTCGCCCATTTAAGACAGAGATGAGAAGAAATATTTTCTCACGGAGGGTCGTGAGTCTTTGGAACTCTCTTCCTCAGAGGGCGGTGGAAGCAGAGTCTTTGAATATTTTTAAGGCAGAGGTAGATAGATTCTTGGTAAGCAAGGGGGTGAAAGGTTATTGGGGGGTAGGTGGGAATGTGGAGTAATCGGATCAGCCATGATCTTATTGAATGGCGGAGCAGGCTCGAAGGGCCGAGTGGCCTACTCTTGCTCCTAATTCGAATGTTCGTATGTACTGCTATTTGGGGCAGACAATAGCTGGGTCATATTTAAGACCATCAGAAATAGCCTGCTGCTACCCAGTATAACAAAGTACAGCAACGGCCTTTACCTTTCTGCAACCTGAAACCCAATGGTTAATTATACATTTATTATTTTATAGTCCACTTTAAATGAGGGGAGGGCAGATGCTGCCTTTCCTGTCAGACTGGCTACCAGCAATTCAGATGGGTTAAAAAGGAGTGTCTTGTATAATAACAAGCAAAAGATTTATACAAATACATAGTTTTATAAAGGAGCTGGGTCATTAATCTGACTGATGAATGATCTTTCAGCTCTATTTTTCCAGCCTTATTTTTTCATGATAAATGTCATCTGGTGTATCAAATCATGTCTGCACTGTGAATTCTTTAGTAGTAACCACTGACTGCAGACTGCAGTACTGTATCATTGTTAAAGCAAAATTTTTGTTTTGTTTTTAATACATGTTTGCAGGTTTATAGGTCAAATAAAAAGTGTCTTTGTTTCATTATGAAGATTACCTATTTTAAAAAATATTTTTATACTAATTGTCCAGATGTGTTATGTAATTAAAGTTTCACCTGAATGGGTTACCTTGTAGAAACTATCCAAAACATACATGTCCTGGCACCCTTGGTTGTAAGTTTGGGGAGGGGTGAAATGTGATCCATGCTTCACAAGATGTTGCAGGATTCTTGTTTGCACTTTACCACTCTCCCGTATAAAAATTCCTCACTAATCTTCCTGAATTTCTGTCTTTGTCAAGGAAAAAAACAAACACTGATTGATTGTCTATGGATGGATAAGCTGTGACTGATGATGTGAAGTGATACTTTATTAACTTTTTTGTTTTCAAAAATTGAAGATTGACGGAACAAATAAGCAGACCAGCTAATTATATCCCATTAGTCACTATTGCTCTGACATTATATTGTGAAATGACTACTTTCAGGTCTGTATGTGAACAACCCACAAAATACTTACTTGGGCACAAACATGGATAAGAAGTAATGATAGACAACCCCCTGTAGAGTCCCAGGAAATTGAGGTTGATCTGAAGGTCTCATCTTTCAATCTGCTTGCTATGTAACAGTTCTAAGCGCAATGCAGATTGGCTGTCCACTATTATTATTTAATCACAGTTTCAGTTGCGATTAGTCCACTACCATGGTTTTTGCAGCTTTTAAACTTGCTGCCCAAGCTGAAATGGCTACTGTTGTGTGCTGAAGTGTCTTGTGAGGATATGCTCAATCAGGTCTGACAGTTTTTGGTCTTTACTAGATAATTCCCATTCTCGCCTGAAGGAGCTGACTCTAGCTGGGATTCCAGTAGCACACCCACAGTGAGTGTTAGCAGGTTCTTCAACTGCAAAGGGCATCACATGGGTGGTACTTTTACCTACTAGATGATCAGGGAATTAGAGAATTTTGAGTGTGCAGCCCATCAGAATACTGCATTTCCAAAGAGTCTTCTCAAATAGTAACTCTAATATTTTGTCACAATCAGAAACAATGTCAGCAAAAATAGAATTAAAGACTCTTTATAAAGCATCATACATTTAATTCATACAACAGCTTGTATTTATATAGAGCCTTTAATATAGTAAAACATCCCAAGGTGCTTCACAGGAGCGTTATCAAACACATTTTGACACCAAGCCACATAAGGAGAAATTAGGACAGGTGACCAGAAGCTTGGTCAAAGAGGTAGGTTTTAAGGAGCATCTTAAAGGAGGACACAGAGGCAATTCCAGAGCTTAGGGCCGAGGCAGCTGAAGGCACGGCCACCAATGGTGGAGCGATTAAAATCGGGGATGTGCAAGAGGCCAGAATTGCAGGAGCGCAGAGATTGGTTGTAGAACTGGTGGAGTTATTACAAAATAAATGAACAATTCATTTTTTCATCGGATTTGCTTATTCCAAGTACTTTAAATGGGAAATTACAACTAGTATAAATTATGGCAAGCTTCATAGTCCAATTTTCAGCAGCAGCAAAAATAAATGCAATTTTAACTGAATTTCCATGGAATCAGAATATTCATGTTGTTGGAGTCGACAGAAATCAACAGACTGAGACTTTTTAAGCAAAAACAAAACGTGTCTTACTTTAATCAATCTCCACGAGGTCTGAAGGCTCAGCCCTGTGCAGGGGCTATGACGTCATCATGCAACCGAAGTCATCACGTTCCCGGCGCTCTTAAAGGGACCCTGCACCAATAACCCAACCCAGCATGTACATATCACAACATTGCTATACAAAGTGAATTGTGTTTAGGTACATATAACAGCATTGGCTATACATTGTGTTATTGTCCCTATGTGGTCTCCGCCAGATACGTCCCCCCAGAATTCACTAGTACTGGCAATGTCAGTCGTTGGGGGGGCCGGATCACACGGTTGCAATGGCTCCTCAATTCCGGGGTGGGGACCGGGGGGTTCGTCGGAGGGACCTCGGGCACTCGGTGGTGGATTGAGGGTGTGGAAACCGGTGGTCGGCCTCGTCTCGGGCTATGCCAACTCAACGGGTCGGTCCAGATCCAGGTGGGCCGGCTTGAGACGGTCCACGGAAATGCAGTCCGGCTTACCGCCAACATCCACGACGAAGGTCTTGTCCCCGGTTTCCAGGACGCGGAATGGTCCATCGTAGGGTGGCTGAAGAGGTCCCCTGTGGGCGTCATGGCGGATGAAAATGTACTCCGCCGCACGAAGGTCAAGTGGAACGTGGGACTGCGGGAGGCCGTGCTGCGATGTGGGCACCGGAGCGAAAACCTTGGCGTTGTCCAGAAGGTCAGACCGCTGACGGGCTGCGGAACAGTGGTCGAAATGTGATGTTCTACCCTGTGTTTGGTGGCGGCGGATGAGAATGTGGGTTTCGTAAGGTCCGGGAACTGGGCGAGGAGGCGGGAAAACTTGTCGGAGGCCGAGAGTGCACTGGACAACTGCGTCGTGCTGGACCCACTGAGGGAACATGGGAGCGAGCTGAAGGTTTCTGCGTTGATGAGACATCGGTTCTTGACGTCCACCAAAAGGCCATTGGCGCAGAGGAAGTCAGCGCTGAGAAGGGGGGTGGACACTTTTGCTGTGACAAAGTCCCAGGTGAACTGTTGCCCGCCAAAACAAAGCGCCACGTTCCGTTTCCCGAAGGTGCGGATGGAACTGCCGTTGGCGGCTTCGCGGACGGGGCCGCGGTTCCCCCCTTGAAAGTCTATGGTTGACGCGGGCAGGACGCTCACCTGGGCGCCCGTGTCGCAAAGGAAATGACGTCCGGAGTCGGTGTCTGTAATAAACAACAAACTGCCGGAACGGCCGACAGCCATGGCAGCCAACGAGTGGTCTTTAGTTTGCTTTGACGTGGGAAAACTATACGGGGGCCTACTTCCTGGCTTTGGGGCCGAACTGCTCATGGTAGAAGCGGAGGCTTGAGGGTTGCCGCCGTTGGGCTGTATCAGTGGGGGCAGGGCTCCGCGTGGCCATGCAGTACTGTTGCCCGGCGGAGAAAAATTTGTCGGCCTCCTTGGCCAGGTCGCGGAAATCGGTAGTGGAAGAGTTGGCTAACGCCGACCAGACCTGACCTGGCAGCTGTTGCAGGAACAGTTCCTTGAAGAGGAAGCACGGTGTGTGTGTGCCCAGGAGGGCCAGCATGTGATCCATCAGCTCCGAGGGCTTGGAGTCGCCCAGCCCGGGTAGAGAGAGAAGCCGGCGTGCGCGTTCAGCTTCGGTGAGTCCGAAAGTTCGTAAGAGGTGCGCCTTCAGCGTACCGTATTTGTTGAGTTCCGGGGGGTTTTCGAGCAGGTTCACGACTCTGGCCGCGGTGGAGCTGCCGAGAGCAGAGACAACGTAGTAGTACCTCGTGTCGTCCGCGGTGATGTGCCGGATTGCAAATTGAGCCTCGGCCTGGGCGAACCAAACGGCAGCCTGTTGTTCCCAAAACTCAGGTAATTTGACGGAAACGGCATTCGTCGCCATTTCAGATGAGGTCTTTGGAATCGTACAAAAGAGCTGCGGGGTCACCAATGTTGGAGTCGACAGAAATCAACAGGCTGAGACTTTTCTTTTAGCAAAAACAAAACGTGTCTTACTTTAATCAATCTCCACGAGGTCTGAAGGCTCAGCCCCGTGCAGGGGCTATGACATCCTCACGCAGCCGACGTCATCACGTTCCCGACGCTCTTAAAGGGACCCTGCACCAATAACCCAACCCAGCATGTACATATCACAACATTGCTATACAAAGTGAATTGTGTTTAGGTACATATAACAGCATTGGCTATACATTGTGTTATTGTCCCTATGTGGTCTCCGCCACAATGCCATCTTTATAAAATAGAGTTCAAAAAGAGAAAACTGTATTTTTAAATGCAGGTATGCCAGTGTCCTGATAAGTTACTTTTTCCACATTTTTCCCTCTTGCTGCCAAACCCAATCTGCAATGTTGGTGAGGTAGTTTCACCAGCTGGCAGTTGTAATGATCAGTAACATGTCATTCTAGAATGGTACACCAGGTGGAGCTGTATGTTTAGTAAGGGGCTACCCACAAGGCAGTAGTCAAGATGGATGCTGTACAAGTCCACATGGCTGAATAAAGTGACTAGCTCAAGCTAGCTGTTCATAATGAAAATGTCTATTTATTTATGAACATAACATGGTACCAGGAGTGGGGTAAAATCTGCTGAATATTGTGAAACGCGACATGGAGAATTTGAAGCCACCGAAGGGTTTGAAACTCACGGGGAATGTCGACTGCAATTGGCGGACTTTCAAACAACAATTCGAACTCTACATTGCTGCCATCGGGTTCGGTACGAAGCCAGACGCAAGGAAAATAGCGTTGTTGCTCACGGTCGCAGGCCCGCAGGCAATAGAGGTATTTAATACGTTTGTATTTGATCAAGAGGAGGACAGAGAAAAACTGGACGATGTGCTAAAGAAATTTGATACACATTGTTCTCCCAAAAAAATGAGACCGATGAGAGATACGTGTTCCGGTCACGGACACAGCAGCAAAATGAGATTTTTGATAGCTTTGTGACTGATCTGAAACTGAAAGCACAGACATGTAATTTCTCTGAACTGAAATCATCCATGATTCGTGACCAGATTGTGTTTGGTATTTATGATAAAAAGGTCAGGGAACATTTGTTGAGAGAAACCCAACTAACATTGGAGAATGCTGTGAAAATATGCCATGCCAGTGAGCTAGCTCAGAAGCACGCGAAGACTTTCAGTGAAATTAATAATAATGCGACTGTAATGAGTGACTGTGCTGCTGTCGGTGCTGTGTCCTACAAGGGGAAGAAACGTGGGCAGAACAGAAATGAAAAGCAATCGGAGGAAGGAATTTTTAATTGTAAACGCTGTGGTTATAAACACCAGTCAAGACAATGCCCAGCGTTTGGAAAAATGTGCACAAAATGTAATGGAAGGAATCACTTTGCCGAACAATGCTTTTCAAAAGTAAAAACAAAGAAAGGGCAACAAGTCAATGTGATTGAGGACACTGATTTAAGTGAGATTTTTTCTAGGAATGGTGTCATGTGACAATATAGAAATGGATACAGAAAATGTGCAGCCCTCAGGAATGGACAATGCTGAACATAAAGTTAATGCAGTAAAAGATGACAAATGGATAATGTCACTGCAGGTAAATGGAGCATTAGTTACATTGAAACTAGACACTGGGGCAAAAGCAAACTTAATCAGTATGAGTGACATTAAAAATATGAAAGAAAAGCCCAAAATACAGAAAAAGTCAGTACTACTGAAGAACTATAATGGACAGAAAATAGATAGCTTAGGTGTATGCACACTTAAAGTGACAGTCAAAGACAAAGTGCATCATCTCATGTTTTCTGTTGTGGCTGAAGGACTTGACTCACTACTAGGTGACAAAGCTTGTGAGGACTTAGAACTGGTCAAGAGAGTCTACCGTATAAACTGTGCCATAAGCAGACCAGATGGCTCAGTGGATTCTGTAGTGAGTAATTTCCAGGATGTGTTCAAAGGATTTGGAGTTCTACCATTCACATACAAGATCCAGCTAAAGGAGGATGCTCAGCCAGTGGTACATGCTCCACGGAGAGTTCCAGCACCCCTGCTTGACCGGCTCAAGAAAGAACTGGACAGAATGACCATACTAGGTGTCATCAGGAAAGTCGAAGAGCCAACAGACTGGGTTAACTCCATGGTATGTGTAAAGAAAAAGAACAATGATCTAAGAGTATGCATGGATCCAAAGGACTTAAATGCAAACATAAAACGTGAACACTACCAGATTCCCAAGCGAGAAGAAATCACCAGTGAAATGTCAGGTGCCAGATACTTCACAAAGCTCGATGCCTCACAAGGATTTTGGCAACTAAAACTGGATGAAGAGAGCACCAAATACTGTACCTTCA
This sequence comes from Somniosus microcephalus, assembly GCF_052327205.1. Lineage (NCBI taxonomy): Eukaryota > Metazoa > Chordata > Chondrichthyes > Squaliformes > Somniosidae > Somniosus > Somniosus microcephalus. Next base: position 157,144,510 of record NC_140989.1, on the reverse strand, counting down.
ACACACCATTTGGCAGGTATTGTTTCCTCAGAACGCCTTTCGGGTTAATATCTGCATCTGAAATCTTTCATAGAGCGATGGAACACATAATTGAAGGTCTGGAAGGAGTTCAGGTCCATGTTGATGACATCATCATCTGGGGCTCCACACTGAAAGAACACAATGAGAGACTGACTAAAGTGCTACAGAACATACGCCGGAATGGACCGAAGCTCAACAAAGCCAAGTGTCAGTTTGGCATCCAGGAAGTCACTTTCCTAGGAGATAATCTATCTGGTAAAGGAATAGAGCCAGATATGGAAAAAGTAAACGCCATACTCAACATGCCCCGACCCACTGACAAAAAAAGAGTGCTACGCATCATGGGGATGATAAACTTCATTGGAAAGTTCATTCCTAACTTGTCAGCCAAGACAGCCTGTCTGCGAGACCTGCTACATAAAACAAATGAGTTCGCATGGGCAGAAAGACATGAACAAGAGTGGATGAACCTCAAAACAGTGCTGAGAACCACACCTGTACTCACCTTCTTTGACCCAACAAAGAGAATCAAAGTGTCAACAGGTGCATCAAAAGATGGCCTAGGCGCTGTCTTGCTACAAGCAGAGGGTGAGGATTGGAAGCCTGTTGCCTATGCCTCCAGGTCTATGACTGATTCTGAGTGTCAATATGCCCAGATTGAAAAGGAATGCCTAGGCGTGGTAGTTGGACTAGAAAAGTTCCATGGCAACATATATGGACTTTGCACCTTCACAGTTGAGACAGACCACTGCCCACTGGTTGCCATCATTAAAAAAAACCTGAATGAGATGTCTCCAAGGATTCAACGACTCATGATCAAGCTGCAAAGATATGACTTTGAACTGATCTACACACCAGGCAAACACAGTGTTAGCAGATGCACTATCCCGAGCACCCACAATGAGTCATGTGAGCTCCACTGAGGAAGACGTGAATGTTCATGTGAGTATGGTCACTGCTGCACTGCCCGTGTCAGACACAAAATCAAAGCAAATAGCAGAAGAAACAGTAAAAGATACAATGTTACAAACAGTAATAGAGAACATTCATCATGGTTGGCCAAAAGGTTCCTGTCCAAAGTACTATCACATCAGGTCAGAGTTAAGTGTCGCAAGTGGACTATTACTAAAACAGAACAGAATAGTCATTCCACAGGCTCTACGTCGAGACATGCTCAAAAGGATTCATGAGGGACACCTCGGAATGGAAAAATGCAAAAGGAGAGCAAGAGACCCTGTTTATTGGCCTGGCATAAATAAGGACATTGAGAACATGATAGGCAAATGTGAGACATGTCAGAAACACCAAAACAAACAAGCAAAGGAACCAATGATAGTAGCTGACTTACCAACAGCACCATGGCAAAAGGTTGGTATGGACCTCTTTCATTTGAATGGTAAAGACTATCTAATAGTGATTGACTACTACTCTAATTATCCTGAGATGGCGTTGCTCTCAAGCACATCAGCAAGCAATGTCATAATGCATGTTAAATCCATTTTCGCCAGACATGGAATTCCCAGGATTGCCGTTAGCGACAATGGTCCGTGCTTCAACTGTAAGGAGTGGCAACAGTTTGCAGCACATTATGACTTTCAACACATCACATCCAGTCCTCTGTATGCTCAGTCGAATGGTAAGGCAGAGAAAGGTGTTCAAGTTCTCAAACAGCTACTGAAGAAAGCAACAGAAAGCAAGTCTGATCCTTATCTCGCCCTGCTGAGCTACTGAGCCTCACCTTTAGACTGTGGTTCTTCACCTGCTGAACTCCTAATGGGTCGCAAGTTGCGCACCACGCTACCCTGCTGTGCAAAAGAAAAGCAGAGTAAGGAACTGAGACAGAGACTTCAACTGTTAAAGCTGAAACAGAAATTGCACTATGACAAGTCATCCAAAACTCTGAAACGATTGACAAGGGATGATGTTGTCAGGATTAAGGATCCAGATGCATGGAACAGGAAAGCTACAGTTCTTGAGGAAGTAGGACCAAGGTCATACACCGTTAGAACTGAGGAAGGACAGATTCTCAGGAGGAACCGCCGTTCCCTCCTGAAAACACAAGAAACTATCCAAGAGCAAATCGATGACAATGCCGCAACTGAATCTTGTCACTCACCACCAGAACAATCTAACACAAACACACATACAGGCTCTCATGAAAACACATCAGACTTACCTGTGCTGAGAAGATCCACACGTGAAGTAAAAAAGCCTGATAGACTTAATCTTTGAGTATAAAGTAAAGCTTTGAAAATGTGTTGACTTTTGTGAAAATGTTTGTTTATAGAGCACTAACAAAAGTGTTACTGATATCATCTTTATCTTGAAAGTTGATTGATATTGATTTTGTTTAACCTCAAAGAAAGGGGGATGTAATGATCAGTAACATGTCATTCTAGAATGGTACACTAGGTGAAGCTGTATGTTTAGTAAGGGGCTACCCACAAGGCAGTAGTCAAGATGGATGCTGTACAAGTCCACATGGCTGAATAAAGTGACCTAGCTCAAACTAGCTGTTCATAATGAAAATGTCTATTTATTCATGAACATAACAGCAGTGATGCCTCTTGAGTTTTCAGTGTAGGATTTCAGTTGCTAGTCTGAACATAATCAAGGTATAAAATCAATGCCCGGTTAGTCTGTAACTCTGATACCTGAAAGCAGCTTGCGTTACCTTTACATATCGTTTTCCCTTTGACTATTCTGTTTAGACTTTTGATGCCAAGAAGAATTACATTTTTAAGCATGGTACTAAAAGTTTGATTGGTATGTTCTTATCATTTAAAGAAGAAGTAGAATTGCAGAACATGACGCAGAAGTTAACCTGAGCTGCTGTTTTGTAGAGTGGGATTGGGAACCAGTGTGATCACTGAAAGCTACTGATGCTGCTTAGGCTGTAGGTTCTGGTTTGTTTTGCACACTTTATACAAAAATAATAAATTGCAGGACAACGGAGTATTACAGTTTAAACTCTTTTAATGAAGCATCAGGTCTGTGTACTCAATCAACAGTACAGCACCGTGTGGACAAAATGGAGTCAGGACCCCTACTGCGTCTTCTAAACAATAGCAGTCCTTACAGATGCCTGCAGGCCAATGACAACTCGGCATGTGATCACATGTGAATATAATAGGTATTCCTTACAGACGCCTGCGGGCCAATGATAATTCGATATGCAAATGTTACATCCCCTTTTAAAAGAAAAATGTTATGCATTACTTTTGAACCTTGTTTCTACATAATGTTCTCAGTAGCTTCAACATATAAGTAAACTCAACATTTAACTAGCACTGAAAACATCTCAACGTTTCAATAACGATGTGCAGTTATTTTTATACGGCAGCGATCCGCCTACACCCTTTGACAGTTCACAAGTCAAGGATAACTCTAGGCTTGACCTCTCGTCCCGACCTTGTGTGGTATGGAACTGAGCATGCTCCTGAATCGGTCAACAAATCGGGTTCAGGTAAGTATGATGTGTTTTGTGTATTGCTCTGTTCATCAAACTCTGTTGCACTGATCCTCTCGTCGGAATGACGGTGTTGTTCCTTGGTGTTCAGGAGGTGCCTGCGATTGCAGCGGTACACCTGTCCTGTCCTTCTGGGGTGCGGATGTGATACGATCGCTCAGTGTCAGCTGGCTGGATGACGACTGCTGGCTTCCAGTAGTCATGCTCCTGGATTCTGACGGAATCTCCATTGTGCAGCGGCGGCAGTAGCCTAGCTGACCTGTCATAGTATCTCTTTTAGTGTTGCTGTCTCTGTACACGTTTTGCATGCACTTGCTTGCAGCTGACGACCTCTGGCTGCAGCTACTGGTTGGTGCTTGGAAGGATTGAGTGAAGTCTGTGGCTCATCAACAGCTGCGCTGGTGACTTGAAGTTGTCAACCAGAGTGTTGCGGTACTCAAGGAGACTGATGTAGGGGTCTCTTGTCCGCTTTGGCTTTGTCCATGAGTGTTTTTGCAATCTGGACAGTTTTTCAGCAAGGCCATTACTTTGAGGGTAATGCGGGCTTGATGTGACGTGTGAAATCCCATGCCTTGGCAAACGACTCGAACTCTTTTGATTTGTATTGGGGGCCATTGTCTGAGACTAAAGTCTCTACCATGCCATGCCTGGCAAAGGCTGCCTTTAGCTTGTGGATCACAGCTGCAGATGTAGTGCTGTGAAGCTTGTCCAATTCAAAAAATCTGCTGTAGTAATCAACAGTCACTATGTAGTCCTTGTTGTTCCATGTGAACAGATCCATTGCCGCGACCTGCCAGGGCCTGTCTGGGATACGGTGAGGTACCATGGGCTCTTTGACATTTGATGGGCGACGTTCTAGACAAATGGAACATTTTCCGACAATGTCCTCAATGTGTTTGCACATTCCGGGCCAAAACATAATGTCATGTGCTCTTTGTTTGCATTTTTCCATGCCCATATGTCCAGCGTGAATTTTTGTCAACATCTCTTCTCTGAGACTGGTAGGAATGATGATTTTCTCCCCTTTGAAGATGATTCCATTGATTTGTGACAGTTCATCTCTGTGGTTCCAGAATTCAGATATGCCCTGAGGGCATTTCCTCCTTTCCTCAGGCCATCCTTCATGTATGACTTTGCTCAGCAGTGTGAGTTGTGCATCTTTCTCTGTTCCTCCTCGGATCTCCTTCAGTTTTGAGTGACTCACAGGTAAGCTATTGTACACCATGTGCACCTGCACATCCATGCCTTCACTGAGGCTGCTGTCCTGGTAGCTAAGAGACTTTCTGGAGAGTGTGTCTGCAACAGGAATGTCTTTGCCTGGACAGTGAATGATTGTGAAGTCGTACTTCTGTAGCTGAAGGATCATTCTCTGTAGCCTTGGTGGGGCTGCAGCTAGTGGTTTCCTCATGATTGACTCGAGGGGCTTGTGGTCGGATTCCACAATGACCTGTTGGCCATAGACGTACTGGTGGAAACGCTTGCATCCAAACAGAATTGCATATAGCTCTTTCTCGATTTGAGCATAGTTGATTTCACTGTCTGTGAGAGATCTGGAAGCGTAGCCGATGGGCTTTCCTTCTTGCAGTAATACTGCGCCTAGTCCGTACTTTGATGCGTCCACTTGTAGTCTGAGCTCTTTGTTGGGGTCGAAGTAGGCAAGAACTGGTCCTGGTTCTTTGGTGATTAGGTCTTTCATTTTCTGAAATGCTGTGTCATGTTGTTTGTCCCACAGGAACTCATTGGCTTGTTTGAACAACTGACGCATGGGTGCGTTGATTTCAGAGAGGCTAGGGGCAAACTTGGCTAAGTAGTTAACCATGCCTAGTAGTGTCTCTAGCTCTGCGCGGTTCTTCGGCGGCTCCATCTTCTTGATGGCGGCGATTTTCTCTGGATCCGGCTTAATGCCATCAGTTGAGAGGCGATGCCCGAAATAACTGATCTTGGTGGATCCGATTATGCTTTTCTCGGGGTTGAGCCGGATACCTTTCTCCCGTGACCTTTGTAGCATCGCACGGAGGTTCCTGTCATGTTCCTCTCTATTCCTGCCATAGATGAGGATGTTGTTTATGATTGCAACTACTCCGTCGAGGCCTTCATAGGTTTCGTCGATCTTCCGCTGGAATTCATCCTAAGCTGAGATAAGACCAAATGGTAAACTCAGAAATCGGTAGCGTCCAAATGGTGTGTTGAACGTTGTTAGCTTAGATGACTCTTCCGTGAGCTTGATATTCCAGTATCCTGATCGTGCGTCCATTACACTGAAGTAACGTGCTCCCACTAGCTTGGGTGTGATGTCATCTAGCGTTGGTAGAGGGTAGTGAGGGCGTTTGATAGCCTTGTTCAAATCTCTGGTGTCGAGACAGACTCTGAGCTTGCCTGTACATGGTTTCTCAACCACTACTAACGCGTTGACCCACTCTGTCGGTTCTGTTTCCCGGACGATGATTTCTGTATCTCCATGCTCTGCAGCTCATCCTTCAGGCGACTACGTAGAGCAAGGGGTATCCTTCTCGGTGGGCAAACCACAGGGGTTGCTGCTGGGTCAAGGTGAATAGTGCATTCACCTGGGAATAGTCCGATTCCTTTGAAAACGTCAGCAAACTCCTCCATGACTGTCTGCTTCTCAACTGGTGCTGTCAATGATAGCACTAGCTTGACGAGGTCCATGTCTAAACATGCCTTTAGACCTAGCACTGGAGGTGCTTGAGTGTCAATAATGTAAAAGTCCAACATCATGTCGCTTTCTTTGTACTTGCATTTAATCACGCATGTGCCTTTTACATTGAGCTGCTCACCCCCTAGCCGGTCAGTCTGCGTGAGGTGGGCTGTAGCTCACACTCATCCTTCAAGCTGTGATGCTCACTCAGAGGAATTACATTAACCTGAAATCCAGTGTCTAGTTTAAACTTAAGCTCTTTGCCCTGTTTTCCTATCTCAATATCGGCAAAAGCTTGCTCAGTCTCTGAAATCTGTTTTTTCTGTGACACCGAATCAATAAACAGTTCCTCTGCATTTGGCTCTCTATCTGGCATTTGGCTGTCACTCACTGTGTGTACTGCTTTTCCGAAAACAGTCTTGCAAACTTTAGCAAAGTGGTTCCGTTTACCACATTTAGTACATTGCCTTCCTTTGGCAGGGCAGTACTCCTTTTCTCCATGCCAGTTGTTTCCACAATATCCACAGTTTTTGAAACATTTTGTGTCTGTGTCACCCATTTTTAGAACTCTCTCTGTTCTTTCTGTTCTGAAACACGCTCTCTGGGCGTTGTTCTTTGGCGTGTGTCTATTAACTGCGTGCACTGTCTGTTCACTCGAGCTGCTCGTGGCGCCGGTTATGGTTTTCAACTGTGCTTGGGCTATCTCGTGCGATCTAGCTATGTCTATAGCTTTGTCCAGCGTTAGCCCGGACCCAACATTCAAAAGTTTCTCTCTCACTTTAGCTGAATGTATTCCAAACACGATGCGGTCTCTGACCATCTCATCTTTATCTACGTATACACAGTCTTTTACCAGCAGTTTTAACTCAGTCACGAACTGTTCAAACGACTCACTAGCTCCTTGTACTTTCTCCTGAAACTTGTACCTAGCGAATATCGTATTTGTCTTGGGCATCACATATGCTTCAAAACGGTCAAAATAACTTTTCAGTACCTTTGCTTCATCTGCAGTGAGAGACCATGTGTTAAAAATGTCTCTCCCTTTTTCTTCGATCCACAGGAGTAGGTAGCTGCATCTTTCTTCCTCCCATTTGCTTTTCAGTGGACCCGAAAACATCAACTCCACGTGTTGCTTGAACTTGCTCCATTCTCTAGGTAAGTTCAATTCATTCGAGGTAAGGGAGCTCCAACGATGTCCATTTCAAATCCCTGTTCTGACACCATGGTTTGTTTTGCACACTTTGTACAAAAATAATAAATTGCAGGACAACGGAGTATTACAGTTTAAACTCTTTTAATGAAGCATCAGGTCTGTGTACTCCATCAACAGTACAGCACCGTGTGGACAAAATGGAGTCAGGACCCCTACTGGGTCTTCTAAACAATAGCAGTCCTTACAGATGCCTACAGGCCAATGACAACTCAGCATGTGATCACGTGAATATAATAGGTATTCCTTACAGATGCCCGCAGGCCAATGATAATTCGATATGCAAATGTTACAGGTTCCACCTACTTGCCGTTGTGCGTGTTCACTGTAACGAGTCATTTTAGTAGTGGCTTGCTGATATCGGTATGCTCAGTGCTGAGCAAGCTGCTGTCATGTAATATTAGCATACTTAAAAAATATTAGTACCTCTCCAATTTGTTAAGTTCGTTCTTCCCACCCCCCACCTGTCCTTCAGATCACTCCAAGGCATGTACCATTCCCCAGCCAAAAGGGCAGCAAGGCTTCTTTTTACTCCACAAAGGAACATATTAATAGAGCTAAGCAAACTAGATCATCCAATTAGGAAATAATTTTAACAGGACAGTAGTTGGGGAAACTAAAAACATTTTATTTTGAATACTGCCTCCATAAGCATCAATATTTTCTTGTGCTGTGAAACTGCATCCAAACCCCACCAGAATGAAATGTGATCTTGTGGCAAAGCCACCAAGAGACTCTTGCAGTAATGTATATAATTGCCTTTAACAGGGGCTTGTTACCTTTAAGTGTTTGCTCTGTATAAACAGCGTGGGTTCGGTAAAATGGCGATCCAGCGCGATGATGTCATCACGCAGGTCACGTGACGTTCCCAATGGCGGGAAACGTCATGACGTCCGAGGGGAATGACGTTCCTCCTCTGTCCTCGTGGAACCAGTTGGTGTACAGACCTGTATAGAGTTTCTCCTGCGTTTTTGTTTGTAACTTTTACTACTGCATTAAACCACGTTTGGTTAACTGCTAGTTTCAGTCTCAGTACTTTCGTTAGGAGTTCAAGCACTCCTACATTGGTGACCCCGAATCCTCGCGGACGTTCTTCACAGCGAAAACGGAACGCAGGGCCATGATGGAAGCCAACGTAGTGGCTTTGAAGCTCCCCCAATTTTGGGAACAACAGGCAGTCTCCTGGTTCGTACAAGCGGTGGTGCAGTTCGAGCTCTGCAACATCGTGCAGGATCAGACCCGTTATCTTTACTTGGTCTCCGCACTCGACAGCTCGACGGCGTCGAGGATCGTCAGCCTACTGGAGAACCCCCCGGCCACTGACAAGTATGTCGCCATTAAGGCACGGCTAATGCAGGTATTCGGCCTTACGAAGGCAGAGCGCGCACGCCACCTACTCACGCTGCCCGGGTTAGGAGACTCCAAACCTTCCGAGTTGATGAGCCAGATGCTCACACTCCTGGGGTCTGAACCGCAATGTTTCCTGTTCCGCGAACTGTTCCTCAGTCAACTGCCCGAACAGGTGCAGGCGGCCCTCGCCAGATCGGACGCCGGGGATTGCATAGTGCTCACCGAAGAGGCGGATAAAATATACGCGGTCCAACAACAACACTGCGCCGTAGCGAGACGCCCCACCCCAAAGGGCCCTGCCTCGACGCCTCCCAACAACCGGTTTCTGTTATTACCACGCTAGGTTTGGCGTGAAGGCCAGAAGCTGCCGTCCGCCTTGCAGTTTCGTGCCCAAAACACTGAACAAGCAACTGCGCGTCAAGAACACCGACTCCGGGGCGTGCCCCGCGGCCACGATGGCGATCGGCGATTCCAGGAATTTAGGAGTCGTTCAAACAGGCTTGTCCGACCTCCTCTGCAATTGACTTTCCTTATTAAAGACAATTCTGGGGGGGCGTATGTGGCAAAGCCACCAAGAGACTCTTGCAGTAATGTATATAATTGCCTTTAACAGGGGCTTGTTACCTTTAAGTGTTTGTATAAACAGCGCGGGTTCGGTAAAATGGCGATCCAGCGCGATGACGTCACCATGCAGGTCACATGACGTTCCCAAAGGCGGGAAACGTGATGGCGTCATGACATCAGAGGGGAGAGGCGTTCCCCCTCTGTCCTCGTGGAACCAGTTGGCGTACAGACCTGTATAGTTTCTCCTGCGTTTTTGTTTGTAACTTTTACTAGTGCATTAAACCACGTTTGGTTAACTGCTAGTTTCAGTCTCAGTACTTTCGTTAGGAGTTCAAGCACTCCTACAATCTCAGCAAAAAATGACAAGCTCTTCATGTAAACAGCCCGATAAAGAAAAAAGTCATGGTTGATATATTTTCCTCTCCATTTCTGTAGATTATATGTAACTGATCATCGCTTCTGCTTTCCTGAGCTCTTTCATTGCATATACTAAAGACTGATCATATGGTAACTCCACAAACATTAGTTGGTACATTCAGGAAGCAATGGTTTCAACAAAAAAAAGTCTCTCCTCTGTTCATTCCTTCCCTATGGATTTTCTTTTATATCTCTCCCAACACCCCACCACGCCACCACCACCACCCCCCCCCCCCCAATTCCATCTCTCAAGTCAGTCACCACCCCACTGAGTTACACACAATCCATTTAGTCAGCTGTATAACACAATGGACTTCATATAAAAATGTAATATTAATGTGATATTCTTTACAATAAACCAAAAACAGACCTAGCAGTTTCTACTCAATTTAAAATATAAATTATGCATTCAAGAACTTGAATATTTTATTGTGCTTCAATCATCACTCTCCATTTTTTTTAATGGTTTCCTTTGCCAATATTCCAAACAATAAGCTTGGTAATAGTGAATACAGAAATCTCTTTATTCTGAATATTAAAAGAACAAAGATTTGCCAATATGAAGCTCCATTCTGTTAATATATCTGTTTTTACAGCAAAGAACTTAAACTTTCCTTTTGAAATTTGCTCACGGAAATAATGATTTTGGGAAGCTTTCACTGCTTGTTTAAAAACTGGTAAAATGTTATCACTACAGTTTCCTCTGTTGGCTTAAGAAATGCTTTCCTAATCAAATAGTCAAGCTTTTTTAGCTCAACTGCTACATCTGTAGAGTAAACGACTGCCTTCCCACCCTTTTGGTTAATGAACAGAGGACACCATTAGGAGAGGGAGGAAGTAACTAAACAGATGTGGAAAGATGAACAGCGAAAATAGATCTATGGCATCAAAAAAATCAGATATTCGGGTTTGGCTTGTATTATGGTGCCAATAGGCAAGCCAAGCCTTTTCCATACCTAATGCATGCTTCAACAACCCAGGTTTGGCATCTGTTTACTATTTGTGCTTTGAATTCCTCAATGTGAGGGCAAGCTCCCAGGAGATAACACTGTCTGGGAGAGCGAAGCCTTGTTACTAGTGTACAGGGCAGCCTTTTTGGAGTGATTTGGAGATGCAGCTGAGACATGTCTTCTCCTTGCATAAATATAGAGTGTTCCTTAATCATTAGTATTAATTTAGTACTGCTCCAGCCATCATCTAGTGGAGGACAGCTGTGCAATGTTCTAAAGGGTGAAGTAAGTCCATGACCAAGTAGGAAATCAATATTTATTCATTGGGTAGATGCCGACTTTGTAGAAAACTGAAGTTTCTAACTGTGACAAATAAGCATAAGCTTTTTGAACGATTCACACTCTTCAACCAGCTTCTCTATCTATTTGCCCAGTGTAATTTGGATGTGACAACCAAAGCATCTTGTCAACCATGCTAAATTCGACTAAAGGGCTGTGCAAGATCCACGTGAAACTCAACATAAAGACAGTCCAAAGCCGAAAACTGAGCTGGTTTTAGATGAGGAAGATTCCCACTAGAACAGATATTCACCCTTAATATGGATTACAGAGCTCTACCTTGAACACAGGTCAAATTTTAAGTGTTTTATAAAATTTCAGGCTGCATGTTTCTCAGACGGCCAAGGAGAAAGGTGTATTATTGAAAAGCTGTGGATAAATACAGCTTAGTCCAGTACCACATGGTGTGTGGCACTGGACCTTGCAGACCAGGAAGACCTCAAGCTCGATTCTTGGTCTGTGTTGAGTTAAATGATCTTACCCAGGGTAGTACTGGCACAATACTGTTCCCTCATTCCCTCCTGATTAGGGAGGGTGGGGGGTTGGGGGGGGGAGGGGAAGTCCACCAGGGTTCCCTCTCCAGATCACTGCCCAGTGACATCCTTTGGAAACTGTGTATATGTAGATGCTGAGTGAAGACAGAATTGGACTTGGTGTGATACCACTCTCTGTAAAATTGTCCTTTTGCTCATTGTCCAGACTCTCTCGCACAGATCGGCTACTTGTTAAATCAAATTGACTGTTAGCGTGTAACTTTTAAATATAGGATAAAGCATAAATATTTTCGCCAACAAAGGTGACATCTTCACTAAGTATGAGGAATAAGTAATGATGAAGGTGAAGAATGCTGACTCTTGATATCAATCTGTTTAATGAAAAAGTTGTCTTTACAGATTAAGTATTTGGAATTGCTGGGTGTATACTGGCTAACTCTCTCAACTGTTTAATTTGCAGAGACATGAATTTGAATTCAGCATATGAAGGGTCACTGACAGATAGTTAAAAGTTTTAAATATTGAAATTGGGACTATCTTAGCCTACTTTCCTGATGGTTCTGAGTTTGTAACACAACACTCGATCTGAATTTCACACTTAAGTCAGTCACCTTTGCTTTCAGCACCTCTGGAGCTCTGACTTATTATAGGAAACTGTCGTTGGAAGAGATTCAATTGATAATACAATAATCTGAAAGAAGTGATGAAAATGGAGCCAGTTGAAAGGACAAAATTGTATAAAGCAGATCTGCTCCAAAAGACTTTTATTAAAAAGGAGACTAGCAAAACGTTGGGACTTGACTATTAACAGTATACAGCTCCATTTTATTCCACCACTGTTTCTCTTGGAGTTACCATTGCTTCTCCATCCTGTTGTATGTTCTGAGAAGGAGATCATCATTATTGGCAGCTTGTGCTCGATAACATTTTCTCAAGAGTTCTGATTCATTAGTAGATCTGTTTAATTTATGAGCCTTTTATTTTTTTTCTCTCCTGTTTGAGAGGTCTGCTTCCTGGTATCATCTATTTAATCCTCCTGTAGGTACTTTCAGCTGTACAGTTACTGAATTCAAAAACAGGAGGGGCCAGTTTCATCTCTAGATTCTAGATAGGTAATGGACTTAATTTTAGCCCATTACCTATCTGGAATCTCCCCTACTTTTGAAAATAAACTGAAACAATGCACAATTGACAAGTCTTGTTCCAAATAGATATCCTCAAAGCATTTGGAATTTCTCCAAAAGGTTATGGTTTCTTCTGCCACTCGTTGCAAATGTATTTTGTAGAATATCCCACTGAATGAAATGGATAACATTTCCTTTTAAATAGTGGGTGGAATCCTAAATTCTGTTTAACATGTATAACTTCAATGGTCCAAAAGTTATTGAGTCCATTCAGATTATTTGTTAATACTAATGTCATTAAATGCCATGAACATCTCTCGAAAGGTTGATCAAAGTTTTATATTACCCTAACGCAAAAAGCTTAAAATATGTTTGAAATAAACAAGTGAACTGGACACTTCACTGTTTTTAAGCCTTTTACTATTTCACAGGAAACTTTATCCACATTTTTTTTCCAACCACTGCTGCAAGTAAGTTAAGAAAACTCGAGGTGTAACATTGTACTCATTGCAAATTACATATTTTCATGGATTCTCTGTGCTTAATAGGCTCAATTACAAACATGTCTGTTATGATAGTATTGCTCCTGTACTTTGTTCTACAAGAACCTGGGGTCAAGTTTCCGCTTGTTTCTGTTCGTAATATCAGTGCAATCCAGGTGGAATCGGCCGAACCAGCGCAAAAGATTGGGGAATTTTAAACATGCGTTATTCCCAAAACCACTTATGTTCGTGTTTTCTGCCATCTTTTCTGTTGGATCAAGATTCAATTCACCCAAATCAGGCCCACACACTAAACTAGCCACGCACCCAGGTCAAACTTGCACAATTCCGCCGATTGCATTGGTTTGGGAAGGATCTTCAAATTGCACTCATTTTCTTAAGTGCACAGGCACTAGTAGGCACATTGTAAAAGTTTTTTCCGATCAAAAAACATTTAATTTAACTAAGAAACTGACTAGTGTACACCATTGAAACTATTAAATGGTTCGATATCGTTTTTTAAAGTAATTTTCAGTGATTTAAAATCAGGTTCCTCATAGGTGGAGGACTGGACACTCTGATTAAAAATGCTTATTTTTGCTGATGAGCCCATTTTCAGCTGAATTAATAAAACCACACCAGGTTACCACTCTTAAACACATCAAGGAATACTTTTCAATGGAAAGAGAAAAAAAGAAACAATTGTGTTTTATTACGCTGCTGAATTGTGCTGGTTCACGAAAGATGTTATGGTTGCAAATTAATTTTATCGGAAACTTGAGGCCTAACCTAACCAGCGCAATTTCAAGCGCATTTTGGACGCAATTTCCCGATTGTGCCCAAAAGCGGAAACTCTACCCCTCCATGTTCTTCAAGATTTAGATAGATTTGAAACAACAAATTAATTCACCCATTTTGTGCCATTTTCAGGTTCTTTTAATGGAAGTCTAAGCACTGAAATGCCCATAGCTGTGGGAACTGACCCTGCAGATCAGGCCTCCCCACCACTGCCACGTGCCACCAAAAGCAAAGTCTCTGGGAAACTTCGCCGCTCTGCCAGTTCACTGAGCAAATCTTCAAACTGAAGAACTTTACATAGACAAGTTGTAAGCTGAGGCTTGCTTTTCAGCCTCTTCATTTTTCTACTAATTTTCTGCCCTTAAAATAACATCCACTTTAGATGGGATTTGAACCCTCCTTCTTTCTTTGATGTAAAGTTGAATTTCAGAAGCTAGGTATAGGGAAGGAATGGTGTGAACCTGATTGTCATTAGAAGATTCCCAAACTTGGTTGGCCCATTTAACGTGCAAATGTTCTCAATGTGGAGGAGATAAGAGAAGTTGTTATGGTATAAGGGCAACATGACAATCCTGCCAGCCATCTTGGGGTGGATGCATGATGTCATGCCCATGCCATAACAATGGTAACTATGGCATGTGATATCACTTAGAGTATGAATTCATTGCTGGCTGCATAGAGAGGCCACATGATGATGACCACACTCGGAGACTGTCACACACTGGTATTATACTTAATGCAACTCTGAGAGACTGAAATGGACTCAGCTTTACACCTCTGTGATTGTGGCATTGAGTTATCACAATACCAGGCACTCCAAACCACTGCCCTTTAATGTTTTCAATCGATATTATGCCATGTAGGGAAAGGGAGGCCCATTACTTATTGGCTGAATTGTACATGAGCTCTACCCGGGAATCTTACTAGGATTTAAAAAACCAGAAGTGAAAGGTTTATATAAAAAGTTCAGCTATAATTCCTAATATGAAAATTGTGCTACGCAATGTGTGCATATAAGGATGTTTATCGTGGCCTCTATTTTTGCTTATCTGATTTTCCTGCCCTCCAGCCACCACCTGGCTCCTTTCTCATATTCCTGCTCCTTAATTCCATAAAATGTGACTCTTAGAACACTCAAGTGTAGGATGGTAAAAGTTTAGTAAATTGCGTAGAATTGTAAGTTAGTCGAAACTCTGATGCTGCTGCGGACTTGTAGATTAGGTAAAGCACCAAAGCCAGTGGAGCAACCACTGAGCCATTCACCCACACGTTACATGGTCTCTGCATTTGATTATTTACATCATGTTTGCGTGACCATATACAGGGGAAGCAAAGAGAAAAAGCTTCTTAAATTACCTTTTTATGCTGTTCCTTGTAAGACAAGCTTATGACTAAAATCAAAGAAAGAATAACGTTCAGATTTCCACATAAGGCAAGTTTTGCCCTTTTAATTTAATGTATATATGTTGATCTTAAACTATTTTGCTCTTACAAGTTACAAGCACAAGTGTGACAGGAGGATGATGCAAAACAATTATCTGAGCTAATTTGGAGATGAAACCATATCATGCATAACTTATTTAATACCTATATGGTGCATAACTATACAGAGAAGGTTTATCTGCAGTTCTGACAAGTTTTCAACCTGGAACTGTTAATTGGGTGCCTCCTGTGCAAGCCATATCTAAGTATAAACCATATACTGTATGTTATTAAACAGCAAAACATAAGAGTTAAAGTTCTAGCTGTTCCAATCGATCACCGCAGTGTTTTTGCCTTGTTTGTGTTGTAAGCATCCCCAGATATTTAGTTGTCATTTCAGAAAAGAATATGGCCACTGACAGTATAATACTTCTAAAGGTGCTGCATTACAGAATCCATCGTTCCGCCTTGGCCTGTTCTGAAAATTTTGAATAGACAGCCATCAGGTTGTTTTGGACTTTCACCACCCACATACACTTTAAGCCACAACTCCAAAGCACTGAATTGTAGGACTAGTTTCCTACTGTTTTTCACATTTGGATGTGTTAAGCTACAAGAGAACCCAGAGGCAAATCCGCTGCGTGTGTAGATACATAATTTGCAACCTTTTCTACTAAAGAATACTTGTCACTTCTTGTGACTTGAAGATTGTGACAGATAGAACAGTCATTCCATTAACATTTTGTATGTATGTGTTCTTACAGCTCATTTCATTTTATATCATACTCCTGGAAACCTTTCTGTCTTCCTGTATGCCTCAATCAGCAATTGACATATGGGTTATCTGGACTATTTATTGCTCAAATTATGTCTTGTTGAGTCCTCTAAACAGAAGAAATGTAAGAATTTGATTTGATTTTCCAAGTTCTGTTGATGTCTACTAATGTTTTTTTTTTGCAATGAGAACTTTAATGTTCTGAAGTGATATTACTTATGTGTTCATCTGTGGATTATATGGCAGTACTGTTTCTGTTGCACTTGTTCTTTGTGTACCAGTCAAGTGAATATGCTCTTTGGTTGTCAGATGTACAATGCTTTATTTTTATTATATATGTAAATATGGAGTAATATTTGATAAGCAGAATATAAAAAGCAGCCTTTCTTTGTAAGTTATGATTCAACTCTTTCATCTTGCTGTTGGCTTTAGTCAATTATTGTGCTCATTTAAAAATACAGCCAGAGCCTCAGGTGATCTGCACTCAGCATATGGAGCATAAAATTTGAGATGCAGTCTTGCAGTGTTACAGTAATTCTTGTTTCACATGGCATCCTTGCTTACCATGTTATAGCTAAAAATTGTACCTTTCTATAGAGCATCATTTGTAAATAATTAGTTGTCAGCTTAACTTTGTTTTATCTGTTTGCTTGATCTACAAACGTTTTAAAAAATCTTTCTCAATAAGAACATTCTTTGCAGCTTTTTAAAAATGTTTTCTTTAAAAATGTACGTAACTTTCTAATGAATATTGTAAAGCAGAATTAAAGAAGTGCACACAGCCTTCAGACATTTCCTAATTCACAGTGTTCTCAGTCTGAACTTGAAAAATGTTCTGTGCTTCATGCTTATTTTGATATAATTGAAATCCTTGGTTACTAAAAGGTTAAAAAGTGTCTAGCTAAAGACCAACTATATTTGAATGTGTATGTTCTTCCTGTCTGAATTACGGCTCAGTTACTTAATTTATGCCCAAATATTTTGATCTGTTTATGTCAACAAATTAGTAGCCTCACAAATGGCTCAGAATTCATGGAATTACAGGAATTCTAGTCTGGATATATTAACAATTCAACAGGAGAAATGTGATTTCAACAAAACTCAAATTGTCTGATTATTTCAAGTTGGATCAAAAGTTTTAGTAGAATTATTCTAGTGCAAATGATGTCTTCCATTCAGTGAGCAAACCTGCCCTCTTCTGACTTTTCTTTCACAACGTGTCAGTGGCAATCACTATAGACTGTATATATACATTAATCTCTTCAGTTCTAACTAGGTGCAATATGATAAAGCAATATCTGAATTCTAGCTAGTTTAATTCAGAGGTTTAACTTTGTGACTTTCAAAAGCAATAGAACGTAAAAGACTGTTGTGCCTTTGTTGTCACAATTATATAACTCCAAAATACTTAGGTGCTCATCAGATTCTTTCTAACTTTTGTTAATGTATAGGCACATGTTGCCTGCAGTTTTCTTGTAAGACTGGACATTTTTTTTAAAGATACATCAGTTGCCAAAGAACTCTTAAGTTGCTTAAAAATGCCCTTGGTCACTCCTATAAATGCTCAACACAGCAATTTTGCAGTGATATGTGGTGCTGGTAGCTAGCTCTATAGCCATTTCACATTTGTCTTTGTTCAAAAAGTTGCTTTATACCAGAGAAAACATATCCCAGGAAAGGTTGTAAAGTACTATCATTTTAGGTTTCATCGACCTGAAACATTAACTCTGTTTCTCTCTCTACAGATGCTGCCTGACCTGCTGAGTATTTCCAGCATTTTCTGTTTTAATATCATTTTAGTGTTTGACTTAAAATACTTTCTATGTAAATTTAAAATAATACTCAGATTTTGTAGAACTGGATTAAGTATCTTAGAATTCTCCATGTCAAACAAAAGTCGCACTGGTTCTATAGGGACACTGGTCTTATGGCATTTCATTATTGAGTTTTCACCAAATATGCTCTGAGGTTTTTCTTTTGGGCAATGGGAGGGGGTCGATGAAGAATTGCATCTGAAGTGAAAGTAATTAATCACGAACAACCATGCCTGGTCTGACTAAAACAGAACCTATAGCAATGAGCTATTTGACTAAAAGTGGATGTTGGCTTGCATGGCTCTATGTCATAAACTATAGTCTGGGCAACAGCTTTATACCAGAGAAAACATACCCCAGGAAAGGTTGCAAAGTAATACCATTTTAGTGCTTAACTTAAAATACTTCCTATGTAAATTTAAAATAATACTCAGATTTTGTAGGTTTAATATTCAAATGTCCCTGAATTTTTTCACATTTTTCTGTTCAAATTGAAAAGCAATTAGTAGTTTTGCATATTTTTTATGACTCATTGGGTAAAGGTAAGTAGTGCTATATTTCATAATGCCAATTTTGTGTTCATTTCTAAATATTATGCAGAAGAGCTGAAGTATTAGGCGTGCAGTATTGTATTTCATTATCTATACATTTAGATTCTCCAGTTTAACCCCATACCATCTGTAGACATTGCACATTGTGGCTAATAGGAATATCAGAGTACATTTAAAAAGCTGTCTCTTGGCTACAACGCATTTTTGTCTCAAATCTAAATCATTTATGAACAGAATTTTGTTTATTCACCATGCACTTCTATTTGACTGTTTTTTCAATAATGAAACTAATCCAGTTTCACTGCTGCTCACACTGCTGAAGTTGGAGAAAGTAACGTCCTTGCAAAGTTCTGGTCACCAGCCTTCAACTACCAGTGACATTTCTAAAAGTGATAGAGCTGGTTTTAAAATTTAATGTTTAAAAATGTGGCTCCTGTGATTGGACCCATGACATCTTTGGAGTCTTTCAGAGATGGGATCAATTTTTAACTATCCCTCTAGAGCATGTTAGCCTAGGCTTTAGGTAAGCCTAACTCTAGTAATCACTTTTGCTTTTTCAGACACCTTGCTATATATGATTTGGCCATCTTCTGCTGAGGGACTATATACATCCAATGCATCTATTTTTGATGCCTCATTTCGTTGTAGTTCCATCCTCATTATTACAGTGTTCTTACTATTGGTTGTACTAATTTAATTGTTGCTTAAGTGATTCTGCATTTTCTTAAAGGAAAAGGAAATGTAATAATATGCAGTACCAACAGTATGAACCATCTCTTCCAGATGATCTTGTTCCTAGATGTCAAACACCATCAGTAACATTATACAGCACATTTAGCATTAGTACAATGCAGTATAACTGGGGCATCAGATTTTGTCCAAAAAGGCTGGGTAGCCAGACTACCTTGTCAATGCTTTTGCATAGTCATCTGTCAGAAGGTGTGCAGAAGCTTCCTGGGGATGACGCCACCACCCCTCTGAAATCATCTGATCCATATCATTCTGAGAAAGTTTGCTAATACGTCAACATCTTGTGCTACCAGCTACCTCTGAACAGAAAACTCCTTTTAACATGCACATCGTTCATTTCACTCATCTCACACCCAAAGATTGTCATATTTTTACATTCTGTGTGTGAAACAATGTGTGTTTGCAGAGTGAACCTTGTGCTACTATTAACTGGCATATTTTGATGAGAAAGCACTACTATCTTTATTCCCCCTCCACTTAAAGAAGCGTAATTGTGTTTATAATATACCTTAAATGCTGTTATTCATTTAAAGACAGAATCTCTATATTACTGAAATTTAGAGGTGTACATATTTTTTTCTTTATTTAAACATATCCTGCCTGCAAGGATCGCTAGGTAGTTATAAATATATCCAAACAAATAAAAGTAATGCATATAACAATTATTAGTTTAAAATATAGAAATACTGTTGTACATCCAACCACAAAGCAGAATCAAGGTCTTGCTCATTTTAGTTGAGTGTCTCATGAAGTTGCACTGCTGAACTAATCTTAGAGACCACTTGAAGAAAACTGGTGCAACACTGAGGTATAATGATTACCTTTTTAGAACTTTAGGAAATTCCTTTTGAATTGCAACCCATGGAGAGTGTAAAAGAGGTATGTGCCTCTCAATATTAAAAAAAATCAATTGTGTCTGTAAAAGATGGTGTAGAAAATATTTTTTAAATCCAGTCATTTAAGTATAAAGATGCCTGTTGTGGGTAGTTTCCTCAATTTACTACTTGTTGCCTCAGTGGAATCATTAGAAAGTGAGAATAGCCACATGAGCCAGTCATTGCAACCTGTGTCGTATTCAGGAGTAGCATCTCTTGTCTTGTTCTGCCTTGCCATATCAGCACAAACTGAATGAAGAGAACCAGCTGAATAACTGGAAGGAGAAATGATCTAGACACTTGCACACAGACACTTGCATGTTTGTTCAAAGTATCTTGAAACATTTGCAAAGATTTTATCTTGCAAGTCTTTGTCATCAAATATGAATAAAATCAGCTAGTGTTGGTCTTTGATATTACATGAATAATTCATTTTAGAGGCTCTCTTTTTCTGTTTCTCAGTCTGTAAAATATGGTTTATAAAAGGAGAAAGCTTGAGGATGCTTATCTGTATTAATATATCAAAAATGTTTTTAAGATGAAAGTTCAGGATGCCTTTGTTATGTGAATTGTTATGAAGAGAGATTTCATTAAAAATTATGATTTCAACCTAATTGGTATTTTGTTTGAATATCAATTTTATTATTGCTGATGCAAGTTCCACTACATTTAAAGAAGAAAAATGCAAAGTGATTTCCAAAATACTGAATTCATTGTTAAAATCTGTTTAGTAAAAGTGATGGGCTGTGAAAGCAAGTTTTAGTGATGCATTTTATCACTGAATGTCCATTTTCAAGATTTTCTTGGTTAACATGGCCATGTTTTTAAACAGTGGGGAATTCATGAAATTTAAACAGGTTCTTTGTGTTGTGTTACACAATAATCTTTTAATGCATGATATTGATTGATCTTATAAATATACATTAGAATATAAGCAAGGTCAAGGAAGAGAAAAGGTCATTGGGCATATCAAAGCTTGTTTCTCCAGTACCCTAACTCTCCCATCACAGTATCCAACTAGATCTTCAATATCTCAATATTTTGTGCTTCTACTACTTTTCCCTGCACACCATTCCAAATACTTACCATTCTTTTGAGCAAAGTAGTTCTTCCTGATACCTTTCTTCAAATGTACTTTTCACTCATTTTCATTTATGTCATGCAGTGCTACTTGTTTGCTTTATTTGAAATAATATTCTGGATTTATTTTTTTCAATGCCATTTAATATTTTATGTACATAGATGAAGTCACCCTGCCTCCACATCACCGCTATCTTCTTTCAGTATCAAACTGCAAAAAGAAAATATACCTTTATACTGGTAACATGATATATATCTTCTATTTGCTTACATCAAAAAGGCTTGTAATGTGCACTCACTCCTGTCACTTTACGTACAGGTAACTTAAGAGTAATTTACCATTTCAGACAACAATAAATACTTTTTTGTCTTGCGCATATTAAGGAGAGAAACATTAATATTAGGAAATGTAAGTTACTTGTTTTTAACAACTTTCTTAAATTAATGTTTCACTTGTTAGAAATGATTCTTCATCCTTTAATCAGAGGAAATTAAAGTTTACCTTTTGGATAGTCAAGGGGTTGGCTAGTAGGGTATAAAAGAGTGACAACAGGCCCCTATTACCAGAGAAAGGAACAATGGGTTTGAACGGATGAAAATTCTGATGTTACTTGTAAGCCGTGCTATTTTTCAGCTCACGCAATGTGGAGAGTAATTCAAACATAACTGGGAAGTGAGTGGACTTTACCAGCTCTGACAGAAGGTAGCAATTAATCATTTGATAAATTTGTTTTCTATAATTTAATTATGACCAGCTTGCAAAGAGAAATATAAACAATAATTACTTTCTTTAGTAATACACTAAATATATTTATTTTTGTATTTAATTTGGAATTTAACAAGTGCTATCAGGCCTGCACTCTGTGTCTTTCCTCTGATGGTTTGGCTAAAATCAGGAACTCACTGTATGATAAACTGCACACCAACCCATTCTGTGGCCCTTCAATGTGGAACAGCAGCAAACACTTGCATATTTTTTTAAATAATAAAAAAGTCTAACTACTGAGCGGGTGCATCCTTAGTATTAATAGTTTCAGTTCTATAATCGATGATCATTGAGCTCTCTGATGCAAGTCAAAATCTGTCTATCTATTATAAGAAACTTGTGAATGTAGCATTCCTATTTGGTTAATGCTAGAGCGATCAGAAAACAATCATATCACAAAAATAGAAAGCTGCCAATTACTCCTTTTAAGGCAGTGTCTCCGAAACTTGGACTGACAGTCGTACCAAGTGAGTGCCCTAACCAGATCTGGCAGTGTGTTGAATGTTGAGCCCCAACCTCCCAACAGTACCATGAAAACAAGAGAAACAATGATTTCTCTCCATTTTGAGTGCTGCTGTGATGGTGCCATTGAGCCATTAAGGAACTGACCATCATTCACACACCAGCCCCATTGTACCCATCAGTAATGCCATGGGGAGATCTATTAGACAGCAATAATTTTGTTAGTGTTTCCTGATCTTGGTCAGACTTTTCCTATGGACATCAACATTTCTCCTGTGGTTTTTTTTTAATGCTTTGCTTATTTATATATATATACACACACAAGTGAGAACTCAACAAGAAAAATGTGGAAATAACTAAGTTTAAAATCTTATGGCTGCAGACATTTATATATTAAAAAAATTACAAAGGAATAATGTATATAGAAAGGTTGGTTATAAATAATAACTCTCTTTTGTCTTTGTTTTTCTCTCATTTTTTATATGGTGTCTTATTTTCTCCCTTTGACTCTTGTGCCTTTCTGCTTTTTAGGCTAATTTTATTTCCTATTAAATATAAACTTATTTCCCCCACCCCAACACCAACTCTGCCTCACTCATTCTCCTGTTCCTTCTGTCCACTTATAAATGGGACTATAGTGACATTATGGGACTAATTGCTAAATTAAGGCCCACTGTAGTATCACATTGATAAAGGACAATAGACTTGGCTACTGAAATTCTCCAAGGGTCTTGTCAGGCATTTTTGAAGTTATAAATTAAAATGGCATTGCGAAAGCCCTGAGGGGAGCAGTGAGTGGGCAGGGTGGGTTTGTACTGTTGTTGATATCTGGTTTGCAACAGTCTTCCCATTACGCACACGAATCCATGTTGAAATGGGAATGTTGTAAAATAATGAACCAGAGTTTCTGGAAAAATAATAAGATAAATATAGATGAGCGAGGCCTTTTGGCCAATCTTTTCCTCATACATCCATCATCTTACTAGATCTTGACTGAATCTAAGGATGCACTTATACTGCAGCAGCTGGTCTGAGATAGGTAGCTGCAGTTCGAGGTTCCAGCCAGGTAGAACTCCGTTTGTATTGCCAGGTTCCTGTTTGCTTTTTAATTGTGCAGGCGCTCCCAAAATTTAGTAATTTTAATATTTAAAGAGTGGGAACTGGAGAATCTCTACTCTCAAAACATTTAAATTAAGGTAAGGTAGGTTTACAAAGTGTCCAGAGAGTCCAAAGTAGTGTAAATCCAGTGTGGTGCAAACCAGTTTTGACAGCCCATTGGATTTACACTTCATGCTGTCAAATTGAAGCAGTGTGAGACTAACCCCTCCATGGAGTCTCACTCTGCTTCACACAGTGTGAGACTAACCCCTCCATGGAGTCTCACTCTGCTTCACACAGTGTCTCATCAGGTCCTGACTCCAGATCCACACTGCCATTTTAGGTTTGGTGTGAAGCTACAATCGATTTGTACTGATACTAAACTTGCCATGCAAATGCACTTTCAATTTTCCTCTTCCACTACCCTAGCTGGAAGACTGTTCTACCTGTTGACCACTTCGTACATAAAGAGGTTCTTCCTGACTTTTTTAAATTCATTTTTTTTAAACCTACGGCCATATTAACTCTTGGCTTACCTTGAAATAGTGCTCCAGATGTATCTTTGCTATAATGTTTAATATATTGTATACCACTATCCTGTCTCCCAGTTGCCTCCTTTCAAGCATAAAGAGCTGTAGTTCCTTCAATTCTACCTCATAACCAAGGCAACTGTTAGACAGTGTTCATGGGAGAATGGATGGAATGAGAAAAAAACAATCCCCAAGAGTGGTTAAAAAAAAAATCCCAGGATCCCATGTAATAAAAAAATGTCATTTAGTTTGTTCAGTCACTTTGTATCTGTGGCCCTGCTCATAACTCAATCCTTTGATGCTAAGGATCAGCCTTGCGTTTTTTCCTTGTTCCTTCCCCAGCACTTTAATCCATTTCTTGGGTCTTGGTTATCAAAACTGAACACAATACTCAAGATGGCGTTAGACCAGAGCACTGCACAGTTTTATCACAGCCTCCTCTAACGTGCACTGATCTAGCAATATAATTTGGTATGCTGTTCAAATATTCCTAGCTGGAAAACTCTCTCCAAGACATGGTCATCGGCTGGAACCATGCAGAAATTGAAAGAATTAACCACCACTTTGCGAACCAGGTTTTAGATTGTTTAAAATCATACTATAGGCAGTGGCACTCTAACACTACTTCTCCAGCCTCAGATTGACCGATCTGCTATTCCAACTAAAAAGAGAAAATTGGGCCTGGCTCGAAATCCAGAATCTTTGGGGATGGGGACGGCGGGAAAGCACCGAACTGCGTTTCATAAATGCAAGTCTGTACTCGGCTTACTTTGACCCATTGCAAGAGCTTGGAAATCCAGTTTACTTTGCATTACCTCAAACACTACGGGGCATTTTTCCCCCTGAAAATGTATCATCAATGGACCGCGTGTTGAATCATACTTAAAGTTCTTGTTAAGAGATGACATTGTGCCTTTGCACTCCAGCGTGACTGGAGACGTCAGCCTCGTCTACTCAAGCGGAATGCAATTCGGTGACCCTGCCTCATAACTGGGCTGCAGCGGAACTACACAAAAAAACTTAGTAATAAAGAGAGAGGCAGCAAATTATTAACACGAACGCAGTCTCATTGAAAAGGAAAGGGAAATCTCTACATGGGGGCGAATTTTATGTAAGAATCCCTTGTTACCAGAATTGGTCTCAAGTGCAATAACCTTTACCAATCAATTGAATATTGTGATCATGACGACGAAAATATACCGAGGATATCGTGCTTGTGACAGACGAAGGACTGAGAAAAGCGAATCCAACAGGTGTGGAAATAATTAAATATTACCACAGCTCCCAAACCTCCCTCTCTGTTTTTACTCTTATTTCCTGACTGCTGTTCATTTTAAAGCTAATCGTTAAAGGTAAATAAGACTTTGATTTTAACGTGATTTATTTGACTGATTATCGGAAAAGGGCCAATTTTCCCCAAGAGCTAAACTTTCAAACTAGCAGTGATCGATTTAAAAATGAATAGATATTTAGTGATTTCAATCTTGTGTTTTAAAATGAGTTTTAACTTGATTTCTGTTAATAAAATGCCAAGAAAAGGGATTGTCTGTGTTTAGTCATATAGTGAACTTCGTTGTCATGATTGTTAAAATCATTTTTTTGTTAAAATACTTTAAAATGATGAGATTATTAAATCAAATCGGGCAAATTAATAACAAACCAATTAACCTCAAATAGTGAAATTTGGAGCAATAGTCAAACAAGGAGACTCGAGAGAGGCTGTGTGAATAAGTACTGCCATCTGACTTTCCCCTTGTGTCAGTACATTTATTGAAGGTCACAAATCCATCTCATTCGTTGCTGCAGCTGTTTCCTTCCCGCTCCTGTTTCATCGGATACTGGGAGATGCTCACTTTTATGTAGCATTCTGACACTCAATTGTGTAAGATGCCCAGACTATATCTGGACTGATGTGTGTAAGCAACATTAGACTTCTTGCACTGTGCTGCATCTTTACACTTTGCATTTCTTTACTCTTCTCTGAACCTTTAATGTAAATGCGGGTAGGGCTGCTAAATGATTAAAACTGCAGTAAGTGTCCCATGATTTCAGTATTACATTGTACACAGGGAGCTGAAAACGCCCACCTGTTGAACCAAAATACATATTTGTAGCAGGATCTGTAAATTAAGATATTTCAAGCTTTGCTACATTTATAAATTGTTTTCGGTAAGATGCAGCTTGCATATTGATGCTGCTGGTGTCTTCTGTCCGGCTACGTCATAGATAGAACACAGGACATAAATCAGAGATTACTGGCTCAAGTATCCAAACTCTGAGTCATGACAATCTCCCCAGTAATCATGGGGGGGGGGGGGGGGGGGAACGATATGAACAAGAAAACTATTTAACAAGTTTTTTTTAGCTCCCACCTACATGTAATGAAAATATTGGGCAACTACGTGCCAGTGTTGCTTTAAATTCATAATTTGTTCGTTAATATCTGTCCCCATTAATGCCACTGCCTGGGAATCTTTTCCACTTTGCGCAGTCGGTGTCCATGTCAAGCCCGGCCCACTCAGGTACATCAGCAGTCAGCTGCAGACTTTCTGCTCAACCAACAACAGGGAGATTTCCACACGATGAACATGGCGGGGTGATTTCCTCGGATTGTTGTTGCAAATCAATAGAAAAAACATTCCTTCATAGCGTTTTTAGCATTTGCCTAGAAATAATGCACTTACACAATATTGGACTGTGCTTACAATGACGCTAGCATATAGGACCAGAGGAAATCTTCCTCCAGTATTCTTTCACCAAACCCTCAGCAAAGCATCCGTCACTGCACCGTGTCTATTTGTCGCAGCTCTCCACGCTGCAGCAACGTTGCAGTCTGCAGTATTTAAATCATTTATGGAACGAAATCAAGCTAATTGTTTAACTCTGGTGACTGGAGGACTCGGTGAAATTGTTAAATCTAAAATCCAACGATCAGTTGACTCAAATCATGATCATAACTATCAGAGTTACTGATACTTCTTTCTTTCTGATGTTGTAAAAATGCTCCAGTTGACGGACGATGGTTTAATTCGGGCACCTTCACAAATAACTGGAGACCCGCTCGTTCATCAGAATAAAAATGCCAATTAGATTTTTTTTTATTGTGCTCCCACGTGTTAAAGTCTTGTTTACACTAAGCCTCAGACAGCTTAACCCTCAGAAGATTTAGGAAAATCTGGTTCCTAGGTTATGGAAATCGCCATCATCCCGTTAAGCGACAACAGCCAAAACAAAATTCAATTGTGAATCTAAAAAGAAGTTTGTCTTCGCTTTTCAAAAAGGTAGGTACAAAAACATCGTCACCAAGGCTAGCATTCTAAAGCTGCTAGATATGTACACATTTGGTTTGAATATATTGGGCGCTGGTGCTTGTCATGGGAATTGTTTATCCTGACAGAGCACCGTGAACTGAGGCACCTTTGGCCCAATCATTGTCCGCAGCGGCTCCAAATACCCGCAATAATAGACCAGCCACTGCATCAGCTCACAACTATCGATGAAGACCGAAAGATCTGAGAATTCTTCACTTTTTAGGGTTCACTGCCGATGACAATAGCATTCCAAGCTTCCATTTTAAATACTGACAAAATATAATAAACGTTTAAGTAGGTAAATGTATATAAAGAAAAACTGAAAATAACAAAATTGAAAAAGCCCAACTTGTTCAACAAGAGAATAACCTCTCAGGGGGTTGGGAGGTGTTAAAGGCATGTCTGCTCTGTATTTCCTGGTCCCAGGAAGAGAATGCTTTCAGTCATCGACATTAGCTCTCAGGAGATGCTGTAAACACGGTCTAGATTTTACACATGTTAAAACAAGCAACTGAAATCTAAATGCAATTGAAATTACAGGTGGGCAATCCACATGAATCAGAACATTAATAAATCAATTATTTGCCTCAGCTTTGGGATTGTTCAAAAAAAGTGTCCGTTATATTTATAAATACTAGATTATAAACAACCGTGCAGAGTGAGTTCCGCGATGTCTAAAGACATAATCGTGCTTAATGAATGTGGGGACAAATTTCACTTGGCTTGAAGCGCTACTTGCAAGAAAGTTTAACTCTTTTTCTACTTAAAAAGGCGTCGGATCTTACAATAGAACCACCCCCTCCGAGGTCTGCGCTGGTAACTTATAAAAAAAGTAAAGTTGTCTTTCGTTTATAAGAACAGTTTTTAGCCGATAACACTTCTGGGTAACTCACCAGTCTGGATTCTTAAATACACCCGTCTCCATATGGATAGTTGGGCATAAATGTTTATCCCATGACCACAAATGTTCAATCAAAATATTAAATCTTTGTAATAGGAAATAATCAGATGAAGGAAAACACACAAAATTCGTGAATCTGGCGAGTGGCGATATCAGTGGGCCCCGCTATGGTTGCAAATCATTTCTGATCTGACAAGACTGATTTCGATCAATAGTTTACTGCACGATTTTTGAAGTCAACATTCGCTTTGGGCACCTCCCAAGGTGTGATCGGGATTTGAAGTACGCGACCAAGCGGGTGCTGGTATTCTAGAAAGTCCCTTTCGATTGCGGCTTCTTGAGACAAAAGTATTTGTACAATGAGCAACAGTGTCTATTCCCCTTAATCTGAGCTGTCAAAATAACCATCTAGGTGCCTGCTTCCCAGTGTTTTTAACAACATTCATGCTCCTGGCCTGACAACAGTTGCCTAGCTTCACGGATTCCAGTTGTTATTGTATATCGCAGCGTTACCATAATTAACGTCTGCATTCACACTTTAATTTTTTTAATATTTATTCGTTCACGGAACGTGGGCGTCGTTGGCAAGGCCAGCATTTATTGCCCATCCCGAAAAGGAGTATATATTTAAAAAAGAATACACACTTTTGTGGAAGGACATTAGACAGAAACAATTGTTTTTCATACGGACGCAAGACCAATCATTGGGTAGAAACCAACGTATTTCCGGTCAGGAACACTGCAGACGCCGGTGGTTTGGAACACCTGTACACTTCCTCTATAACTCAACCCATTCAGAATCTAGAATAACGATGGAGGCGAGGCCAAAGATAATTATACGTATTTTAATATATTTAAATATTCAGTAACAAACACAGTTGGGAACATACATTTGGAACCACTATATAAAAGCTAACAGTTAAGAAAATAAGTTGTGTAGAAAAAGGGATTGCATTTAATTTAAGAGCAGTGGTCAGCTTCAGACGAGTCTGTGTATGGATAGCAGAATCAATGAAATAAACAAACTCCATTCAAGGAGTGTGCGAAAACGAACAAAAAAATTCTACACTTAGGATTACAAAAATGAAAATCGGTCTGAAATATACAAAAAAACTAAACGGCATAACTCACTGAACCAAACACGCAACGTCAAAAATAGATAACTAAAGAATACAATATCACAATAGGCTTTTTTAATTAATAAATAAAACGAATAAATTATAAAATGTATTCATTTAGCAATCAATACATATATTCAAACAGTAAAATTATATGCAACAAACCCATTTAATATGAAGGAAAAAACGTGGAAAGCTTCGAAAAATTAAGGCATTTACATCATCTTACTGAAATATTCGGGTCAGCAATCCAAGGCAGTTGTGGCTAATCTAAAGGAATGTTCTAACTTCTGCTTTGTTCAGACAATCGAAAACCTCAAGTGTCCAGCAAATCACAAAGCTACAGTAAAGCTGTTCTTGTTTTGACGGAAAGGTGCAGTCTGTGAGATGAAGGTACACAGAAGGCGGGGAGCAGGAAAGCAATGAAGTTGGTTTATTTTTGTCTGTGGCTATGTAGCAAGGGTTTGCTAGTAAAGGCACGGTTTGTCACCCTCTCTCGCCCTTTCCCTAACAGGCAGGGCGCACCGGCACCTGGAGAAGGATCACTTGCCTGTTCTCTGACGGGTGGCACTTGTTGATGTGCCGGGTGAGTCCGGGCGAGCTGTAGAAAGTGGCCGGGCAATACTTGCACGGGAAGACCTCGGCAGCGTGCAGGCGGAGGTGGCGCTCCTGACCGGCCTTGCTGGAGAAGCTCTGGCCGCACACCGGGCACTCGGAGCTGGCGGCGGAGCTGGGCGGCTGTCTGTCGGCGGTGGGGAACGGGGGGTAGGAGGAGGAGACGGTGGTGGAGGAGGAGGAGTCCCCATCCCTGGCCGGCTGGCGGCTGCTGCTGCTGCTGCTCCCGGTCAGCTGGTGAGCCAGCAGGTGCTTCCTCAGGTAAGCCTGGCGCTTGAACTTCTTGCCGCACTGGTAACACTCGTAGAGGCCGTCCTCGGAGCCCGACTCGGAGAGCGCCGAGCCGGAGCCTGATCCGGGGCTGGGGGTGTCGCGGTCGGGGCCGGTGCCGGGGCCGTGCTCGGCTCTCCTGTCGCGGGGCTCGGGGCCGGCGTGTTTGGAGAGCCCGGTGGCTGCGCCCAGGCTGGGGGGTCGCGGCTTGTGCCAGCGGCGGTGCGAGGCTAGGTTGGCCGGGCAGCTGAAGACCTTGTCGCACTCGGGGCAGCGGTACTCGACCCGCACGATGCGGGAGCAGCGGTGCTGGGCCAGCGAGAAAGGGTCGGCGTATTCCTCCTTGCAGAGCTGGCAGATGAACTCGCCCAGCGGCTTCCCCGGGCCGGCTCCGCGGGGCTGGGGCTTGGCCTCGGGCGGCGCTTCCTTGATCCGCAGTCCCAGCACCGGCGAGGTGGTCACCTCGTCCTCGAAGGCCAGCTTGCGGATGGCTTTGGCTCGCTTGGCCGGCGGCTTGTTCCTGCGCTCGGGCGGGCAGTCCGGGCTGGCCCGCTTGCTGCTGCTGCTGGAGGAGGCGGAGGCGGAGGAGGCGACATAAGCCGAGCCGGCCCGGCCCGGGGCCAACAGCAGCTGGTCTAGGGCGGTGAAGGCAACCGGGCCGGGGAAAGACTCGGCGCTGGCCGGCGAGCCCAGCTTCAGCGTCCGGCCGTACAGCGGCTCTCCGGGGAAAGAGTCGGCGCTGACCGGTCGGGCCGGGCTGTGTTGAGGCGGCGGGGGGCTGGCGGGCTGGGCTCCGGCTCCGGCTCCACCCGGGCCGGGCAGCCCCACCGGCGGCCACTGCAAATCCTCATCCTCGGCGCAGCGGATCCGGTAGGAAACGGGCGTCGATTTCCTGCTTCTCTTCACTAGGAATCCTCTTGGCATCTTTGGAAAGCGGGAGGAGGAGGAGATGGAACAATACAATAAAGAGGCACTTTGGATCAAATAAATAAATAAATAAATAAAGTTAAGATATAAATAAGGGAGCGGGCGGGTTTGGGCTGCTGGCGGTCCTATGTGCTGCCCGCTGTGGCCCGGCGAGTGTGTGGCATCGCGCCCGGCGGCCGCCTCCTGCTCCTGCTCTCGGGGCTCGGGCTCTCCCCCGGCCCCCGCTCCCGCTCCCTTTAAAGGCGGCCCCGCTCCCATTGTCCTCGCCCAGCTGGCCGAGCGGCCGCCCAGCCAACCACAGGCGCAGCCGGCTGGAGCCCAGCCAATGGGAAGCCGAGTCTCTAACCCCCCTCTCCCCATCATCTCCACCAGCTCAGGAGGGGCTGAGAGACAGAGAGTGTGGGTGTGGGGATTGTGTGTTGTGTTGTGTTGTGTGAGGGGTGGGACAACTGCTGGGGAAATTACCCCCTCCCCTCCGAGGGCCAGAGCGGCTGCACTCACATCTGATGGGAATCCGGAGTCCTTTTTTACAATAAAACTCAACCCACTCCTGCTCCTCAAGTAAATCATTGACACTGAGTGGAGAATCCGTTCACGTAACACGTTCCCCCCCATTTAAAGTGTACGAGCTGCGCTATCGGGAGCTGTTGCACGGTCCAACTCTGGATGTGCTTTTATTTCCCATGCCATCTAATTCTTGCCAGGCGAGTCCTTTCTAAAGGTTCATTGATGCCCGCAATCTCCCTGTTGACAGATTTGTTTTCAACCAGTGAAGACGGCTCAGCCGATCCTCGTGATTCCCAGGTTGGGGGTAACCTGCAACACATTAGAAAAAAGGGGGTGGGCGGGTGGGAATGGAGGGGACCGGATCCCTGCAGGTGCACTTGAAGTAAAGAGTGCTGCAACTTCAGATGTGCGCAGAAATCTCTATCCTTCTATCTGCTCTATCTCTGCTGTGAACACTTGCATCATTCTAATAAGAATCTTGGTTAAATTCCAGTCATCATAACTCCTAATCATTGCTTTTTTTCACTATAATTATTGTTCTGATAGTGTTCCCAGAGGAGCCTGGATTCTTCCCCCACTCCGATTTCAATCACCGGGTAAATGTTCTTTATGTGATGCGGCCGGGAAGACTGGAGGCCGAGCAGATGTGACTTGGTTAGTTTGTGTGTGTTCGCCCCTTGGTTGCTGCCACACGCCCGGCTCCTCCTCTCTCGGCCCCGACACGCGCCGGCTCTTTGTCAGTCTCCAGTGGGGGCCGGAGCTCTGCCAACTGGACCCGTCCATCACCATCAGCTACCCACAGCAACGACACACTTCGGCAGAGAGAAAGGAGGAGGCTGATGTCTGAAGCGGCACAAAAGCTTCTTCCACAGCCGTGCCCCGGGCTTTGTGAATGAAATTAACCTCTGCCCATTTAAACACGAGCCCAAACAATGAAGGCAGGGGCCGCGCTGCAATCGCTTTGCATCGTAAAAGGCAGGCGCTCTGCTGAAGGAAGTCATCTTCAGATCCATCATCTGTTCCAGGGCCAAGCTCACTGCTCTATCACTAATAACGCGAAATATCACCAACTTTCCGCGCTATTTATCTCTGTAAGAAGGTTAATGTTTAACTCTGCTGCACAGTGCAGTTGGGAAGGGTGGACTGTCACACTTATTATGCCCCTGTATGAGATGTTATGATTACTTTGTCTCATTCGTCATTCCGGCTGTTTGCGGCTGCAGGATGAGCCGATCTCATTTAACCGCGGCTCCATTAGACAAGCCACACCGATGCTGTCAAAAGTAAAAGTTGCCGCGTCTTTCGATTCGCTAAAACCGAGGCAAGTTTCAGCATTTGCGGCGCGCTCGTTTCCACCTGATTCGGCTGTCTGACCTAATGTTCTCACAACATGGAGATTGTATTTTAGATCTGTCGCCTCTTCAATTAAGTATTTACCAAAAAAAACACGCGAACCGTCCCAAGAATGCCAAGTGTCAGCACATGGCAGCAGTATGTTTATTGCTATCAGAATTCTGAACCAGCGTCCTTTACACTTCAGAATAAAAAAAAATCAATATGAAATCGTTAACCTCTGCTACAATAGCGCTTATTTTGTTTAGCAACTAAAACACATTTGATAATCCTTCACTCAGCGAGCGCTCTTTCCAAAGAAAGAAAATACAGGGGAGGGAGAAACTATGCATAAAATATGTGGAGATGTGTGGCTTTTGTTGTGCTAAATAATTGAGTGTGCAGTGTGTGTGTGTCTTTGGGTTGTTTTGGCTGGCCCGTCTCTGTTGACACGAATTGCTTTTATCTCCCTTTTGACCAGGAGATTGAAGAGCACGCGAAAGGCACGCGAAGGACTCGGCTATTGTGCAGGATATTAGCATAAAGCTGCTGGACAAATTAAGATAATTACACAGCAAATCCGAATCTTGCAGGGATTTATGCTGGAAAAAGAGAGAGAAAAATAAAACATTCGTTTACATGTCGACTTTATGTTCACTGAACATAACACTGAACACTGAACTGAGCCGCTCACATTGTTTCTGATCAAGTCCTGAAAAATAGGGTTTTTTCCCCCAGTAAGTCTAATAAAGATGAGATTGATGTGCAGGTATATAAAATAATTACAAATTGCATCATTTATTTGAAATGTACAGACTTTTAAACCTCAATATTGAATTTCATTTGACGGGGGAATACCATACATATTTTTGTAAGTATATCTGTTTTAAAAGTAGTGTTGAGTAAAGTTAAACTCTTTTGTTAATGCTTATTCTAGTTTAACCATAGTCCTTTGGGATTCAACACTTAAATTGCATTTATGAACTTTTAGGATATTTTCACTTGAGTTAAAATCCCGCGCAGCCTGGCCACATGAAAACACCGAGATTCTATTCTTACTGTAAACGTGTTAAAATAAAATAGCTGACTTTAAATTCGAACTGATTGTATCTTTTTGGTTACAAAGCACCGATTTAGTTCTACGACCCCCCCTTTACGCTGTCGTGTTCTACTGACTACTTGGATGGGACGGGAATCACAATGTGCAAAATGTTCCCCTTTGGGTTTCATGAACATTTGATTAAAGTATTAAATCTCCGGATCTGGAGGGAGCTCTTTGCAACTTCAAATGACTTCCTTGGTGTTGAATGGTCTTCTAGCTTGTACTTAACTGTGTGCACATTGCAATGCTGTCTGTTTGGACAATGCTCGTGTCAGATACAAGAGATTCGGAACTCGAGCAGTTTAAGGATGATACATTTGAGAATTAAATCATATAAGATATCCTGGTCTGGTGGTTATAATTTATACCTTTGAATACAGTGGATCATAATTATAGATCTCTCCAATCAGGTTTTCAAATGAAGCTTTGAATTATACTTTATTTCTGCTCTCCATATCCGGGATTATGTTCTGAATACTTGTTGACATGTTTCACTCCGTGCATTTAAAAAATATTGAACCCAAAATCTACTTCCTTTCGCTAAAATGTTTACATTTCTCCGGAACACCCCCGCCTTCCCTAGACTAGAAGGGGATTTTTGTTTCGCTGTGGAGGGGATTTTGATTTTCTCCAGGGGTATTATTGGCCAGAGACTGCTAAATGCCCTGGTTGGTTTGAGGCGGCTCCACTGCACACACGGGCTCATTAACATACAGCTGCAGGTTGCTATGTGGCTTAAGGCTCCTTCCTAAAGTACACACCCGGACTTGCCTTATCACCACAAGCCGAGTGCACGCAGCCCAGCGAGAGAGAAAAACAATCCACAAGGCTTCAAGGGCCACACACCGATTCCAGCAGGAAGATCTACATCTGCCGGAGACCCATTTCACATCCATCACACGAACAATTGCCTTCACCCGTGTCATGCTTCATTGGCGAAGAGTGTGTGTGTTTATTATATAGCTAAAATGTAACGGTACTAGTTTTACACACACACACAAATATACATCACAATGTTCAGATTTGAAGGCGAAACTTTATTATTTTGTTGGGAATATTTACTTTTTTTTTGCCTGAATGATATCAGGACGTTATGTCGAACGTGCTTTCCTCACGGAGTGAAACACGAGGTGGGCCGGAGCCCGTCTGTAGCCGCAGGGAACCAGAATGAGAAACATGCTATTGTATTTTGGGAGGAAATGCCAAAGGCCCACCGAAAGGGCAGTGACACCCCAGTGTAACAGTAATTGAAACGGCAGAAAAATTAAAACAACAATAATTACACTCGGGAATTAGAAACTCATTCGACCTGTTAATAAAACTCCCGTGTGTCATCTTCAATAAATTCACGATCTCTTTGCCGTTTTGGCTCAATTTTTTTTGTAGTAACTGAAAAGAAATGTGACTCGTACGAACACTTCGCGTCTATTCATTTTATATACAGCATTATTGTTACAACCCCCTTTGAGTGAAACGATGACCCGACCTGTCACTTGGAATTGCGGAGCTCGGCAACATGTGCGTCTTATTACCTTATATCCACTGATAGCATAGTAAATGGCCAGTGGGAAATAACGTCAAGGAAGGCATGGATTAGTAAGTAGCAACTGTAACTGGATATTTATTTTTGATCTAACATTTTTACAGGCACTAGTTTTGAGCAAAGGTAGTTGGGGTGTTGATAAACCGATGGTGGAAGGTAACTTTATGAAACGGATCAGGTTTAGACTGTGGAACAATGAGGATGTTTCTCAATTAAATTGTTAGGTGACTTTCATGCAGTTTATCCCAGAGTGGTCCTTTTAATGGTTTAGACTTCACTCACCAGGAGTAATAAAGGGAACTGTGATCGGGTCTGAAGTAGAATTTTCAGAATTTACTTTCCAAATGACCTACACCCTCTCATATTTAGGGGGAAATCCCTGCAGGGACGGAGTTCGGACTAATTTCGCCAAACAGAGCCCTGATTTCATATATTAAATAGCATTATTTTGGGCTCGTTTTCAGTATAAAGTGTGGATTATAGCAACTTTCCGACCAGCGTGACTGAATAGCAGAATACAGACAAGAAACCCTGGTGTCTGCAGCGGCCAAAGGTTACAGTAGGAAGGAAAATGACATACACCTTGCATTCGAGAAAAAAAACAAATTGATTTCTTTATTATATCCGTGTTAGGAAAGCTACACTCAGGTACATATTTGAAACGAAACAAGCGTTGAAGGGAACTTGACTTCACCATCAGCCTATTATAGTGCGCCATCCTCTGGACAACTGCAGCAACAACGTGTCTACGTAGATTGTACTACATTATTAACACTCAGCTCTTTTTTTCTGTTTGATCAGACATTAAAACAAATTAATTCGAGTGCAAAAGAACACCCATCCTACTGTTGATAGCTAAACAATACCAGGCCATGCAAACATTGGGAGGTGGTAACGGTTGTAGCTCAGGTAGTTTAGGAGGCTTCTTTCTATCAGCTTCTGGTAACCATCCTCCTCAAATTGTGTTTCCAAAAATGCCTTTGTAGTCTCCGGCATCAACAACTCTCCATCTGCTGTCTGACGAATCAGCTCTTCAATAGGCGTATTAACATTTACCTTTGGGGGTGAAAACAAGATATGTGACGACCAGGCTCAAGACCTTTTAGTGCAACAGTTTTGCTGAAAAGGTCCACCCGAACTGCTTTAAGCCAACATCTCCACTGTGCTCACTCAAAGGGAAAAATGCTAAACTCTGCAAACATTATTGAATAGGCCTCATTTCAGAGTTAACTGGAGGAAGAACTGGATGAAAATTCTTACTTTCCTCAAAAGAATTCCAAAATTCAGGTTAAACCTTTAAGGAAAGAACCAACTTACATTTATGTAGGCCTTTCATGTCCGCAGGGCATTCCAAAGCTTTCATGGCCAATTAGCCATGTGCACACAGATACATCCCACAAATAGCAAATGAGAGGAGCCACTAGCTAATTTGTGGTGTTGGTTGAGGAATAAATATTGGCTCGGACATACTCCCTTCTCTCAGAATAATGCCTGGGCAACATTTACCGCCACCTGAACAGGCAGATGGGGCTTCGGTTTAAAATGCCTTTAATGCCCTCAGGATGTTCCAAAGCATTTCACAGCCTGTGAATTATTTTGAAGTGTGATCACTTGTTTTATAAGGAAATATGGAGCCAATTTGCACACAGAAAGGTCCCACCAACAGCAATGAGATAAATAACTATTTAATCTGTTTTTTGTGTTGATTGATGAATAATTGTTGCTAGAACACCAAAACTCCCTTGCTCTTCTTCAAATAGTGCCATAGGATCTTTTAGGTTAACCTGAGCAGGCAGATGGTGCTTTTAATATCTCATCTGAAAGATGGCAACTCCAACATTGCCAAGCTCCCTCAGTACCACCACAATGAAGTGTTAGCCTAGAGTATGTGCTCAAGTATGTAGTGGGCCTTGAACCCACAACCTTCTGACTCAGAAGTGAGTACAATCACTTTTGTTTCATAACGCTCCTGTGAAGCACCATGGGAGGTTTTACTATGTTAAAGGTGCTATATAAATGCAAGTTGTTGTTGTTGATCAACTGAGCCAAACTGATAAGTCCCATCAACCCAAAAGTACAATCACCTTCAAGCCAGACTAAATGGCAACATAAGGTGACTCAATTCTCTCTCACCATAAGTATGTGACATCTTCTTTCTCTTTGGAAAAAATAGATTCCCACTCATTTATCCCGGGGAAGATTGAGTTGTTTTGGCTGCTATGTGTAGCAACATCATAACAACAACAATTTGTTTTTATATAGCAGCTTTAATGTAGTAAAAACATCCCAAGGCGCTTCACAGGAGCGTTATTGGACCAAACTTGACACCGATCCACATAAAGAGATATTAGGATAGGTTCAACAAGATAGGTTTTAAGGAGCAATTTAAAGGAGGAGCAAGGTAGAGAAGCAGAGAGGTTTAGTAAGGTCATTCCGGAGCTTGTGGCCCAGTTAGCTGAAGCCATGGCTGCCAATGGTGGTGTGATGAGAATCAGGGATGTGCAAGAGGCCAGAATTGGAGGAGCGCAGAGATCTCGAAGGGTTGTAGGGCTGGAGGAGGTTACAGAGATAGGGAGCCGTGAGAACATAGAGGGATTTGAACAAAAAGATGAGAATTTTAAAATCAAGACGTTGCCAGACTGGGAGCCAATATAGGTCAGCGAGCACAGGGGTGATGGGTGAATGGGACTGGGAAGAGAACCCATTGCAGGAGATTCTCTGGCTATGACTGGATAGATAGGAATGGAACCAGGTGAGGGCAGTCCCACCCAGCTGGACAACGGAGGAGAGGCACTGGAGGAGGATGGTGTGATCAGCTGTGTCAAAAGGCTGCAGACAGGTTGAGAAGGATGAGGAGGGACAGGTCACCATGATCACAGTCAAATAGGATATCAACTGCGACTTTGAGAAGGGCCGTTTCAGTGCTGTCGCAGGACGGAAACCTGATTGGAGGGGTTTAAACATGGCGTTGCGGGAAAGATGTGCTTGAATTTTGGAGGTGACAACACGATCA
This sequence comes from Somniosus microcephalus, assembly GCF_052327205.1. Classification (NCBI taxonomy): domain Eukaryota; kingdom Metazoa; phylum Chordata; class Chondrichthyes; order Squaliformes; family Somniosidae; genus Somniosus; species Somniosus microcephalus. The sequence continues at coordinate 157,105,874 of NC_140989.1, read as the reverse complement.
AGGACTTTGGAGAGGAAAGGGAGGTTGGGGCGGAAGTTTTCAAAGACAGAAGGATCAAGGGTGGGTTTTTGACACATGCTTTTTAAATGTTTTTGCAATGTCACTACACATAGTGGCTTCAAGTTGAATTGAATGTGGGTTCAACAGTTTATTTTAAAGTCTGAGTCAATGGGCTGGGCAAATCATGTACACTAAAGCTAAACCTAATAGGAAACCACAGACACTTTAGTAATCTATCCTTTTACCATCTGCTATTCCTTTTATAGTGAACACAAGGATTACTTTCTAATTTTAAATTTTTTACCTTCTTTACACACAGCACACACACTCAAACACACACACGCAGCACACACTAACACTCAAACACACACACACTAACACTCAAACAAACACACACAACACACACTAACACTCAAACAAACACACGCAGCACACACTAACACTCAAACACACACACAGCACACACTAACACTCAAACACACAGACAGCACACTAACACTCAAACACACACACACAGCACACACTAACACTCAAACACACACACACAGCACACACTAACACTCAAACACGCACACACGAACACTCAAACACACAGAGCACACACTATGGTGCAATGACTATGCAGGTGAACATATGGTTTATAATTACAGCAACATTTGGCATATGATATTAAAAGTGCATAAATATCAAGAAACTGCACATCGTGGCATCAAAACAAGTAAGATTCAAGATTATTTTCTCTCAGAGAATACAACAGGGCTGAATACGTCTTATAATGCATTTTAATATATGGATAAAGTCCCACAAGCACACATACAGTCCCATAAGAAGTCAGACAATCAATAGGCAGATATTCTCTAATGGCTGTTAGTACTTGGACTACCCTAGTTAATTGAAGAGTAGCCTTTAATGATACAGGGGCTGCCATATTGTACTCAAATATATTTTGGGATAGTCTGGCACCCCACTATCATCTGTTCAGCATCTATTCTGAAGCAAATCCATTGTCTGTGTCATTCAGAGGAAAGGAAAACTCCTGCACTGTCATTACAGTTTAAACATTTCATATTTTTTCTATATGCAACTGTATTGAGACAACATATTTTCTTAACAGTTCTAAATAAAACATTACATAAGATTAAGAGCTTTAAATATTACTGTCTGTCAAAAGTCAATACAACTCCATGAAAATATAAAATAAAAACAGAAAATGCTGGAAATACTCAGCAGATCAGGCAGCACTTGTGGAGAGAGAATCAAAGTTAACATTTTCAAACATTAATTTTGGTGCTGCCTGACCTGCTGAGTATTTCCAGCATTTTCTGTTTTTATTTCAGATTTCCAGCATCCGCAGTATTTTGCTTTTGTATCCATGAACATATATTTTTACTTTCAATGCAATAAGCATAAAAAAGAATTAGATACCTTTTTGGATTCCACTATCTGTCGCATTTCTTGTTTGAAATCCATAAAACGATCATGATATATGCACAGGCACCAAGGTTCCTTCAGATAGCTGAAAAAAGAAAAAAGATAATTACTGATGGGGCTACTTTCTAGATACTAATGCATTTTACCTATTATTTTTGTTTTGTCATTGATAGCTCTGACTCTGTCACCATCATTGCTTCTTCAAATGACTCCTAGAATAGTCTGGTCAATCAATTATTTTAATGCGTGTTCTGCCAGCATCAGTACTTACTTTTAAAGAAAGTTTATTCAGAGCAATGGAAAGATTTTAAGTAATAGCAATAATAATTTTTTTGAAATCTCCATTTTATCTGTTTGAAGCCTCAGAGACTTACATTCCATGAAAGCCTTGAACATACCCATTGCATAGAACATATTACTCTGTGTAGCCAGTTAGAGTGTCAGTGATTTGAAAAATGTATTAATCATACTATGTGATCATGGAGACAAATTTAACAGACTAATTGATCTAATTTATATAATGTTGGCATTTCTAGTTATTGGCTACTTGCATTGTCATAATATTAGGGTAGTTTGATTGTTTAGGTTAAAATAATCACAATAATCTTTTCTCTTTTTTGGATTTAGACATTACAATCACAATTAATCAACAGGGATAGTAACATTTGAGAAGCTGAAAGATACAATACTTTCCACTTAATCAAAGAGTAGTCAGAACTCGAAGACAGAAAACTACTCGGGATTCATCGAGAAGGAAGATAAAAAATCACTATGGCCTCCTGGAACTCATTTTGATCGCCTTCGGAAGTCGGAGAGGAATTTCCCAAAATTCCTTCTTTCCCTGAATTGGCCTAGGGTTTTTAAATCTGTTTCTTTAACCTCTCCCAGGAGATTATATGACTGCTGGTGAATAGGAGCATTGGTGGTCATGATGCTTTGTTGCAACATGGCTATATTGGACAGGCTCGATGGACCAGCTGGTCTTTTCCTTTCTGTCATTTTCATATAGCAATAAGGAAATTAGGGTAACAGCAGGAAATTATGTTTAAAGGTGAAAGGTACAATTTCAAAATAAATAGGAGGTAAATATTTAACTTACTAAAGTCAAATAATCAATTAGAATTATAGGAACTATGTAGAAATAAATTGAAACATTTGACTTTTTTAATAATCTTAAAACTTTTACTTCTTAATAGTTTTGAATAATTTTAAACATTTTATAAAATACATCAAGTTAAACCTGCATGTTTGTGTGTAAAAATAATATTGGTGAAACACAACTATTTAAAGATGTCTCACTTTCCATTCCAATATATCATGATAAGTTGGTAGTTGCAAAATATTTTACTACAATTAGAGTACACATCAAGACATTTCTATTAGTTATTTGTTCCAATATAAAATTTAATTAATTTGACTAGTTTTTAATTTTCAGTGAAGAAAGCAATATTCAACTATTCTAATTCTGAATCCAAGACTAAAATTAGGTAGGATACCAGAAGGATATAATCAACTGACTTTCTCAATAACATTAAAAAAAAGTGAATCTTGTATAAAATGTGATCATTCTTATTCTTTGATCACAGTTACATCATATGATAGAAACTAGCAGGGGTAATCCCTATCTGATGTTTAGTATTGAATAAACTCTACAATAAATACATGCACTTGTACTAGTGGCACTTATATTGGTTGAAAACCAAATAACAGTGTGAGGGCTAACGGGTTGATTAGTGAACCTGTGAGCCCTCACACTGTTATTTGGTTATAAAGCAATACAGGTATCACTAGAATGAGTGCATGCATTTAATGTACAGTTTATTCAATACTTAACATTAGTCACTCATAAATCAAACTACTACTCTGCGAAAATAAACTTTTTCAGTGATTGCCAATCAAGACAAATGGCACCGGCATGAAAAAAGCATTTACTTCTAAAATTCAAAAGTTAAGTTACAAATGGTAAAGTTGACCTGGAAATAGAGTACAGTCTCCCAGGTTTAAATCTCAGTCTGACTTGCCTTACTTTACTGAGTATGTGTGGCTTAATTTATCCACCTCGCCACCATTCTGTCCTCCTTTAAGACCCTCCTTAAAATCTACCTCTTTGGCCAAGCTTTTGGTCACCAATCCCAATATCTCCTTCTTTGCCTTGGTGCCAATTTTTGTCTGATGATGCTCTTGTGAAGCGCCTTGGGACGTTTTCCTACACTAAAAGATGCTATATAAATGTACGTTGTTGTTGTTATACTTTTTGTCATTATTTTAAACTGCCAGTGTCCTTCAGAGCTTAATGGAATCCAGAAAGGATTAACACCAGTGTCAACACCAGTAGCATCACAGGGATGTCGTTCAGAAATGGGTCCAGCACAGCTAAGAAAAAGGAGCAACATAATCTATCCCTGAGGAACAAACCCCAGGACACTCAAATGTGGCTCTGACCTTACCAAAACTTGACATTTAATTAAAGGTCAGCTGTTCAGGGTATCCTCAGGGCTGTGCTAATATCACTGCAGTGAAGCAGCACATTGCTGTGTTAAGATCACTGCAGTTAAGCAGGACAGGGTTGTGCTTATAGCACTATAGAAAACCAGCACAATAGTAATCTCTCTACTGCTAAAATAGAGCAGTGCAAATTAATTGTGGCAGGAGCTGAAAATCTGTGGCCAATCTGGCACACTCCTACCGTAACTTTGACAGGAGTTGGAAATTAGGCCGGGATCTGATGTATCCAGGTCTCAGGCTTACATCAGGGATTTCAGGATAGCCTACTGGGACATTCAAACACTCACATTTCCAGCAGGGGTCATTAAATAACAGCCAAGAGTGAGAACCCTAGATGATCTTCTCCTCTCCAACCCAAGAGTATGAAACCAATAGCAGTATTACTATCACCCCAGCACAAATCAGCTATTTCAGCAGAGACTGGAGACTGAACCAAGCTCAGCTTCTGACTGCTTTAATCAACGGAGGTTTGCATATTACTATTAAAGTCCCTTGGCTGGGATTGAACTTTATTGAATGAAGATGAAGATGTTCCTAAAATGATGAGATAGCATGGATCATGAAACTCCTGTTTTCTTTCTTCTTTGTATAATAGTTGTCATGCCAACAGAGTGAAATTTGCCGAGATAAAATTGTTTCATAAGAATCATCCACATCAACTAATAATCAATGCAACTGACACACAGCAATAAAGTCCTTCAAAGCCACATTTTACATAGGTAATTCCTTTAAAAACACATCATAGTATTTTTCTGAAAGCTACAGATGATCCCAGTTTCCTTGTTATCACAGTTTGAGCATTATAACTGCAGAAAGAAACTAGTTTGAAAGCAAAACACTAATCCTTTTGCCTTGCACCATCATCCCTTTTGTCATTTAATCTCTCCTGCCTTCCATCCTATCACAGACCTTCCCTTTTGTTCTTTCCTCCCCTCCCCCCTCTCCCTGCCTCTGTACTTGCTTAAAATCTGTTACATCTCCAACTTTTTCTAGTTCTGTCGAAAGGTCATCGACCTGAAACGTTAACTCTGTTTCTCTCTCCACAGGTGCTGCCTGACCTGCTGAGTATTTCCAGCATTTTCTGTTTTTATTGCATTAATCAGGGATTCTGCTCCATTGAACTGAAGGAGGAATTTTCACACTTAAAGCGTTAAATTGCACTCAAGTGTTACAGACTGTATATAGAATAAAGGGAAATGCGTTGTACAATGAGGATTCTCAAGCATATCAGTGTATTTCCTTTTTCCAATACTGGTGAAGCTCAATTATTTAAGGAGACTTCAATTATGTTGGGCTTCCACTGCAGCAAAATTCCAAATACAGGAAACTCTCGTTTAAACGGCACCTAAATATCAGGAATTCTCTATTAACCGGCAAAATTCATACCCCGAAAACAACACCTCAATAACCGGAAATGTTGCCGAGTCCGAGTCTCCCGCAGTGGCCGAGTTAGTCAGTGAGGGTAGTTCTCCAAACTGCCACTACTCGGCTTAGTGGCGCTGTCGGAAGTCGGAACACCTCAATAACATAACTGAACTGCATTTCCACTACAGATTCACCATGCTGCAAGTCTTTACACAAGTCTCCATGCAGTTTGACCTCATTACCTCACCCACCATTGACAGATCACTTCTGTCATCTCTACTTCACCTGCCATCTATTCCATCAGCATCTTATACTCTCTCACCTTGGTCCTCAGAATCCCACCACGATCAGCCCCAACACCAGCATCACCAGGCACACCAGCAGCACCAACAACACCACCAACCTTCTCCGCAATCACCTGATGCTGCACAGGACAGAGGGCATCAGCACCCGACCACATTGCTGCTCGGGACGCCAGGGATGGCCTCACCATGGCCACATTTACTTCACTTGACACTACACACCCTGGCTGCCACATGATGTGTCAGGTTGGCATCATCCCACACCAACAACATAAAGCATTCCTACAATGCCCAAGCCATTCATTTCACACTCATCAGCATTGCGGGGGGTACCATTATGTCTCATCATTCACTGCAACTCACTAAGGCAATTCCAAAGGTACATACAAATCTGTCTAAGAAAAGTGCTGAAAATAAAGATTTCAATGTTTGACAGCACATTAACAGAAACTTCACATGAACATTGGCAACAACACACAAGTGCTTATCCTTGTGTGTTGTTAGTTGATATGATTGGACCAGGATGAGGGTGAGTGTGAGAGGTGGCTAGTGAGGTGGGGAAGTGATAATGTAGATAGAAAGGGATGGGTGGAGGTACAAGGTAAGTTGGTGTGAGTAAGGATGTGCAGGAGTAAGGTACGGAAGGCAGAGTGATGGGGATGTGATGAGTGGCACAGCAGGATGAGGTTGAGTGTGGCTTTGCAGTAACGTTTTGTGATCTACTGAGATCATTGAAAGGTTTGTGCCATTACAGCCTGATCCTCCTGATGACATCCCTGCTTGTGCCCTCCTGTGCAATGTGTAACCAGGCTGTGTTGATCTCCTGGGGAGGTCTCTTCCACCCATGGTAAGGGAAGAGAACCTCCCTGCATGCTGTGACTCACTCCATATGCTTATGGGAGAGCCTGAATGCGACCCTGTGCCTCTGTGCAGTGCTCGTCAGTGCTGCAGCACCTCAATGCTGTAGAACACTGATAGCACAAATGTCAAAGTAAATTTGCGTATGGTCCCTTTAAGGAAACCGACTGATGACGCTTCATAAATGACATCATCAGACCCGTTTCCTTCAATTGGCTGGGAAACTCTCTGGGCAGGCTAGCAAGCCCAATCAGGGGAAAGTCATGTCAGAGGCCGGGATGGAGCCAGCAGCAGACCCTCTGAGGTAGGGAAAACCACGGCTGTGGTCTCTATCAGCTGCACTCGTAGTGTAAAAGCATCTTTTGCGTAGCTGCATTCCTGTGACTTGGGTGAATTGATAGTTGATTGACATAGTGCAAATATTAGCCTGTCTCCAGATGGGGTAGAGTACTTCCAGATCATAAACAGACTTTTCCTGTACATTGTCCTGCCTTGATATTTCTGTATACACACAAATAACAATACACCAAAATAGTACAGAAACAAAACAAGATTTGTCCTGCTAACTCCTTTCACAGGATAGGTTCAAATAAAGAAGGCCCTTCAGCCATTTGATCTCTTTCAACTATGAAATAAAGAAAGATTTGCATTTATATGGCGCCTTTCATGACCACCGGACGTCTCAAAGCACTTTACAGCCACTGAAGTACTTTTGGAGTAGTCACTGTTGTAATGTGGGAAACGCGGCAGCCAATTTGCGCACAGCAAGCTCCCACAAACATCAATGTGATAATGACCAGATAATCTGTTTTTGTTATGTGGGTTGAGGGATAAATACCGGCCAGTACACTGGGGATAACTCCCCTGCTCTTCTTCGAAATAGTGCCTTGGGATCTTTTATGTCCACCTGAGAGAGCAGACAGGGCCTTGGTTTAACGTCTCATCTGAAAGACGGCACCTCCGACAGTGCAGCACTCCCTCAGTACTGCACTGGAGTGTCAGCCTAGCTTTACATAAGAACATAAGAAATAGGAGCCTGCTCCGCCATTCAATGAGATCATGGCTGATCTTCTGCCTCAACTCCATTCACCGGCCCTATCGCCATATCCCTTGATGCCCTTACTAGTCAGAAATCTATCGACTTCTGTTTTGAATATACCCAATGACTGAGCCTCCACAGCCCTCTGGGGCAAAGAATTCCAAAGATTCACCACCCTCTGTGTGAAGAAATTTCTTCTCATCTCAGTCCTGAATGGCCTACCCTTTATCCTGAGGCTGTGGCCCCTGGTTCTAGACTCCTTAGCCAGGGGAAACATTCTCCCAGCATCCACCCTATCAAGCCCTGTAATAATTTTGTATGCTTCAATGAGATCCCCTCTAATTCTTCTGAATTCAAGAGAATACAGGCCTAGTTTACTCAATCTCTTCTCATACGAAAGTCCCGCCATCCCAGGAATCAATCTCGTGAACCTTCGTTGCACTCCCTCAATGGCAAGTATATCCTTCCTTAGGTAAGGAGACCAAAATTGTACACAGTACTCCAGGTGTGGTCTCACCAAGGCCCTATATAATTGGAGTAAGACTTCTTCACTCCTGTACTCAAATCCTCTTGTAATGAAGGCCAGCATACCGTTTGCTTTCCTAATGGCTTGCTGCACCTGCACATTCACTTTCAGTGACTCATGTACAAGGACACCCAGGTCCCTTTGAGCATCTGCATTCTCCAATCTTTTACCATTTAGAAAATACTCTGTCTTTCTGTTTTTTCTACCAAAGTGGATAACTTCACATTTATCCACATTATATTCCATCTGCCATGTTCTCGCCCACTCACTGAGCCTGCCGAGATCCCCTTGAAGCCTCTTCACATCCTCTTTACAACTGACACTGCCACCTAGCTTTGTATCATCAGCAAATTTGGAAATGTTACATTTAGTCCCCTCATCCAAATCATTGATATAGATTGTGAATAGCTGGGGCCCAAGCACCAATCCTTGTGGTACCCTACTAGTCACAGCCTGTCATCCCGAAAAAGACCCATTTATCCCTACTCTTTGTTTTCTGTCTGTTAACCAATTCTCAATCCATGCTAGTATATTACCCCCAATTCCATGTGCCCTAATTTTGTTCACCAACCTCTTGTGTGGGACTTTATCGAAGGCCTTCTGAAAATCCAGATACACATCTACCGGTTCCCCTTTGTCTACTCCACTAGTTACATTCTCAAAGAACTCCAATAGGTTTGTCAAACAGGATTTCCCTTTCATAAATCCATGTTGACTCTGCCCAATCTTACTATTAGTTTCTAAGTGCCCAGTTATTGCATCCTTTATAATAGATTCCAGCATTTTCCCAACTACTGATGTGAGACCAACAGGTCTGTAGTTCCCCGTTTTTTCTCTCCCTCCTTTCTTAAATAGTGGGGTTCCATTTGCTATCCTCCAATCTGCAGAAACCATTCCCGAATATATAGAATTTTGGAAGATGACAACCAGTACGTCCACTATCCCAATGGCCACCTCTTTTAAAACCCTAGGATGTAGGTCATCTGGTCCTTGGGATTTATTGACTTTTAGTTCCATTAATTTTGCTAGTACTGTTTTTTTACTAATAATAATTTCTTTAAGTTCCTCATTCTCGCCACACCCTTGGTTTTCTCATATTTCTGGGAGTTTTTTTGTGTCTTCCTATGTGAAGACAGAAACAAAGTATTTATTTAATTTCTCTGCCATTTCCTCATTCCCCATTATAAATTCTCCCGTCTCTGACTGTAAAGGACCTACATTTACCTTCGCCAGTCTTTTCCTTTTCACATATCTATAGAAGCTTTTACAATCTGTTTATATATTTTTCGTTAGTTTGTGCTCATATTCCATTTTCCCTTTCTTTATCAATTTCTTAGTACAGGAAACTTTCGATTTACCAGCACCTAAATAACTGGAAATCTCGGTTAACCGGCAAAATTCAGGAGTAGGTTCAGGTAAGTTTTATTACTTGCCTTCCTCGATCTGTTGCTGTGCAAGGGTGTGGCTGCAGCTGTTGCTAAGCTACAGAGATGCTTGGAACTTGTGGCCATTGTTCTGAACCTGTTGCTAAGCAACAGGGTTTGTTGCTTTATACGGAGCTCTCAGCTCCGTATCTTTTACTATAGCTTTCGGTTATCTGGAATTTTTGATGAACCGGCACGACGTCGGTCCCGTCGGTGCCGGGGAAAAAAAAAGTTTCCCGTACCCCTTTGCTGATTTCTAAAAAGATCCCAATCCTCAGGCTGACCGCTTTTTCTGGCAACTTTATAAGCTTCCTTCTTTGACTTAATACTAGCTTTAATTTCTTTTGTTAGCCATGGTTGGATCACTTTTCCTTTTGGGTTTTATGCATTATTTCCTTGAATGTTAGCCATTGTTTGTTCACCTTCATACCTTTTAGTGTAGTCTCCCAATCTACCATGGCCAACTTGTCCATTATGCCCTTGTGCTCAAGAGTGGGACTTGAACTCACAACTTGCTAACTCAGAGGCAAGTGTGCTACTCACTGAGCCACAGCTGACACTGAGCTACAGGCTTCTCAATAGCCACTCTTACTGCTGCTCTAGAGTCTGAGTACAATCACCAGAATACTGATGCGGCAAATTCTTTTTTTATTCGCTCTTTATTTCTCTTTTATCTGTTGCTTAGTTTCTATGTTTCATGCCGTTTGCTTCTCTGTCTGCTTTTATCCCTTTAGGGATCAATTTTAACCCTGCCCACCCAGCAGGAACGGGATGGGGGCAGGTGGTTAAATTCGTGGTAGAGTACTTACCATTGCTCCCATCTTAACCGTAGTTTTTGCAGGTGCCTGCCAGAGGCAGAGACCTAGTGCAAATTGTGGTCCTATCATGTATTTAAGACCCCACCACCATTTTTATGTCAAATTATAGAAGTCCTGCCCAATGCCCATCCCACCAGTAAAACTTTGCGGGATTGGTCTCTCAAAGCCAGTGAGGCAATATTTTGGATTATAGGATGTGTGTGTTTTTGTGCTGTTTCGATTGTCAAGAGAGTTTCCAGCTTCCTGATCATTTCTGCCTGAGATTTTTTGCCTTACTTAGCCTCAGTAAGGTTTATCTGCTTACCATGGGTGCTATTATTGCCAGTTTCATTTGGATGGATGAACAATTGAAGAAAGAGGAGCAGCAGCCTCAGCAACCAGCAAGAACAGCACCTGGATCTCTATTGGAAGACAGCAGGTAAAGGGGGACTGCTCATAGGAGGCCATACCCAATGAGTTTTAAGAAATTGCTGCAGTTGCTCATTAATTGCCAATTAAACTTGCCACAGAAAGTTAGGGCTGGATCTTAACAGTGTAAGTACCATTTTAATTATAAGATTTCTGTTCCTGCAATGCCACTCAACCTCTCCGGGCCAGAAAGGGAACAATTTAAACTGTGGAGTCTCATTCTTACAAATAGTAAATTGTTGTTAGAGTATTTTAAAATTTTAAATGTTTTAATTTTTTTCTTACTTTTCATTTCTGTCTCTCTTAATCCAATCTTCCTTTCCCTCTCTTTATTTCTCTTCGTGAATCTAATTTGTCTCTAATTCACCCTATTTTCTTCTCCGCATTCGTTTCTTTCTCAATCCTTAAATCTCATTGGTTAAAGAGATAGACTGCTGGTCCCGTCGTTCACTAAGGTCCCAGAGTTGCTCTCACTGCGCCGTTATCAGTTCGAGCATCCACCAACTTATAGGGCAATTTTTTTTCGAGCTGAATGTTCTGACTAATGGGGAATGCTCCAGAAAATTATGAGCCAATATTTTAGAATTTGTTTATAATTTTTGCTAGAAATACCAAATGTAGAAAATTTTCATATAGTACACTGGGCTGGATTTTAAGGAGGGCGGGCTCCGAGACGGTCGGGAGGCCGGATTCCCCGCAGGCCCTGCCGACTAACTTCCTAGCCTGCGGCACTAGACTGCACAGAGGAGGGAGGAAGGGATCGGGGATCGTGCCGTTAAAAGGATCGGGGGATAGGCCAGGAATCGTGCCGTTAAAAGGATCGGGGGGAGAGCGGATTGGGGCCGGATGATTGGGGTGGTGAAGGGAAGATCGTCGCCGAAGACGGGAGGATTGGGGCCGGCCTCAGCATCATCAGTGGGGGTGGGGAGGCCTGTAGGGGGAGGGGGTGATCGGAGACCTTGTGGGGGCTCTCCGATTGCAGGGGGTGGGTTAGGTAGACCCTGGATCCAGGAGGTAGGTATAAAGGCACTTGCCTCCTGGATCCAGCAGTCCTTGCCTTGCTGTAACTGCTGGGTTACCTGTCCACATGCAGTTAAAAACAAAATTGAGGTTAAAGAAGAGGCTTCCAGCCTCATTACAATATTTAAATGAACGCCCTGCCTCCCGGGAGTGGGTTGGCTACCCGCCCCCGTTAAAATCGGAAGTGGGCGGGTTGGAGGTGGGTTCAGGTCCGGAATCCCATTTTTAACAAGTTAACTAACCCCCCCCCCCCCCAATGCCCCCAACCCACCCATTTATTAAGATTCAGATTACTCCCAGTGTCTCCACACAGAGTGACCAGAGGAATTCTTACCCTCTTATCTAGTAAATATCAACTAAATTGACATGTTATCTACACCGATTGTGTTTAAAAGATAGTAACCTTTGCAGTTTGCCTGTAAACTACATCATAAAGTGTAATAATTGTGAAAATAACCTTCAGAAACCGCTGAAATTATACCCACTTTTGCTCCAATTTGAACTGATTTTTAATAAAGAGAATTAATAAAGGGATTAATCCCTGAATCAGTGCAACTGAAAAGAAGGCTAAAGTATGCACTGAAAATCAGGAAAATAAATACTTAAAACTAGAAACCAGATAATCTTGAGCTTTTCTTGAAGTATATTTTAGTGCCACATTTTCCATTGTTCTACATTGCTGCTTCAGAGGAAGTGTTATAACACCCAATGACTGGACCACTTATTCTATGTTGTCTGCAACTGTGCATAAACGTGATCCTCAAGCACTTGCCAGTATTTTGCTACCTATTATTCAAAATGATGCTCCTTGGTCAAAATATATTAGTAATATTCTAGAACTGCCATTATTACATTGTGAAATTAGGCTGTGGTAACAACCGATTAACTGGCTGCGGTGGAAGAGAACAGGGATCACTTTAATTTCAGATTTATTTCAGAAACATTTGTTGTTCTTACTCAAAAAATTGTTTTTTGAGCAGCTTCCTACCATTTAACTTTGTCTCCCTGTATTGAACAGCAGACTATAATCTCCTAGCTGTCCACATGATTATTATTTAAGAAAATTAGCAGTTGAAGGGTACTGTCCAAAGTGAGAGAGGTTGTTGTGAAGGGGATTTACATACCCAATGCATTACTTGATGAGTAATGCTCCATGTGCTGAAATTCCCAAAGAAAGCTCTTCCAAACAATAAAATTACACAAAATTAAATAGGTCACTTCCGGTCACAGCTGATAACTCCACTGGTTAATTCCTGTGTCAGTCAAGGCTACAGTCCACTTTGTTTGTTTTCCCTTGACTCTGAATGGCTGCGGTAAGGTTTAGTCAGTGATAAAATGGGTCAGTTCTTTGTAAGCAAATTCTCTCAGGATGTAGTTTGGACAACCATGACTTAGCAAATGAATTATGAATATTAGGCAAAAATTCCCTCTTTATTAACACTAGATAGATTTATCCAGTTCATTAAATCTCACAGAATACGCATTCATCCTGATAAGATGTGTTAAGAGGATTGTAGTAAGTGAAGTGATGGTGTTTCTCCATTTGCCAGAACAGCTTGAACATATATGTTTCACAAGCTCCTTCAAAAGTGGTAAGTCCACCTTTGATCAGAAAACAGGACACAGAGTATACAGGCAGCTATCTTGTACCTCAACAAAATATTCCATTTAAAACGGGACGTGCCTTTGCGAATGGCAGGAAATGGCTCTGTAATACATTTTAGTGGGATTCAATAGACAAGGCTGGTAGAGATTTAATTAACAATAAATTCCATAAAGTTAAAGAAAGCTTTATTTAATCAGCTTCTAATCCCTAAAATTATTTATATTTTTAAATGGTTTAGAATTTTAAAATGTAGGAACAGTGCAATATCAACATTTGGAACATGTTGAGAAATGCAAAAGCTACAGCAATTAAGGCATTAGCAGTTGAGAAATCAGTGACCTTGTAAATCACAAAGGAAAGATTAGAAACAAAAGAGAGAACAAAACTCCAATCTGAGCGAACCCAAAAGACAAATGGCTTCTGTTGGACCAATGCCCCACTAGTGCAATGGGATCTACAGCAAGGATAATTACCATTAAGATGGGCCAAAGTGATTACTTGCATTAAGTGATGGTTCAAGCTGGACATCTGTTAAACAGTGAGAAGAGGATATTGGGTAGGTCAGCAGCATGAAGAGAATATCATCCCCTCCCCCATTTCCCAGCCCCCAAACTGCCTTTTAATCTGTTTCATTTCCTGCCTTTTTTTCCTCAGTTCTGAAGAAGGGTTTCGACCTGAAACGTTGACTCTGTTTCTCTCCACGGATGTTGCCGGGCCTGCTGAGTTTTTGCAGTGTTTTCTGTTATATATGAAGAGAGTAGCCTGGTGTTTAGAAAAAGCTTTCTAAAGAGCAAGTTTAGATGTGAGAGACAAGGTGTGTGGGGGAGGGGGTGAAAGGCAAAGGGCAGAAAAGGGGCCCTGGTAAGCTGTGAATGCCAGGACAAGTCTTGGGAGTTACTCCTATGGGATAAGAATTCTTTGAAGCACCAGTAACCAAACTGCCCCTTCAAATACCCTAGGGATTCAAAGATCTCCGATGCAAGTCACAGGCAAAATAATGAAAAAAGGAAATCATACACTCATCAATTTCAGGTGAGACAATCTAAGCCTATAATCATCTTTGACTGCGCTAACTTCAAGGTGACATAATTGAAGTTTTCAAAATTATGAAGAGTTTGACAAAGTTGATCTAGACAAATTATTCACTATGGCTAAAGGTTCAAATACTTGGGTAAAAGTTAAAAATTAATAAGTTAGGATATGTAGGGTAGTTAGGCAGAACTTTTTGTTTACACAAAGGGTAATAGAGTTGTGTAAATTACTAGGGAAGGTCACTAAAGTACAAATAGGTTCAATAGGCAACTACAGTAGATGTGTTTTGGAAGAGAAATATTGATGGATATGGTGAGACAGCAGGTAGGTGATGAATCAAATAGGGACCAGCTTGTTGGACTATTCCAGTTCTTACAAATTCTTATGCTCTCTAGGGCAGATCATGGAGGGAGCACTGTCAAGCATGATAGAACTGGGATACATGTTGCAAAATGGCAGCCTATATGGAAGTTCATAGTTAGACCTAACACACAACAAAGAGTCAATTGTAATATTTGTAACAGCCTTTATCTGTTCTAGTACCACATCCCAAGGTTCTCAAATCAAGCAAAAGATCCACAGAATGTAGACAAGCATACCAAGTCGACAACATCCTCTCCAAAATTCATTAAGTATCTCAGGTTATTAGGGATGCAGATGAACTAGTGTATGATAGGCTTGATGAACAATCTTCAGCTGCCTTTCTCAAAGAGGTTGCTAGGAGACAAACAGCCTTCAATCTCTCAGCCTATAAACTATATTTTAATTAACAAACAAAAAGCACTACACATCTTTGTTGCATTGCAGTTTACAAAAGTCATTATAACTTAGTTAGCATTTATGTCTATAGATTTTCTGCAAAATTGCATCCTTCTATTTGAATTGCAGTCCTGTTACTGCTCTGCAGCATACAGTACAATAGTGCAAGTGCAACCTAGAGATCAGGAAGTTAAAACAAATCTTCTTTCTCTCCTATAGTTTACCAGAAACAGCATGATACATGAAGATACTGGATTCTACAGTACAATAAAAGTACAATAAAAATAAAAAAGGGTTTAAGTCTGTATATCTTCGTACTTTTAAGTTGTGTTGGCTTACAGAAGAAATGGACTGATGCTGTATATTTATGTTGTACATTCAATGCTGACTCAGTCCTGCCACATTAATTTGATGACTTGGCAGAGAACTAATTACCTCCTGTATTTGAAACATCAGAAGTAGCAAAATATAGTATTATCCACTGTAAAGAATTAGATGAGTCCACCAATAATTTAAGATTGGGATAAACAGCAATGCGACAAAACTGTCATTATGGTAAGAAAATAAATTACATCCATCTATATACAATAGTGCCTGCTACCAATGTGTGTGTGTAGATATATAAACACACAGATTTTATATATCATGTACCGGTATTACTATCCACCTATCTGTAATATTAAAAAACTTACATATAGTACACATTTCTTGCAAGTGTTACACTCACTTTCTGTAACACATTCTTTGTCATATTTTGTTGATAATACCTCAATTGTCTATAAAACTGCATAACCTCCAACTCACAGTGAGCAACACCACAGTAGATGTGCTAGTATACAATAATGCAGCAATAACTGCTTTTATGATGGAGATTGGGACCCATTTTTGAAACTGGATTAAAACATACTTGGAAAAACAATTTTGAAGACCGATAGAATCAATGCACTATTAAATGATTGTATTTTTTAATCAAACAATATTGTTAAATTGAAAATACTATCACTCTAACAACATTCGGATGTTTCAAGCATTAGATAACACAAATAACCTTAACTTAGAACTCATAAGGTTATCAAAATATAATAAAACCTAATTACTGCTCATCTAATTCAAGATGGTGCCCAACATCTGCCACTACTGGGATCTCATATGTGATACATGTGTCTGTGTAAGAAAACAATAGAGAGAAAGAAAAAAAGAAAGCAATCCACAGTAGCAGAGTTATTAAAGGAAATGACAGAATATGAAATACTTACTCAATTGTCAATATTTGAAAATATAACAAAATTGATAATGTTGAATGAAAAATTGGTGTGAATTCAAAAATGGATGTGTTGTGATCCATAAAAAATGAAAAATACAAATTTCCTGCTCACAAAATAAATCAAACAGCTGTGCACTCGCGAATGCTACCTGTAACCATAGCAACTTCCTTGCAATGACTGCTTTAAAGCATTCCAGAACTTCAACAGTTCAGGAGAAAAAATACATTTCTTGTATGACACAGAAAAGAACATACAAAGCAAACCAAAGATCCTTTTCCTCACCAATTTTCTCCCCTTCCATTTCAAGAGCTAGATTCCTTGCTCAAACTTGGTGCCATGGGCAACAATCACTCTCAGCTACCTTACCCAAGTGGACATTATAGATGCATGAGTTTGATAGTATTAGCAGACTGTTCAACCAAGGGGGCTTCAAAGCCAAGCCCAATCCTATCCTTATCCAATGCGCATACACAGGCACTCAGCAGGGCTTGATGGCTGGAGCTCAAGAATGAAAATCTTGGCGAATTTTCCTTCCCTAACCTAAGGGTGCTGAGGCAAATTATAACAACCTTACTGCCATCCCAATTAAGATCATCTAACAGCACAGATCAAGGTTTGAATCTGGGATTTTCCTTATTCCCAAGGCTCAACTAATTAGTGGAGCACCTGCTGAGTCATTAGGGGAGCTTTTCACAACAAAGTTATAAAATTCCACCTAAATTAAGCACAACCAAACAAACCTACCACCAAGGTCAAGTCCTACTGACCGACAACCATAACTCTCCATTACAGCTTGCTCTTCAAAGACCAAACAACTGATAACATAATGAGCACTGTGATGAAAACTACCCTATGAATTTTTAGTGTAATTACTTATTACTTTGCACCTTGCAACCAAAAAATGCCCCCATCATAGACCAAACCTCTAACTAGTATATACTGCACTGGTGTGAATATGGGCCACCTCCCCCCACCCCCACCCTCATACAGTCCCTACCTTGGATTTAAGAATTAAAATTCTAGCACAAAAACTCAAATTAACAGGCTTAAAATTACTAATAACTTTAATTGCAATAACATACTAGGAACCATACAATGAACCATGGCAAATGTCAGGGAAAATAAAAACGCAGTACTTTGGTACAATGTCTTCTCCCTAAAACAATTTTTTAAACAAGTAAGCTATCATTTTTTTTTAACTGTACCACATAATGAACAATATGGCTTTGCTAACCATCAGTAAAAAACAATATATCAGTATTTCTAACAACTTTTGAATAAAAATACTGCGATGCTTTCTTGCCAGGCAAGTAAACTACACAGTTCTGGCCTAATTCATCATCAGAGCTTTATTCTGAAGTACTTTGATAGGTCACCTTTATCACATATCAAACAATCTTCAGTTTGTTGGAGATGCAGTGCTTTTTAAATCCTTGAATAATGGAGTCTGTTTGGACCTGCTGCCACGAGCCCAGAATACACTGCAGCATCCGAAGCAGTCCAGGTTTCTTCAGATGTCCTGTTGGTGTCAGTTTATGACTGCCCTTGTAAAGGCAGTTCTGACACTCGATTTGCAAAGCATTCTTGAATGGGTTGTTTCCAATCACATCCATGACATACCCTGGTTAACATCCTCCTGAAGCAATACCACCAAAAACAGATTCTTCTTCTCATTTTCTGTTTGCGGGGACCTTGGTGTGCGCAAACTAGTTGCTGTGTTTGCCTACACAGCACTTGAAAAGTAATTTATTGAGTATGAAGCCCTTGGGACATGAAAGGTACTATATAAATGCAAGTTCTTTCTTTCAGTAATCTAGTCACCCCTTCTGGTGATATGACCATATCAACATTGATTGGCAAATATATTCCCCAGCAACTAACATTAATTTGAGCATAGGAAGCATCTAGCATTAATAGACCACATTTACACAGGTATGTGGTCTTCAGTGTTCTTAAATTCTGCCATACATGTATGCCAGGTGAAATTTCATTCATGGGTAGTGTCTTTTGTTTCAACATCACAAAATTCAGTAGGATCCTGCCATCTGCCATGGCTGCCAGCAGTACAAAAATAAATCTGTTTTTCACTGCATGTTTTTCTAATGAAAATAGTAGAGGCTTCCTTTTCATTCCCTGTGGTATTGGTAGGCATATCGTACCTCAGAGGAGTTTTGTCTGCATTGCCCATTTGGCCTAAGGCATAATCATACTAATTGCGTAGCGTTATGATATAAAGCTGGTACAGTACCAGCGGTATTTTGCAGTCATCTGGCAAGTGCTGCCTGATTGGTTTTGCCGTACAACATTATTCAAAGGTGTGCCTCATGAAACAGTTCACTGATCCTTGCCATGAACTGCCCATCAGGGATAGTTTTGTCCAGTGCATTTTGCCGTGCTTTTGTCTAAATAGCTTCAATTATCACCACACAGCTATGTTTTGCACTCCTGGCACCTCATATTCACTCTCTGAGTGGATCCCACAGGGTAGATGTACACCTGGCATACAAAGTTTTGCACTGGGAGTGCAAATCTGTAAAGCACGATCTCAAGTTCTCACCCTTGAAATGCATTACATTGCTAAGTCTTCCTATTTTCTCCAATAATGTATATATTTTTTCATGCAGGCCAAGTTCTTGGGCATGGCTATTATCACCTCCCCTTTCTTCCCATAACAGTACTACTGGTACTGGTACCACTAAAAGTTTCCTGATAGCTATTTTTAAATGTTTACCAGTAGTTACCTTACTGCTTCATCGCCTAAACCTCTGCTCATGTTGATCATGCGTCAGATTGCTACATAAGTGTTCCAGTACAGTAAATCAGAGAGACCACTAAAACTATTAAAAGTAGAGTTCCCATTTATAGGCCACACTCAGAACGCAAAACAATTTTGTTCAAAAAAAGTACAGCCCACGAGTGTCAATACACTACAAGCTTATTTTTGGTTTTATATATCAAAATGTTAGTCCTCCTTATTTTTTGAGTGATGTTTGACCTCCAAATACAAGGCTTATATTTATTTTTGAAAAAAGATCAGTGATAGTTCTGCATCAAGTCCCAGCAGGCTGCCAGTCCATTACATGTATGACTGACCTCTATATTTTCAGGTGTGTTTTCTTTTGCCACTCATGGCTCCTTATTTAAACAATGTCAAATAATCTGGTTTCAATCTTGGTATACATGCTTCCAAAGTGAGAATATAGAAATATCTAGAACAGGCCACAGGATCTGTCGTGGAGCCTGTGTCTGTAGCAATAAAACTTGACAATCACAAAGGTGCACTACATTTGATCTTAACCTGAAGGCCAAGAAACAATGATACTGATAATATACCCACATCTGTAGGTATGAGTGTGAAAATATCTTTTGTGTCATTTTCTAAATCTATGTTTGATTTTAACATGTTTTTCAAAATGTTCTCATTGTGTTAATGTTGATTATCCATTGAAAACTGATTTAGGATACTTCAGTATAGTTTACATAGGATACTAGCTGGAGTGCCCGGCGGTGCCGAGGGTTTTTTGAGGGGATGTTGTTGTTGGAAAAGAGAGAGAGAGAGACTGGGGGGAAGAGAGAGAGAGAGAGACTGGGGGGAAGAGAGAAAGAGAGAGAGAGAGACTGGGGGGGAGAGAGAGAGAGAGAGAGACTGGGGGGGGGGAGAGAGAGAGAGACTGGGGGGGAGAGAGAGAGAGACTGGGGGGAAGAGAGAGAGAGAGACTGCTGGATTTAGTTTGGGATTAGCCTGGAGAGAGAGGGGGGGAAGGAGCGCCTCAGGCCTGGCCCGATGGACCCCTGCGAAGGAAGGAAGGAAGGAAGGAAGAAGGCGAGCTCTCCCTCCCTCTCCCACCCCCTCACTCTTTCCCCCCCTCACCCTCTCTCTCTCTCTCCCTCCCCCTGTCTCTCCCTGCTTTACTCTCTGTCCCTCCCTCCTCTCCTCTCCCTCCCTGCCCCTCTCCTCCCCCTCCCTCCCCCTCTCCTCTCCCCTCCTCTTCCCCTCTCCCCTCCTCCCTCTTCCCCCCCTCCCCTCCTCCCCTCTTCCCCCCTCCCCCTCCTCCCTCTTCCCCCTCCCCTCCTTCCCCCCTCCCCCTCCTTCCCCCCTCCCCCCTCCTCCCTCTTCCCCCCCTCCTCCCTCCCTGCCCCTCTCCTCCCCCTCCCTCCCCCTCTCCTCTCCCTCCCCCTCTCCTCTCCCCTCCCCTCCCCCTCTCCTCTCCCCTCCTCCCCCTTCCCTCCCCCTCTCCTCTCCTCCCTCTTCCCCCCCTCCCCCCTCTTCCCCCTCCCCCTCTCCCCCCTCCTCCCCCCCCCCTCCTCCCTCTTCCCCCCTCCCCCTCCTCCCTCTTCCCCCTCCCCCTCTTCCCCCTCCCCTCCTCCCCCTCCTCCCTCTTCCCCCCTCCCCCCTCTTCCCCCCTGCCCCTCCTCCCTCTTCCCCCACTCCCCCCCTTCTTCTTACCCTCTCCCCTCTCCCCTCCCCGAGCCCTCATCCCCCGCTTCAATCCCTCTTTCTGCCCCGGGGCCCGGGCCTCGGCACCTGGATGAACGCGTTCCCCTGGACGCTTTTGGCGGGCCTCGGCCGTCACCCCCGATGCCGTTGACCGAGGCGAAGATGGTGGCGTAGTCGCGGAAATGAACGGCCTTGAGCAGGTTCGACAGGTTAGACAGGTTCCGGGTGTGCCAGGAATCCGCTGAACTTGAGGCCCAGGCTTCCCGCGCTGCTAGGCCGCGGCTCCGCACATCCACTACAATAAAGAGCGATTCCTAAATATTAAAGTTCAGGTTTTTAAGCACCCCATAGCTAAGAAGACAACTGCAGAAAAGAACCGAACGGGGTACACACAGAAAGTGGGAAAAATAAACACACAGAAAGTGGGAAAAATAAATCAATAGTTAGGAATCAAGATGGCGGCCACTCACCTCAGCTCAGAAGCATTAGGCCCGCCCACACACGCAATGAAACACCCCCCGTGATGCACCGATTGGTCAACCATCAGGTTAATCCCCTGTACGATTGGTCAACCATCACGTCACTCAACGCTAATGAGCGGAATGTTGCCGTTTTTTGAACCTTTTTTGTATACTGTCCGAACAATTTTTGCCTGACCAAAAAGTAAATACACCTATTAGACTCGCCTAATGATAAGCTTTCTTTTGATATAACATATGTGTAGGTACGCTCTATAACTTTTGATTGTATAGCCGGACAGACAGACAGACAGACAAACTCTTTTATATATATATATATAGATATGGCACAGAAACAGGCCATTCAGCCCAAGCAGTCCATGCCGGCGTTTATGCTCCACACAAGCCTCCTCCCATCTTTCCTCATCTAAACCTATCAGCATAACCCTCTATTCCCTTTTCCTTCATATGCTTGACTAGCCTCCCCTTAAATGCATCTATACTATTCGCTCCCTGTGGTAGCGAGTTCCACATTCTCACCACAGTTGAGGATATCCTGCTCAAAACTTTAGTTAGGACCAGTAAGAATTTGATCAAAACTTGTAAACTGCATAATGCAGTAGAAGAAGAAAATATAAACATCCTCTCTTTGTGCACACGTGTGTATAAAGCCTTCTTTTCCACACTGAAAATCTTAGAATAAATGGCAATCTTTCATGCAACCTTTAATATTTTTGGAAGAAACATCTCAGTTTTCTTTCATCTTTTCCAGGTAGTCCTCATATTTAGAAAAAATTAACACAACTTCTGCCAAATGCCCATTAATGCAGGAGGGCACATGGATCATATGATAAATTACATTCCACTTAGCTCAAAGCATAAACACCATTACAGCCCACTAAGGCAATCAAAATGCTGAACTTGGAACCAAACTCTACAAAGGAACAAAAAATGCTGGAAATACACAGCAAGCCCCACAGCATCCAAACAGAGAGAAGATAGATTAATGTTTCAGGTAGAGACCTTCCATCATAGAGCTCAGTACTTAAAACATTAATCTATCTTTCCTCTTTGCAGATACCAACAGAGCTGCTGTGTATTTCCAGCATTTTCGGGGTTTTTTTAAAGACATTTTCCAGCATTTCCAGGTTTTTTTCTTTCATCGCTACAAGAGAACAATAAGCCACCAATCCTATCAGGATCTTCTCACTAAAGAGATACGGTCAAATAGTAATAATGGACTCTGTTGGTACGGAGGGAAAATAGAATGGCAGTGGTCTCATCCTTCGATCACCTTATCTACTTTCAATTTCTCAGTACAGTACTGAAATAGTAACTGACTTACTTAAAAAAAAAACTTTTCTACAATATGAATGCATCTTAGAACTAACATATTCTAGAATGACTCAGTCTCATTAAAACACTGATATACATCTCAGGTCTGCACAAACAAAATATCTGGCAAAAATAAATACAACCAGTACCCAAATATTTTATGATATGCCCATTTTTGTATGTGGTCTATCTGAAGTAGCAACAACATCCACATTTGAGCCAATGCTTTTAATGGTTCAAAATACATTTTCAGACACTCATTGTGCATTGGTAAAGTACAGAAACATGTGGATAGAGTAGCATTTAATGTGAAATTAAGTGGATCTAAGTGAGGTTTGCAGCTGTGCTGAAATCTATTTCTATATATATATGTTGTTTCTGAGGGTAGAAGCAACATAGTATTGAATCACACAAGTCTTTTCAGAAAACTTAGCCATAAAAAGTAAATAGTGGTACATTTAAATGAATGACAAACCTTTAAAATATACAACAAAATGAAGAGGTAAGTAGATAAAATCTAACCTGATTTTCACCTGGGTAAAGGGAAATTATAGAGCTCTTTAATATACTAACTAGCTGGAGTGCCCGGCGGTGCCGAGGCTTTTTCGAGGGCATGTTGTTGTTGGAAGAGAGAGAGAGAGAGCGACTGGGGGGAAGAGAGAGAGTGACGGGGGGAAGAGAGAGAGGGACTGGGGGGGGGGGGGAAAGAGAGAGAGGGACTGGGGGGGAAGGGAGAGAGGGACTGGGGGGGAAGGGAGAGAGGGACTGGGGGGGAAGGGAGAGAGGGACTGGGGGGGGAAGGGAGAGAGGGACTGGGGGGGAAGGGAGAGAGGGACTGGGGGGAAGGGAGAGAGGGACTGGGGGGGAAGGGAGAGAGGGACTGGGGGGGGAAGGGAGAGAGGGACTGGGGGGGGAAGGGAGAGAGGGACTGGGGGGGGAAGGGAGAGAGGGACTGGAGGGGAAGGGAGAGAGGGACTGGGGTGGAAGAGAGAGAGCGACTGGGGGGGAAGAGAGAGAGGGACTGGGGGGAAGAGAGAGAGCGACTGGGGGGAAGAGACGAGAGCGACTGGGGGGGAAGAGAGAGAGCGACTGGGGGGAAGAGAGAGCGCGACTGGGGGGAAGAGAGAGCGCGACTGGGGGGGAAGAGAGAGAGCGACTGGGGGGGGAAGAGAGAGAGCGACGGGGGGGGAAGAGAGAGAGCGACTGGGGGGAAGAGAGAGCGACTGGGGGGGAAGAGAGAGAGCGACTGGGGGGGAAGAGAGAGAGCGACTGGGGGGGAAGAGAGAGAGCGACTGGGGGGGAAGAGAGA